>NC_059336.1:106333165-106637831 GCF_018350155.1 Leopardus geoffroyi
GGATGCTTAACCCACTGAGCCACCCAAGCACTCCTTTAATGACTTTTTATTCTGTAATAACATGAGAACTGTGTAGCTGCATTGAACAGCCAGACTTTGATGTAGCATTTTTTTCTTAATAGCTTCTGATATGAGTTTTAAAAATACATTTAATTTAATTGATGTATTATTCCAAATAGACTTAAATTTTAATTCAAATTCAGGGTAAAAAAAAACTATAAATATCTTTTGATGTGTCTGTGTAATATATTGCGTCCCTACAGAGCATAATTCTGGTTAAGACAAGTCTGAAGGATGTTGTTCTAGGTCCCATTATTCAACTATTCAGCGACATTTAGCACAGATTTTTTTTGTGTACCCACTATGTGCCAGACCTTTGGGATATATCAATTAAAACAAATACACAAAGATCTCTATGGTAGTGAAGCTGTTGGTACCCATATTTCTTTGGCTTATCTTTGGGGTCTCAGAGGCAGTGCTCATTATGCTAATGTCTTCCTGCATCTATCTGCCAGAGGATATTTTCTAGCCACTGAAGCAAGCTTGGATGTGGGTAATCCAGACATGCTGTAGAGTTAGAGCCCAGGAGTGATCTTCAACCAGCGAAGTATGGAATGATTCTGAAGCACACCTACCCAGTCTTTCTGAGGGTCCCCTGTAGGGTGGCACTTGTCCCTCCAGCGGTATCCTGCTTAGTATCGTACACTGTATTGGCTTCCTTCTTTTTCCTTTTTCATTATCAGTTATCACAGTGCTTTCTGGCATTGCCTTTCAAATGAACTACTCGCAGCCACATCTTTATTTCAGGGTCTGCTTGAAACAAACTAAGGTTACAGTCTGGTGGGGAAGATATTAATAATAGATAAAAAGGGAAATAATGCAGTAATTTCAAGATGGTAAGTGCTATGGAGGGAGAAAAGAGCAAGGTAAAGAGTATTTGGAGCAATAGGTGTGGATTTGCAATTTCATATTGAGCAGTCTGGGTGGGCTTCATTGAGAAGTGGCATTTGAACAAAGACTAAGGAAGTGACAAATTTAACCATATGGTTGTCTGGGGAGGAGCATTCCAGCTGGAGGTACCAGTCTGCCTGTAGACTCGGGGAGAATGTGCTTGGTATGTTTGAGGAACAGCAGAGACCACAGCATGGCTGGACAAGCCACATGGAAATTAGTAGTATAAGTGGTTTAAAGGGTAGTGGAACCAGTTCACATTAGGCCATTATGTGCATTTTGGTTTTTACTTTGAGTGAAATGAGGAGCCACAGGAGGGTTTTGTGAAGAGGAGTGACCTGATTGGCTATAAGTTTTACATAGAGTGGTGGGGCTGCCACGGTGGAAATGGTCTCTAGGGAGCCCTAGGCAGATCAGGGAGATATGTTTTAGAGGCCACTTCCATAATTCAGATGATATATGAAGTGGCTTACTTGAGAGTAGGGTCAGTGAAGATGGTGGTCAATGGCCACCTCTGTAAATATTCTGATGGTGGAGACAAAAAGATTTCCAGATGACTGAATATGGGATGTGAGATGAAAAAAGGGGTCAAAGATGAGTCCGGAGTTTGGCTTTAACCATCCACTAAGATATACATTTCCTGGAAATGGGATTGTTGGTCAGGAGTAAGGTGATTGATATTTTGAAGGTATTGCCAGGTTGTTCCCTTTGGTAGTCCCATCTGTGACAGATCAAAGGCCTACCAAAAATCTTCTGGCAGTAACTATTCTATTTTTGAAGATCTGAAAGTTTATTTATTTTACCCTTGCTCTTGAAGATAGTTTCACTGAGTATAGAATTATACTTGGGCAATTAGTTTCTCTTAGTATTTTGAGGGCATTATCCAGCTGTCTTTTGGATGTCATTGTAGCTTGTAGAAGTCAGCTGATAGACTAAATTGTTGTTCCTTTATAGATGATGTGACTTTTTGGCTACTTTTTTTCTTTAATTGAAGTATAGTTGACACACAATGTTACATCAGTTTCAGGTGTTCAATATAGTGATGAGACACAGCATGTTATGCTGTGCTCACAGCAAGTGTACGTACTATCTGTCATAGTACGATGCTATTACAATACCGTTGACTATATTCCTTAATATGTGCCTTTTTTTTTTAACAGTTTATTTATTTATTTTGAGAGGGAGTGTGAGCAGGGGAAGGGAAGAGAGAGAGGGAGAGAGACAGAATTCTAAGTAGGTTCTGTGCTTTCAGCACATAGACTGACATGGGGCTTAATCATGACCTGAGCTGAAACCAAGAGTCAGATGCTTAACTCACTGAGCCACCCAAGTGCCCCCAAATATGTGTCTTTTATTCCTGTGACTTACTCACCCCATAACTGGAAGCCTATAGCTTCCACTCCCCTTCACTCATTTTGGCAATTCCCCACCCCCTTCCCATTTTGGCAACCATCAGTTTGTTCTCTGTATTTATGGATCTGTTTCTGCTTTCTGTTTGTTTATTCATTTTTTTTTTATATATTCCACATGTAAGTGAAGTCATATGGCATTTGTCTTTATCTGACTTGTTTTATTTAGGATAATACCCTCTAGGTCCATCCATGTTGTCGCAAATGGCAAGATCGTATCCTTTTTTATGGCTGAGTAATATTACATTGTGTGTGTGTGTGTGTGTATCTTCTTTATCCATTTATCTATATATAAATTGGCATGGTTTGCTTCCATATCATGGTTATTATAATTAATGCTGCAATAAGCATAGGGGTGCATATATCTTTTGGAATTAGTGTTTTCATTTTCTTTAGGTAAATACCCAGTAGTGGAATTTCTGTATCATATGATATTTTTAGTTTTAGTTTTTTGAGGAATCTCCATACTGTTTTCCACAGTGTCTGCACCAATTTTATTCCCACCAACAGTGCACAAGTGTTCCTTTTTCTCCACATCCTCACCAACACTTGTCGTTTCTTGTGTTTTGATTCTAGCTCTTCGGTTATGTTCTATTTCTCTTTTTTGTCCTTGATGTTATGCAGTTTCACATGTCATGGGTAGGCATGGATTTCTTTTTCTTCAACTTGACATTATAGTGTTTCTAGAACTTGAGGGATGCTCTCTTTAAGTAATTCAGAAGATGAGAGCCAATATTTCTGTGAAGTTTACCTCTTTCTCTCTTCTCTGTGGAAAATTTTCTGGAGCCGTAATACTCATCTTATTCTCCATATCACTTTACCTCTATTTCACATTTTCCATGAAGAAATTTCTTTTTTTTTTTTTTTAATTTTTTTTTTCAACGTTTATTTATTTTTGGGACAGAGAGAGACAGAGCATGAACGGGGGAGGGGCAGAGAGAGAGGGAGACACAGAGTCGGAAACAGGCTCCAGGCTCTGAGCCATCAGCCCAGAGCCTGACGCGGGGCTCGAACTCCTGGACCGCGAGATCGTGACCTGGCTGAAGTCGGACGCTTAACCGACTGCGCCACCCAGGCGCCCCTGAAGAAATTTCTTGAGGACAGTACTGTTAATATGTTTAGTTCTATCGTTATCTTACTTGCTCTCAATTCATTTGTGTTGGTCACGTAGGCTAGGTTATGCAGCAGAAACACTTAACTCTTCAACTCTCAATGGCTGTAAATATGAAGTTTATTTCACATTCATACAAATTGCTCTGAGGGTCCAGTGTTTCTAAAAAACAGCTCCCTTCCACACTAGGATCCAGGAATCCAGTCTGCTTACATTTTGTGGCTTTACTATTTCAAAATGGGGTTTCAAAGCTTGCCATGGCAGGGGAAGAGAGAGTGTGGAGAACTTATGCCTATTTTTAAGTGCTTCAGACCGGAAGGGACACATATGACTTCTGCTGCTAGCTCATTAACCAGAAATAGTCACATTGGCTACAACTGAATTTCAGAGGAGACTGGAAAATGTAAAGGAACACATGGAATAATCAGTGAATAATAATGATCTCTGCAAAACTCTAAGTTTTAAATTTCTATTTCTGCATTAACTTATAGTGCTTTTTGCCATATAAACATATTAGCAAAAGCTATATGTACAGCTTAATAAATGATAAGAAATTCTTCAATATAACCACCACCCCGATTAAAAACCTTATCAGCACTCCAAAGCATACCATTTGCCTCTCATCATCACAATATTTCTACCCCCAAAGATAAATAGTATCCTGACTTATATAATAACCATTTCCTTATTATTCTTTACGGCTTTCCATTTATAAGTGCATCCTTAGATAATTTAGTTTGTTTTTGTTTGTTTGGGACTTAATATATACTGTGTGTATGTGTGTGTGTGTGTGTGTGTGTGTGTGTGTGTGTGTGTATTTATGTCATGAGATTCATCTGTGTTCTTGCATATATTTGTAGTTTGTTCATTCCATTTGTCAGCTACAGATGGACATTTAGTCTTCAGGGTTTTTTTTTTTTTTTGTATTTTAAATAATGCTGCTATAACCATTATTGTATAGCATGTATTATATACATGAATACAAAGAATACTCTTTCTTGAGTATTCATACATTAATGGAATTAAATAAGGTAGGGGGTATTTTCCATTCTAATAGATAATGCCAAACTTTTCCAACATTGTGTATCAGTTTATTCTCTCACCAGTTATATATAAGATTGAGATTCCCCTTGCTCAGGGAATTAAAAGCAAAAATGAACTACTGGGACCTCATGAAGATAAAAAGCTTCTGCACAGCAAAGGGAACAACCAACAAAACTAAAAGGCAACCAACGGAATGGGAAAAGATATTTGCAAATGACATATCGCACAAAGGGCTAGTATCCAAAATCTATAAAGAGCTCACCAAACTCCACACCCGAAAAACAAATAACCCAGTGAAGAAATGGGCAGAAAACATGAATAGACACTTCTCTAAAGAAGACATCCGGATGGCCAACAGGCACATGAAAAGATGCTCAACGTCGCTCCTCATCAGGGAAATACAAATCAAAACCACACTCAGATATCACCTCACGCCAGTCAGAGTGGCCAAAATGAACAAATCAGGAGACTATAGATGCTGGAGAGGATGTGGAGAAATGGGAACACTCTTGCACTGCTGGTAGGAATGCAAACTGGTGCAGCCACTCTGGAAAACAGTGTGGAGGTTCCTCAGAAAATTAAAAATAGACCTACCCTATGACCCAGCAATAGCACTGCTAGGAATTTACCCAAGGGATACAGGAGTACTGATGCACAGGGGCACTTGTACCCCAATGTTTATAGCAGCACTCTCAACAATAGCCAAATGATGGAAAGAGCCTAAGTGTCCATCAACTGATGAATGGATAAAGAAATTGTGGTTTATATACACAATGGAGTACTATGTGGCAATGAGAAAGAATGAAATATGGCCTTTTGTAGCAACGTGGATGGAACTGGAGAGTGTGATGCTAAGTGAAATAAGCCATACAGAGAAAGACAGATACCCTATGTGTTCACTCTTATGTGGATCCTGAGAAACTTAACAGAAACCCATGGGGGAGGGGAAGGAAAAAAAGAGGTTAGAGTGGGAGAGAGCCAAAGCATAAGAGACTGTTAAAAACTGAGAACAAACTGAGGGTTGATGGGGGATGGGAGGGAGGGGTGGGTGGGTGATGGGTATTGAGGAGGGCACCTTTTGGGATGAGCACTGGGTGTTGTATGGAAACCAATTTGACAATAAACTTCATATACTGAAAAAAAAAAAGAGATTCCCCTTGCTCTACCTACTTGCCAAACTTGACATTGTCAGACTTTTGAAAATTTTCCAGTGTATTTTAATGTGTAATGCAGTTTTTCCTCTGATTTTACTTTTTACTTTCCTGAGTGAACACCTTTTGATGTGTTAATTGGCTATTTGTTTTCTTTCTTTTTCTTTTTCTTCCTCTTCTTTTTTTTTTTTTTAACTAGATTGTCTTTTTTATTGATTTCTAGCACTTTTAAAACAATTTAAAATCCTTTCTACGTATATCTTCTATGTGACTTTTCTTAAATATTTAAACAGTAAACATATACATGTAAATCTTTACTTGACATTTCTAATATCTGCATCTAAGTGGATCTGCTCTTGTTATTTCTACTGACTCTTGCTTATGGTGGGTTGATTCCTTGTGTGTTTTCATTTTTTTGGATTGTGAATTCATGTTCCTTGGGAGTTCATCTGTGAACATTGTTTCCAGTTTTGGTTTTAAGGTGTTCTCTTCCAGAGTACTCAAATTTGCCTCTGGTTGGTGTCAAGGCCTAATTCAAGACCACTTTAAATTATTGGCTAAGGCTTATGGGGAGCCACAGAAGCAAGTAGTATGATTTCAGTTCCATTTCAATTGAGATTAGGCTTCTGGTTAAGAATTTTCAGAAGAGATGGTCATTCCTCCTCATCCCAGAGCTAACAGAAATAGAATAGGCAGATGTCTGTATCTTCTCCCTGTGCATTATGGAATCTTTTAAAAATTTCAGTTCATTATTCCACTAAGATGTCAGCTCTCAGGGATTTAATTTGTTTTCTGAGAGTCCGATCCAACTTCCCATTTGGTTTAGTCCCTAGGTTTATCCCTGTTCTTTAGTCACACAGCCTGGTAAGCACGAAGATGTACGCCTCTCGGGATCAGCAGATGTTCCCATGACAGACACTGACATCAGCGTTTTGTTCTCTCTCTGGATTCTGCTCGTCATTTCTGGCCTCTCAGGATTGCTCTCAATATCTTGTCAGTTCTTTTATGCAGTTACAGAGACTTTTTTTCTGCCTTTTCCCCCCCTACCCCCCCCCCCCCCCCCCCACTGAATCCAGCTTTTTAAAGCATTCTCTTCTATAAAGATTTTGCATGATATCTTATGACTTATATGGTGGAATAAGAAGTGAAGTATCTTCTTTTTCTTAAATAAGCCATAGAACAGATACCTTTATCAAATGCCACTCTCCCTTGTTTCATGTTTTGTTTTGAATGGGTTGGGAACTGTTGGTGTTAATCCTAACAGATTAGAAATGTGCATGAGTGGGCCATAGGGTAAGAAGGGAAAATATTTGAAAACTAATAAAAGACAACGAGGAAAACGGCTAGAGAGGATGCCCTTGTATTGCACTGTTTCCTCTTAAATGTTGATAAGAGGAACTAAGAAGGGAATTGCTATTGACACTGATTTCTCAAACTGCCTGTTTAAATCCAATGATGAAGAAATTAAGATAGAATTCATTTTCTTTAGAAATAGTGCATTTAACATATTATTTAAGGTCAATGTAACAAATAATAAAACGTACAAAATTGTCCTACAGACACTGTTGACTAACATAAATATTGACTTGGGGTAGTAGGGGTCGCCGATCAATACAATTTAACACCACATTGCAATCATTGGTCTCAGAAACTTTTATTATTGATGCAAAATTGCCAGTTTTGATTTTTGAAATGTTTTCAGCCAGCAGTTGAAATTTATTCTTATTTTTAAAAAATGCTTATAAGTAAAATTCTTTACACATTTTTTAATTTGAGCAAAATCATATCAGAAGAGATTATTGTCAACAATTATGAAGCACGTTTTTGAATTTCTAGATGCAATTGCTGAAAGATGGTTATGACATTGTAATTTTAATTTTCCTTTTACTAATTTCTATTGTCTAAAATATATAATTAAGTTTTTTTAATGTTTATTATTTGAGAAAGAGACAGAGAGCAAGCAGGGGAGGGGCAGAGAGAGAGGGAGACACAGAATCGGAAGCAGGCTCCAGGCTCTGCCAGCACAGAGCCCGACGCCGGGCTCGAACCCACAGAGTGCGAGATCATGACCTGAGCTGAAGTCGGGTGCCCAAACTGACTGAGCCACCCAGGCTCCCCTAAAATATATAATTTAGATATCTAGCATGCAATATATGTGATTTTAAGAAACAATTTTTCACAAGTGGAAGGTTAGTATATAAACCACTATTACATAATTCTACTTTCACTGGCAGGCTAAAAGTGATTAGGTTTGAAGCTTAATTGCAAATAATCTTTTATTAAAGAAGAATGATTTTTATTTTAGTGTATTTTAATAATACCCTTTTCAGTTCCTCATGCACAAAATCAAATATTAAAACATTTACATTGTAATTTGAGTTTAATCTGTAAAACATGCCTATAGTATTGTTAAATTTATTTATATATGTACTGTAACTATTGTTTTTGGCTGGAGTGTTCTATGACCAAATAATTATGCAGTGTTGACTTGAGTACATTATTTTATAGATTTTATGGGTAGTACTGTTCTTTAAAGAATGTTTTTCCCTATTAAGAAGTTGAGTTAAAAGTGAATGCTAATATTTATTTTATAATAGCCAAGACAGTAAAACTTTCTCTTTAGTGAGTTTTTAAATGAAACTGTAAGTTTTCTAATACTAATTTATATTACTTCATCCAGAACAAAATGTTTTAGAAGTAGAATTTATATAACTGGTGGAAGGGGTGTTGATTGGCATTTTACTTTCCACAGACTATTGAGCGAGGAGAACATCTACTGTTTAAATGTTGTTTAATCTCTACCTCTCTCCCCCTATAAATCCATTAAACAGCATTCCCTTGTGGCATAATAGTTTTCCAGTAACCATTCGCCCTTTTTTTTTTTTTTAGAAATAACACCTTCCTGGCCCAAGTTGTAGATGTGCATACAGCCATACAACTAGACCATCTTTCCCAGCCTCTGTAACAATCAGATGTAGGTACAGTCATCTTTTAGCCACAGAAGTGTAAATGGAAGTTATGTGTGCAACATTCTGTCCTATTCTCTGTAAAGAAAATTTATTGCCCTTCATGTTCTCTTCTTTCTCTTCTGACACTCTGGAACATGCAAATAAGATGTTGCAGACCCAGTTCCAATCATGCTGAATGGGGTAGCATCCTAAAGGACAACAAAACAGGAAAGAAGGACGAAGGTTCGTGGAGACCTCATGGGCTGAATTTGCCTTCTACCTACCAGTCCTGTGTTGGGACCACCCACAAATCTAGACTTAAGAAAGAAAGGAACTTCTTTCTTAACAGAGCTGAGTGAGCCACTATACTTTTGACATTCTTATAAATATAGCTGGTTAGTTTCTATCCTAACTAACACATCTAAAAAGAAGCTAATACAACTTCCATATCTGTGCTAGCCATCTGCCCTATAGCCACTGAGCACATTAAATGTGCCTAGTGTGAATGAACAACTGAATTTTTAGTTGTATTTAATTTTAATTTGTTTACACTTAAATAACACATGTAGCTATTGGGTACCATAATGGATAACACAGCTCTAAACTTTTAGACATTATATACACATTAAGGGGCGCCTGGATGGCTCAGTCAGTTAAGCATCTGACTCTTGATTTAGACTCAGGTCATGATCTCACAGTTCATGGGCTCAAGCCCCACTTTGGGCTCCACGCTGGCAATGTGGAACCTACTTAGGATTCTCTCTCTTCTGCTGTCTCTGCCCCCACCTCTTTCTCCCAAAATAAATAAATAAACTTAAAACAACTTATACATTTATCAGGTTAAAAGTTTGTAGAAAAAACCACATTGATTAAAAAACTATCTAATCAAGTTCTCCTAGTAACTAAAATTAAAAGCTTATATATCATGTTCTTAAAACATTTGAATACCTTAAAGATCAGGAGGAAGACATAAACATTGCCAAAAATCTAAGACTTAATGAATTACAGAGGCATTGATTTTTATGAAGTTCAGTTTACTGCTTTATTAGCTTAGAACATATTATAGTTGTCAGGTCTTCCTTCCTGGGGTTAGAATCCTACCTTGAACTTTCCAAGGTTATAGGTTTTTGAATTACCAAGCATCTGACACTGAATTATTAGCTATTCGAGTCCAGCTGCAGTTTCCCAATCTGAGGTGACATGCTTTGGGCTGGGCCCCTTTTTAACAGGAATAAAGCTATTATATCAAGGGGGGTTTTAAAAACTTGTTATATGCTTTTTTTTGGTAGGCTTTAGTTGTTTGGAACTTGATATTTTTATCCAAATGGTATGTCCTTTATGTTCCCTTTAGACAATGTTATATACACAAATTTTACGTATTGTCCTGAAATTGTTATATTTTGACCTCCTTTGCAAGTATCACTGGAAAATTATGCATAATACATGTTAACACCTTATTTTAATTAGTAAGGCCATCAAGGTTGCATCTCCCAGGAGACAAGGGATGAAACCTGCATAAAAGCATCTCTTTTTTAGGATATTTGGCTAATCCATCATCTTGGAACACAGTTAGGCTGTATATGACCAGTGATGTTGAGTAACTTTGGGTCATCTTTCTACTTGGTCACTGGAAATGCCCACTAGTGGGGAATCTTTCCTGCTCTTGGAGTAGTTTCTGATGTTAATTGGAGACTTTGACTTACTCCAATTTTTTCAATCTCTCCTATTTACACAGGATGAGGATAGTATGTCTGCATATGATATATATTTAATAAACAGGATACTTAACATTTGTTAGCATATCGCTCCAAATTACAATTGATACAAAGTGATTCTGTTCTGTTAGGATCACTTTTCTTCTGTTGTTTTACATTAATTTTCTTAAAAAAATATAATGGACATTTAATCATTCAATTTGTGTCAACTGACTAGTTATTCTTCACTTTTGGATATTTGAATGATTGCAGTTGGCCAATGAGAGTTCCCGTGAGCTGTCTCTTTAGTCTCCCCAAATCACATACATTTTGAAAGTACTCTTACTTTTTAACCACAACAAGGTGTTGCATTTCCTTCATGAAAATTTACTTGGAATTGGTTACCTTCCAAGTTTCCTTGTCTTTTTGCTGTAAGGAAGTGTGTATGAATGTTGACGAGCAAACATTTTGAGTTGAGTTACTTCTAATGGCAGAAATGCAAAAAAAAAAAAAAAAAAAAATTGTCCTTAAGTCCTTGGGTTCACATTGATTTTTTTTCTTTTACCAACTAGTGTTATTAAGTCATTTAAACCCTATGCCTAATATAAACGTTATTTTCTTTATAACGTGCCTTTTAGATTTTTGGCTTGTTGCTTGAGCTTTCAGTACTCTCTTCTTACTGAAAACTTTTGTCTCATCCATCACCATTTTGAAGGGAGGTGGGGAGAAAGGGATCTAACTTGAGGAATCAGAATTTTTGAACTGGCAAGGGCTTTAGAGATCATTAGTGTGTCCCTGTCATTCTACAGATAAAAAATTGAATACTCAAACATAGTGGACAACTTATCCTAAGTTGTATGTATGTTTGTATATGTATGTGTATACATATACATATGTGTATACACATACATACATACATACATACATATGTATATGTATGTGAAAGGTACATATATACCTTTTCTTAAATTGTTAAAAAAATATTAGTCGTACCCTGCTGGAGCTGGGGTTTGGTGGCTTCCCTGTAAGTGTCTTGAGATCCCTAGACAAATTTGGAGATGGATCAGATGTCCTGGGTCTGGGTTAGGACTGATGCTCTCTTCCTGAGAGATTGCTCTGAGGCTATACCTGAAGGTAGGAATTAAATTAGGCCTCTCTCAGATCAACCTCAATCTAGCAACTGAAGGGTTTGTCAAGACACTCCATACTTAGAATTGGAAAATGCAGGAGAGACAGTTCAAGTCTCTGGTCACTCTGAGCTCATACAATCCGTGTGTCTGCCATAACTGCTCTGCATTTTAATAAATTTTTGAGATAAATGATATGCCTTATGACTGAATTCTAGCATAAAAAACTAGGTAAAACAATAGATAATCTTGGAAATCATGGATATCATCTAATTCTTTTTCCTTATATACAGAACAGAAAGCAAATCTGGTTTAAGTTTTATACAACATTAAATTATTGTGGCATCAGAATCCATCATCAACAGTTGTTCTATTTATTTTCAAAGTTTATTTATTTTTGAGAGAGAGAGAGAGAGCAGGACGGGGGCAGAGAGAAAGAAGGTGACAGAAGATCCAAAGTGGGCTCTGTGCTGACAACAGAGAGCCCAATGTGGAGCTCAAACTACGAATCGTGAGATCGTGACCTGAGCCGAAGTCTGATGCTTAACTGACTGAGCCACCCAGGCGCCCCAATGTGTTCTAACTACTTAAAAAGTTACAATAAAAATAAGCAACAATGTACTTTAATTAGATATAAAATATTTTCAGATTAAAGTATTTTTGGATTATTAGTTAAAACTTTCTACATAATATTTTAAGCCATTTTAATTTCAAGTAGATGTCAGTGTGCTCTATGCATTAAAAACACATTTTGTAATTTTGCTACACAGAGAATGCTGAGGGGTGAACATCCATTAGCATTACCATCTTATAACTAATAAGATACATGTAACATAAAAATCTCAAATTGTGACACTGTTATCCCCCATTTCAGTAGAAGAATTTTCTTTGATTGTGCTTTCTTACATTTGTTCCTTTGGATCTTTTTTTTGGAAAGGCTACATAACTAAGAACACAAGGTTTAAGGACAAATTATTTGTTATTGGGCTAAAATACTTTTGTTTGCTTATATTAGAATTTAACACTTTAGATAACTATGATATACGATAACATAATCTTAGTGAAATTAGACCATGATCTTTCTATGATGAATGACAAAGTCAATATGTTTTGTACAAGCAATTTTACACATACATGTATATAAATATTTATATATAATATATAATATATAGTAGTCAATCCTATTATAACAAAATATAACAAGAGTCAATCCTATTACTTTAAAAGCTACATTCTTAAAGAACAAAGATGAGAAATTAAAGCTTTCCTTTAGAAAATGTCTTAAAAAGCTGTCACCAAGTCAAGGAAGTAATTTGATAAAGACAGCAGTCAACTAGAAATAGAAACTGCTGTTTAGCCTCTGGAATAAAGCCCTGGAAACAGACAGCTACATAGCTACATTTTATAGACTGTACTGGGCTATTAGCTTTATTGTTCAGAGCATATTGATTTATGAAAAAGAATCAGCAACCTCAACTATTTCTTGGAAGAAATGAACAATTACTTTATATTAAAACTTAAGAAAAAATTACACAGTTCATTTAAATTCATGGTACTGCCTAGGTAATTTTCATTATACCAATTTGCAAATATAATAACTCATCCCTGAAATCCCCTCGTCTGGCACTTTTCTCTCCTTAGCAAAACCTAATAGGGCAGAATTTCAGTAAAGTCTCATGTTATAATGATTTCTCTTCTTCTCTTACTTGGGGAAGATTTTTTTCTTAACCTACTTTAAAGCAGTCAGGAAAATAAATGATTAAAGCACATCTCATGATGCAGTGTCCTTAGTTTTGTAGCATAAGTTGCCTTCTTAATACAAAATATTCATTGTAAACTCATTGTGAGGGGAGATATATATGAAGATGGCACACCATAACTCAAATGTGTGAAGAAAAACATATATCTTCTTTTATTTTATAACTGATCTCATTTGTCCTCAAGCCCTTCATTTCACAAAGGGAAAGGAAAACTTAATTTGTCAATTAAAGTAATTCCATTATTCTCCAGTCAAAGTTAATTTTTTTTAAATGTACTTTATTTTTTAAATGTTTGCTTATTTATTTTGAGAGAGAGACAGAGAGAGACAGAGAGAGAGAGAGAGACAGAGAGAGAGAGAGAGAGAGAGAGAGAGAGAGAGAATCCCAAGTAGGCTCTGTGCTGTAACAGAACCCGATGCAAGGCTCAGTCCCATGAACCATGAGATCATGACCTGAGCTGAAATCAAGAGTCGGATGCTTAACTGACTGAGCCACCCTGCTGTCCTGAAACTAATTTTTTAAAGAGAAATTGACAAATACTTCAAGTCTTTTCTGTTCTTATTTCGGGAAATGGAGAAAAACCCATTTCCACATGGTGTTGAATGAGAGCCCGATGCACATTTATTGTTCTTCCATTGAGGCATTTATCTTAATGGTGTCTGGGCAACAAAGTCTCTTGTCATTGCTATCTTTCATCTGCTCATGTCTGGTGTGATTTTTGTTTTTTATTTTTTGTTTTTGTTTGTTTTGTTTTGTTTTGTTTTGGTATGGTCAACATACAATGGTAGCCCCTTTCTTGTCTCAAGTCTTGCTGGCAATAGTTTCCTTGATTCTGGTTGAGACTCCAATTTGCTCATTTTCTTAGATAGTCTCTCCTATAAACATTCTACTGCAGAATCCCTTGTTTTCTTCCTGCAATAATCTTATTAATGAGCTCACTAGCTGGAATCCTCAGCTACTCTTCACATCTTGTCTAGAACCTGCTGGGAGTTCTGCATTCTCTACATACCTGACATAGATCAAAACACAGGATCCTGACTCGCCTATATTTCCTCTCCTATATTTCCACAGCCTTCTTCAAGGTGGTCTCCTTCTAGAGTCACAAATGTAAATGATGGCACAAACCTTTTTTTAATTTCTCTGGCATTTTTGGACTTTTTGTATCACTTTTCCTTTGATTTAGCCCTGGTGCTGAGGGTACCTTGGGAACAAATCAGGACATGGGAGGACACTCATGAGTAGCCTCTTTTCTTTTTCTCTCTCTATTTGGCTTCTTTTCCCTTGGTCAAAAAAGTGCTTTATTCTTTCTCTTTTCTCATCAAGATTTCTTTCAGTCAAATCCTTCTATTTTCTTAGCTGGATTTGCCCTCCTAATGGTGGGGGTGGGGGCAGAAAATGGTTAAAGATTGCTAAGAAAGAAACCAAAAGGGAAAATATATTTGTAGATATTTTAAAATATCCTCATTATATTATTCTTCATAATACCCCTGGAATTTTGTATAATGCTATCTTTATTTTAGAAATGAAAAGAGAAATTAAGAGAAATTAAGGACAGTCAGGACTATACAAGCCTGAAACTTAGGTTTTTCCCTGCTTTAGAAACACATCATTCAGTGCTATTTATCAGCACTCCTACATTGTGTGTGAAGTTTTGAGAATATTAACAAAGAATAAGACATTGGCCCCTGTCCTTCTAGTTAGGCAGATAAAATTGATGTGTTGTTGATTAAAAATGGCATGTGAGCGTTCAATGAATCAACACTGCCATAGTTCATAGGTAGAGTGATTGATTCAGACTGGGCTGGTGAAAGAGCACTTCATGAGAGTGCAAAATGTAAGCTCCACTTAGAAGTATGGATAGGATAATGGAGGGTAATGGAGTAATGGGGTAATGGAGGAGGATGATAGTCTAAAGGAAAGACACGACTGTAAGAGTGGAGGAGGAGGATAAAACATTTATTTGAGAAATAGATAATTCATTTCCTTAGTCAATCATTTATGTAAGAAGTGCTAGGGAAATGAGACTGAACCAGAAGTTTGGGGGTGTTATATCTTGAGACATGGCTCAGTTTGCCGTGATTAACAGGACACTTAGGAAAAGTTAGGACTTGGAACTAAAGGTTGCCAATACATAGGAACTCAATACAAGTCCCAAGAGAAACTGGTGGTCAGATCACAAGGTTCCAAAGAGTGTGGAAACTGATTGTTGTTTAACAAGGCTGCGGTGGTGTGGATAAATATGGAAGGAAGCCAGGGATCTTTTAGTGTGAGTAGAGCTTAGAGGCTGTGATACTTGAAGACCAGAAGGCTGCACGGAAAATTTCTTAAGGATGGAAAGGCTCCAGTCCAAAGAATGGCTCCAGTCTTGACAGTAGCAAGAAGGAAGTGCCCCCATCCTTGATAGCATCACCAGGATAATGGAATAGGCTTGAGCAGCAGCAAAGGTCATTTATGCTCTCTGGGAATCTCATCCAATCTCAGGGTTTATTGATGACATGCACATGTATGGGACTTGCTCATGGCAGCACAGTTTATTGGAAAGAACGGAGTTGGAAGTCAGACCGACCTGGAATTCAGACAGGCTCAGTTACATTATCGGCTCCTTGGATGATCTTGGGACATTAACCTTAATATCCATTGAAACGACCCTTAAATGGAGATTAAATCTCATAACTAAAGAGTCATGTTGACAGTTGTTGGTAGAGGAGGTAATATATGTAGACTCTCCAGTGTATAACACAAAGTAAGTATTAATTTTTCTCCCACTTACTGATACAACTTTCTTATTCTCGGATGCTTAGGGTCTCCTTAACTGGATGCCCGCACAGCACCTCAGATAAAATGCCTGCTGTTGAATTCATTATCTCCACTCCCAAGCCTGCTTTTCTTTCTCTTTCCTATTTGCAGTTATAGCACTACCATGCTCTCATTGTAAGCCTTTAACCCAGAGGCTATAAAGGATACAGACCCAGGACTGGGGTGAGGTTAGGGATGTGAATTGTGCAACAGCAAGGTTGGAGCCGGTCTTTATTGAAATTTTTGATATTTTCTGGCACAGCCACTGTGGAAAACAGTAGGGAGGTTCCTCAAAAAATTAAAAATAGAATTATTATGCGATCCAGTATTTCTACTACTGGGTGTTTACCTAAAGAGTAAAAACAACATGAATTCAAAAAGATAATAGGCACCCCTGTTTATTGCAGCATTATTTACAATCGCCAAATTATGGAAGCAGCCCAAGTGTCCATCCACAGATGAATAGATAAAGGAGAGGTGCTGAATATACACAATGGAATACCACTCAGCCATAAAAAAGAATGAATATTACTCAGCCATATAAAAGAAAGATGTGTATGGATGCAGAGGGTATAATGCTAAGGGAAATCAGTCAGTCAGAGAAAGACAAATACCATATGATTTCGCTTATATACAGAATTTAAGAAATAAAAAAAAAAAAGACAAAGGAAAAATGGGACAAACCAAAAAATAGACTCTTAACTGTTAAGAACAAATGGTTACCAGAGAGGATGTGGGTGGGGAGATGGGGAAATAGGTGAAAGGGATTAAGACTACACTTATTGGTATGAGCATAGAGTAATGTATAGAATTGCTGAATCACTATATTGTACACCTGAAACTAATATGGCACTATATGTTGACTACACTGGAATTAAAATAATAAATAAATAAATAAATAAATAAATAAATAAATAAATAAATAAAGGAGGTGAATTTTAGGGTATATAAATTATACCTCATAAAGCTGTTTAACGTGTATAAAAAAGGAATTTTTGCTACTTTCTTGTTGATGCATTTTTTTGGCAATAAATTTTACTTAAAAGTCGTTGCATTAAATACTATTTATGTTGATTATTGAAGTTTTGATGCCTCTTTAAATGTACATGAGGTGAGTGCTTCTCTTGCCTCACCCTACTCTTGGCGCTGAAATGATGCTCTACCTGCAGATATATTGTGTTTATTTTGCATATTGTTCTTTAAATTTTGAATTAGTGTGTCCACATTTAAAAATGAAGAGTTATCAGATAAGCATCCAGATTTATGGCTTTTTTGGAAAGATTCTAAAACCTGGCACCACTCGATCTGTATTTCCTTCACCAGCAGTCAGATAGAGAAGAATAAATAGTACCTACTTTCTGCAGAGGGGTCAGGAACTCTACAGTGGGCCACAGCTCCCACCTTTCTCTTCTGTTTGTATCTGTATGTTCTTTTTTTTTCTTTTAAGTTTATTTATTTTTAGATAGAGAGGGAGGGAGGGAGAGAGGGAGAGAGAGAGAGAAAGAGAGAGAGACAGCGTGAGTGGGGGAAGGGCAGAGAGAGAGGGAGAGAGATGGAATCCCAAGACTCTACTCTGTGAGCACGAAGGCGCATGTGGGGCTTGATCCCATGACTGTGGTGTCATGACCTGAGCCGAAATCAAGTGTCAGACGCTTAACTGACTGAGTCACCCAGATGCCCCTGTACCTGTATGTTCTTATACTTTACCTTTGTGCCCCATCTTTTTCTTCTATCATTCCTTATTCTTTTCCTTCCTTCCTTCCTTCCTTCCTTCCTTCCTTCCTTCCAGACTGATCATTTCATTTTCCATTATTTTTTAAGTTACTCTTCTATCCTTTTCCTGGTCAGCTCTTCTCCATGTTCTGCTGCTCTATATCTATAGGATCAAAGAAAAATAGAACTGAAAGATAATTCAATCTCTTCACCTTATGTAGAGGAAAGAATGATGAAATATAAGAAGGTTGAGACTTTTCAAAGATCACGTAATTAATAAATGAAACAAATTATACCCAAGCCCATGTCTTTGAAGATAAACTTTACTACTTGTACCCCCTTGTTAATATTTCTTAAAAGCCCCTTATCTCTTCTTCCTCAACCCTCAAAATCTAACAATCACTGAACCCTTGTTATGGTAGATTTTATTTATAGTAAAATCATCATGTTTAGGGTTCTGTCTTTTGCCCCCGATGCAACAGTTTTGTCTAAAAATGCTTGGATACTATGGACACAGCAAACTAAGAGCCCCAGGGACAGCTGGGTGTGTTTTTGCTGTGATAAATGACAAAAGAGGAGAGAAAAAGAGTGGTAGGAGGATCTGCATGACTCTGGGTGGCCTTTGCCTCTAGGAAAGTCAAACCAGTTTCCTGGATTGAAACCAGGTCACATCTTTGCTTCCCACTCCTGTTTTCCTTTTTTTTTTTTTTTTTTTTTTTTTAATGTTTATTTATTTCTGGGACAGAGAGAGACAGAGCATGAACGGGGGAGGGGCAGAGAGAGAGGGAGACACAGAATCGGAAACAGGCTCCAGGCTCTGAGCCATCAGCCCAGAGCCTGACGCGGGGCTTGAACTCCCGGACCGCGAGATCGTGACCTGGCTGAAGTCGGACGCTTAACCGACTGCGCCACCCAGGCGCCCCTCCTGTTTTCTTTTTGAGATAACAGTTGAGAAAATTATTCCATAGGACACTCCAGTATTAAACTGGGTACTTAGTACACCGCCATCTTAGTCAGGGCGACTGAGGCATATGAGAGGATAAAAAAATGAAAAGTGATGTGCGCAATGACAGGTTCTTGAAAGCCTCTTACATTAACACTGTGTGAAGGTGAAGATCAGACTTCTAATAGTTGTAGCCCATTTGTATTAAGTCAGAATTTGTTAACAGGGCTCAAAATCCAGGGCAGAGTTGACTTCTCTAGCTTACCGAGAATTTGTGAAGGAGGGTATGATGGTCTTTATCAGTTATTCAAACACTAATCTAGGTATTGCTGTGAGGGTGTTTTATAGATATGATGAAAGTCCATAATCACTTGGCTTTAAGTAAGGGAAATTATCATAGATAATTTGTGTAGGTCTGATTCAATCACTTGAAAGGCCTTAAGAAGAGAGCTGACTCTTTCCTAATAAGACAAAATTTCCCTATGGATAGCAACTTGAGTCTTTCCTGAGAGTTCCAGCCTGTCTTTTCTGATGGCCTGCTGTTTGGGTTTCCCACTTTTCCAGACAGTACCCACAATTGTGTGAGCCAACTTCTTGGAATAACTGTCTCCTTATATGTCTCCTACTGGTCTGTTTCACTGCTTGAACCCTGACAAAGTAGGGAAAGAGAGGTATCTGAAGGGTTTTGTTCTGTGTATAGCATTGGCACCTTGAAGATGCTAGAGCTGAGTACTGGGGTGGGAAATATGAACATGTTTAGATGCCAAATCTTAGTCCATATGCTTTTATAAAATCAGTGAAATGTTTCTAATTTGGAGGAAGTGGTTCATACTGACTAGTGATATTGAAATAAAATTTGATAGGGTGATAAGTATGTCTTATGTTCCAACTATACAGAATGATGTAGATATTATAGTTTTTAGGCTTCCACAACTGAAGTTCCTTAACTTCAAGCTCATTTTCCAGTTCTGGATGTCAAGGACAAAATGTCAAGGAATTACACATTTGAGAGATCAGATGTAGAGATTGGTGAGTTTCACTGCCCTTACCCCAGAGATCTCATTTTGAATACAAGAAGTGCATCTGTGAAACATTAATATTATTTAGTCCTAATTGTCAAAGCCTTTCTCAACAAAATGTTTCCTTTCTCTAGCCTCCTGCTTTCTTTCCAGGTCCCAGTCTTTGATCACATTTCTTTTACAGAGAGACATCTCAATGTGCATCTTCCAGAGGGAAGAATGTTACAGAGCAAGGCTTAGGGCTTTAACCCAGGAAAACTAATGGTATGTAAGCTGTATGTTCCCTGCTTTTTGGCATAGTTGAATTAACAGAGTTAATCTACATGACTCATATATAACTTCAGAATTTTAGCAGAAATGGCATCTAGAAAGAAACTATAGATAAAGGATATTGAGATCAAAATCTTAAAACTTAACCATTAAAATGTATAGAAAATGTACCAAAATAATGAGAAAGATTGCTGACAATTTATTAACAAATGAATTAACCTCATATTTTATCAGAGGTCTTCTGCTGTGAGCCTCTTTTAAACTATGTTGTATGTAGAGCTAGAGTTCTGAATCTTTTGTAATATCTCTTAGAAATGTTTATAAAGAGCTATCAATCATATCTCTAAGGTCAGTGCTTTCTATTATGATTTTGCAGAAAGTACCACTCAATCTTTTATTCAATAATTTTATACTTCTATAGTGAATATGATTTTTCTGGACAATAGTTATGTCAATAAGTCAGCTTTTAGGGCCTTAATATAATTTCAAGTCAGAAAAAACATAACATTTCAGATAGGATCAAATTCAGTTATATATGACAGAAAATCCAAAGCAGCAGAGGTTTAAATAAAATAGAAATTTCTTTCTTTCTCCAGTGAAAGATAGCTGGAGGTATGATGGCCACTCTTCCATCATCAGGGAGCCAGCAACTTCTGTGTTTTGGCTCCACCACCTTGGAATATGGCTTCCACTTTCATTGCATGTTTTAAGATGACTGCAGATATGCCGGTCATCATGTTCGTGTTCTAAGCAACACAGAAGAATGGAGAAGGACAAAAAGGGGGCAATTACCAGCTCAGTCAGAGCCCCTTAAGAAACCTCCATGGAATTCCATACAGCAATCCTCTTCTCTAAGTCCCTTCATGATATTGAGTGTTGGGGAATCTGGGAACACTGTCATTTAGCTGGTACGTTACTGCCTTGGGTGAAGTAGGGCAACAGTGAAGGAGGCAGAGAGGTAGCTGACCCTAACACACATCTCTATTGGAAATCACATTTAAAAAAAAGAAACAAATGTTAAATGCATTGTCTAAATTATAAGGAGAACCAAGAAGAGGATTATTTTAAGTCTGGCTTCTAGCAGGGTAAACCTGTTCTCTATCAAGTTTGTTATCATTCACCGGAGCATTTTGATTTCTTTGTCGTCTTCTGTATGACTTTGAAAGTTGATATGGTATAACTGGGGCAGAGAGAAGAGAATGAGTTGCTGGAGTAGATGTAGGAGCACATGGGTGTGGTATGTGTATGTGTGGAACGAAAGGCCTTGTGAGTATGGAGATATGGATGGACTGATGAGTGCCTGGCTGAAGAATGGAACCCTTCTTACTATGCTAAATGGACTAAAATGTTGGAGGTCCAATGTGTTTGGGAAATGAAATGTGATGATTATACTAGACAGATTTGAAAGCACAATTTTCCTTTGCTTTTCCCTTGTGGGAGACGGTGCCTTTGTGATGGATTGTGATGCTTTATATAATCTTTCATTCTCTTTTATGCCAGAGCAATGTATAGTCTCCTTTTGTGATTGAATTACATTTATATAGATCAAGCTGTGTGTTTGAGAATTCACACAGTCTTGGTGTTGGCTGGATGTTGAGGAGAAATACTTGAATCTTAACAATAATCTTTGCACACCAAAATCTTGGAAGTTCCAAAAGCCACTGGGGAACTTTTTCAGTGCTAACTGGAGCATGTAGCCTATCACAGGATTTCTAAGTCTCACAAGAAGAAAGTAAGATCATTAGAAGAGGTCCCAGAGGAGGTGCATTTCTGAACTGGGGCAAAGATTGTGAGTGCAGTCTTTAGCACAGCTCCCTCCCCCACCTTCATCTCTTAGGTTTAGTGGACTGGGGATTGGGATTGTGAAATATGATAAGTACTTAACCTGCACACAGCCAGCACCTCTTGGACTTTATCATACTACCGGACCAAGCACTGCTGTCTACTTTAGCCCAGGACCCCAGGGAGGGCATGCCTACTGGGGAATATGCTTGTAGTAATACTTAACCAGTTGGCATACCATGTGGCTTCATTTAATAGTTATTTTTAAGGAGATGGTTAAAATAAAGAGTTAATAACAATATTTCAAAGGTGACACAAGGTACATATGATTTCCTAGGTCTGTCCTTATTATGGTATTCAACTATGACAAATGAGCTCTTTAACAATTTGTCTGTAGCTCAGCGTCCTGCTTTCAGAACACATGAGAAATTTCAGAGTATTTTACCCACAGAAACCTATCAAAGTTTTGAGGTGGCTGGTCTAATCAGAGGAAAGCTCGAACATCATTCTTAACAAACTTCATAAATTTTTATCCTGGGAATTTGCATCTATATCATGTGTAATGATACTGAGAAGCTCCTTAAATAAGTTGTGTGGGTAAGTGAAAGATTTAAAAAATGATCAGCAACATATTTATGGTTTACGCTAGACTATTTTATGACCTCAAGACAAATATTTGCATGTGTTCTCATTTTCATAAATGGTTTACTTTTCCTCCAAGATGTTCTTGAGATTTTTGATGAAATTAGACAGAATATATTCGAAAGAAAATGAAGCGAATACATAAATTTGTTATCAGAAAGAATACGTGAAGACTACAAACATTAAAAAAAAGTAAATTCCCATACCAGGAGAAAACATGGTTTTATAGCAGAATCAAATATAGGAATAGATGATAACAAAAAAAACCCCATAAGAACTGGGAGCTTAGATGCTTAGATAAGCATAAAATTCAACATCAGCCAAAATATATGACTAAAAAGAATGCCACTTTAATTGTCATAAAGTTTTTCAGACAATTTTTGTTATGCTTTTGTGAATGTTTAAAAAACGCCCCGATTAGAAGGGAGCTTGGGATGATGGTGGAGTAGGAAGACCCTGAGCTCACCCCATCCCACATTTACAGCTAGATATCATACACATCCGAGTCAATAAACTGAAGAGTGAGAGAGCAAACTAAACAACTCAATATAAAGAAGAAGCTGCATTTGCAAGATTAGGAAGGTCGGGAAGTGTAGGGAGGCTGTCCACAAGAGGGAGAGAGCAGGGCATAGGGAGAGGGCAGAGAAATGGGGCCTCACACCAGGGAGCTCACATGAGAAAGAAGCAACTCCATCAAATGTAATGGCATTCGATTATGGGAGTCCTGGAAGAAGAAAAGAGAGAAATTGGGGCAGAAAATTTATTCGAAAAAATAAGAGCTGCAAGCTTCCCTAATGTGGGGAAGGAAACAGATATCCAGATGGAAGAGGCACAGAGAACTTGGCTCAAAATCAACAAAAGGAGGCCAGCCAAGGCATATTGTAAATAAATTGGCAAAATATATTGATAAAGAAAAAAATTTAAAAGCAGCGAGACAAAAGAAGTCAGTAACTTATAAGACACAACCTATAGGGCTGGCAGGAGATTTTTCAACAGAAACTTTGCTAGCTGAAAGGGAGTGGCAAAATGTTGAATGTCCTAAAATGTTGAATGGGAAAAATCTGTGGCCAAAAATACTCTATCCAGCAAGGCTATCATTCAGAATGGAAGGAGAGATAAAGAGTTTTCCCCAATCTGACAATAAATTATATTTAATTAAAAAAATAAAAACAAATACATAAATAAAATTAAAAAATAAAATAAAATAAAATGGTGGAGTTGAAAAAAAAGTAGTTCCCCTGACAAAAGCCAAAGGAGTTCATGATCACTAAGCCATCTCTGCAAGGAATGTGAAAGAGGACTCTTTGGGTGGAAGAGAGACTAGGAACAACAGTATAGATGTGGGAAATGCAGAAACAGTAAAAATGAATATTTCTGTAAAAAAATCAGTCAAGGAACTCACAAAAAAGGATATAAAATAAGGGCACTTGGCTGGCTCAGTTGGTTAAGCATCCGATTCTTGATTTTGGCTCAGGTCATAATCTCACGATTCAAAAGATTGAGCCCTATGTTGGGCTCTGTGCTGACAGTGTGGAACTGCTTGGGATTCTTTCTCTCCCTCTCTGTCTGCCTCTCCTTAACTCATGCTCTCTGTCTCTAAAAATAGATAAACATTTAAAAAAAAGGTGTAAAATATAATAATATATACCCAAAATGTGCACAGGAGAGGAGAACAGAATGGGTTCAAACTTAAATGACTATAAACTTAATATAAATTGCTATTGGAAGAAGAGGTTATGTACAAACATAATGGTAACCGTATATCAGAAGCCACTAATAAACATGAAAAGAATAAAGAGAAAGAAATCAAATATTTCACTAAAGAAAATCAGCAAAATATGAAAGTTAGACAAGAAAGGATCAGAGAAAATCTTCAGGAACAACCATGAAACAAGTAAATACATACCTATTAATAATTACTTTGAATGTAAATGAACCAAACGCTCCAATCAAAAGACATAGGGTGACAGAATGGATAAAAAATCTAAGACCTATCTATATGTTTCCTACAAGAGACTCATTTTAGTTCTAAAGACATCTGCACAGTGAAAGTGAGAGGTTGGAGAAACATCTATTATCCAAATGGGTGTCAAAAGAAAGCTGAAATAGCAATAGTTACATCAGACAAATAGACTTTAAAACAAAGACTGTAAGAAGAAACAAAGGACACTGTATAATAGTAAAAAGGAAAATCCAACAAGAAGATGTAACAGTTATAAATATTTATGCACCCAAAATAGGAACACTCAAATACATAAAAGTTAATAACAAACATAAAGGAACTAATCAATAATAATACAATAATAGTAGGGGACTTTAACACCCCACTTACATCAATGGATAGATCATCTAAACAGAAATAAAACAAGGAAACAATGGCTCTGAATGGCACCGTGGAACAGATGGATTTAACAGACACATTCAGAATATTCCATCCTAAAACAGCAGAATACACATTCTTTTCAAGGGCACATGAAACATTCTTGAGAATAGATCACATATTAGCCCACAAACATCAACAAATTCAAGATTGAAATCATACCATGCATATTTTCTGACCATAATGCCTATGAAACTAGAAGTCAACCACAAGAAATAATCTGGAAAGACCGCAAATACATGGAAGTTAAATAGCATACTACTAACTAATGAATGGGTCAACCAGGAAATAAAAGAAATAATTAAAAAATACAAGGAAATAAATGAAAATGAAAATACAATAGTCCAAAACTTGTAGGCTACAGCAAAAGCAGTTGTCAGTTATAAGAGGAAAGTTTAAAGCAATGGTGGTCTACCTCAAGAAGCAAGCAAAATCTCAAATAAACAACCTAACCTTACAACTAAAAGATCTAGAAAAAGAACAAGAAAACCTAAAATCAGCAGAAGGACAATAATAATAAAGATTAGAGCAGAAATAAATGCCATGGGGACTAAAAAACCCATAGAATAGATCAATGAAACTAGGAGCTAGTTTTTTGAAAAAAATCAATAAAATTGGTAAGACTGTGGTCAGACTTATCAAGAAAAAAAAAGAAAGACCTCAAATAAAATCACAAACAAGAGAGGAGAAATAACATCACAGAAATACAAACAATACTAAGAGAATATTATTGAAAGCTATATACCAATAAATTGGACAACCCAGAAGAAATGGATAATTTCCTAGAAATGTGTAAACTACCAAAACTGAAACAGGAAGAAATAGAAAATTTGAACAGACCAATAACCAGTAAGGAGATTGAATCAGTAATCAAAACTCCCAACAAACAAAAGTCTGGGACCAGATGGTTCAGGTGAATTCTACCAACATTTTAGTAGAGTTAACACCTATTCTTCTCAAATTATTACAAAAAAATGGAAATGGAAGGAAAACTTCCAAATTCATTCTGAGGCCAGCATTTAGCCTGATACTAAAACCAGATGAAGACATAACTAAAAAAAGAGAACAACAGGCCAATATGCCTGATGAACATAGATGCAAAAATTCTCAACAAAATGCTAGCAAACTGAATTCAACAATGCATTAAGAAAGTTATTCACCATGATCATGTGGGATTTATTCCTGGATTGCAAGGGTTGTTCAATATTTGCAAACCAATAAACATGATACAGCACATCAATAAGAGAGAAGATAAGAACCATATGACCATTTCAATAGGTGCAGAAAAAGCATTTGACAAAGTAGAACATCAATTCATGATAAAAACCTTCAACAAAGTAGGTTTAGAGAGAACATACCTCAACATAAAAAAGACCACATATAAAAACCCACAGCTAATATTATCCTTAAATAGGGGAAAACTGAGAGCTTTTCCCTAAGGTTAGGAACAAGATAAGAATATCCAGTCTTACCACTTTTATTCAACATAGTTCTAGAAGTGCTAGCCACAGCAATCAGACAAGAAAAAGAAATAAAAGCATCCAGAATGGTAAGGAAGTAAAACTGTCACTATTTGCAGATGACATAATACTATATATAGAAAATCTGAAAGACTCCACCAAAAAACTGCTAGAACTGAAAAATTAATTCAGTGAGGTCTGAGGATACAAAATATACAAAAATCAGTGACATTTCCATACAGTAATAATGAAACAGCAGAAAGGGAAATTAAGAAAATAATTCCATTTACAGTCACACCAAAAATAATAAGATACCTAGGAATAAACTACCAAAGAGGTAAAAGACCTATACTCTGAAAACTATAAAATGCTGGTGAAAGCAGTTGAAGACAACACAAAGAAATGGAAAGACATTCTATGTTCATGGATTGGAAGAACAAATATCATTAAAATGCCTATACTACCCAAGGAAATCTACACATTTAATGCAATCCCTATCAAAATACAGCAGAATTTTTTTTTTTACAGAACTAGAACAAATAATCCTAAAATTTGTATGGAAACAAAAAAGACCCCGAATAGCCAAAACAGTCTTGAAAAAGAAAAGCAAAGCTGGAGGCATCATAATTCTGGAGTTCACATTATATTACAAGGCTGTGGTAATCAAAACAGTATGGTGCTGGCATGAAAATAGACACATAAATCAATAGAACAGAATAGAAAATCCAGAAGTACAACTACAATTATATGGTCAATTAACCTTGGACAAAGCATCAAAGAATATCCAATGGGAAAAAGAGTCTCTTCAACAAATAGTGTTTGGAAAACTGGACAGAAACATACAAAAGTAAGAAACTTGACCACTTTCTTACACCATACACAAAAATAAGTTCAAAATGTATTAAAGACCTAAATTTGAGACCTGAAACCATCAAAATCCTAGAGGAGAATACAGGCAGTAACTTCTCTGAAATCAATCCTAGCAACTTCTGTCTACATATTTTTCCCGAGGCAAGGGAAACAAAAACAAAAATAAACTTTTGGGATTACATCAAAAAAGCTTCTGCACAGCAAAGGAAATAATCAACAAAACTAAAAGGCAGGGGCGCCTGGGTGGCGCAGTCGGTTAAGCGTCTGACTTCAGCCAGGTCACGATGTCGCAGTCCGTGAGTTCGAGCCCCGCGTTGGGCTCTGGGCTGATGGCTCGGAGCCTGGAGGCTGTTTCCGATTCTGTGTCTCCCTCTCTCTCTGCCCCTCCCCCGTTCATGCTCTGTCTCTCTCTGTCCCAAAAATAAATAAACGTTGAAAAAAAAAATTAAAAAAAAATAAACAAAACAAAACTAAAAGGCAACCTATGGAATGGGAGAAGATACTTGCAAAAGACATAACTAATAAAGGGTTAATATCCAAAATATATAAAGAATGTATACAGTAGCTCAATACCCAGAAAACAAATAATCCAATTGAAAAATGGGCAGAAGACATGAACAGACATTTCTCCAAAGAAGACCTACAGATGGCCAACAGACACATGAAAATATTGTCACTGTCACTTATCATCAGGGACATGCAAATCAAAACTACGATGAGATATCACCTCACGCCTGTAAGAGTGGCTAATATCAACAGCACAAGGAACAACAGGTGTTGGCAAGGATGTGGTGAAAAAGGAACCCTCATGTACTGTTGGCAGAAATGCAAACTGGTGCAGTTGCTGTGTAAAAGAGTATGGAGGTTCTTAAAAAAATTAAAAATAGAAGTACCCTCTGATCCAGCAATTGTACTACTGGGTATTTACCCAAAGAATATGAAAACACTAATTCAAAGGGATACATGCACCCGTGTTTATAGCAGTGCTATTTATAATAGCCAAGATAGGGAAGTAGTTCAAGTATCCATCAATTGATATTTTTTAAATTTCTACAGAAGTTTATTTATTTGTGTGTGTGTGTGTGGGGGGGGGAACAAGTGGGGTAGGGGCAGAGAGAGAAGGAGAGAGAGCGAATCCCAAGCAAGCTCCATGTTCTTGCAGAGCCCTACATGGGGCTCAATCTCACAACTGTGAGATCATGACCTGAGCCGAAATCTAGAGTTGGATGCTTAACCAACTGAGCCAAACCCCTTCGATTGATTGATGAATGGGTAAAGAACATGTGGTGTGTACACACACACACACACACACACACACACACACATACACACACACAGAGGAATATTATTCAGCCATAAAAAAAAAGAATTAAATCTTGCTGTTTGCAAGGACATGGGTGGAGCTAGCGAGTATAATGCCCAAATGAGTCAGAGAAACAAATACTATATGGTTTCGCTCATATGTGGAATTTAGGAAACAAAACCAACAAAGAAAGGCAAAAAAAAATAAGAGAGAGTGAGAGAAAGAGAGAGACAAATGAAAAGCCAGACTCTCAATCACAGAGAACAAACTGATGGTTATCTTAGGGGAGGTGGGTAGGGAGATAGGTTAAATAGGTGATGGGGATTAAGGAGTGCACTTGTCCTGATGAGTACAGGGTGATGTATGGAGGTGTTGAATTACTGTGTTGAACACCTGAAACTAATAAAACACTGTAGGTTAACTAACTGGAATTAAAATAAAAACTTGAAAAGAATGCCCCTATTAGTAGGATAGAACATGGGGAAGGGGATATTTATTTCATTTTTGATGCCATATTATGATGTGGTATTTATTTAATTTAGCTTGATTTAACTTGTGGTATGTGTATTTATATATGTAGATGCATATGCATATATGTGTACTTATACATACATGTATGTATGTTTATGTGCCTGTATATCTTTCCATATATGCTTATGTATATATACGTGTGTTATGTATAGAAATAGAGTTCTGAATGTCTGTTTCTTTCATAAGTTCTTTTAGAAATATTTATAAAGAGGGGCGCCTGGGTGGCTCAGTCAGTTAAGCATCTGACTCTGTCTCAGGTCATGATCTCATGGTTCACGAGTTCGAGCCCCGCATCAGGTTCTGTGCTGACAGCTCAGAGCCTGGAGCCTACTTCAGATTCTGTGTCTCCCTCTCTCTCTGCCCCTCCCCTGCTCATTCTCTCTCTCTCTCTCTCTCTCTCAAAAATAAATAAAACACACACAAAAAAATAAAAAAAAATGTAAAGAACTACCAATCATATGTCTAAAGTCAGTGCTTAAGTCTGTTGTAATTTTCAAAAAGTACTACTCAGTTTTCATTCCTAAGAAACATAAAAGAAACAGACATTGAGAACTCTAGCTCTGTATATAACACATGTATGTGTATCCACACATATATGGAAAGATATATATCTATATACTACATACACAATATACACATATACGCATATATATATATGTATATATATATATATATGCACACACACATATCTTCTTATAACAATTAGGTTTGCTGTAAATGGGTTTTATTACAGTTGTGTGTGTGTGTGCATGTGTGTGTGGTAAAAACTTGGCATGAAATGTGCCCTGTTAAAGAAAATTTAAACTGTGCAATATAGTATTGTTAACTACAGACACAATGTTGTACAGATCTCTAGAACTTATTCATCTTGCATAACTGAAACTTTATACTTGCTGAATAGCAACTCTCCACTTCCTTCACCTCCAGCTCCTGGAAACCATCATTCTACTCTCTGCTGCTATGAATTTGATTATGAGATATAGGTATCTCATGTAAGTGGGATCATGCAGTGTTTGTCCTTTTGTGACTGGATTATTTTATTTAACATAATGTCCTTAAGGTTCATTTCTGTAATTACATATGGTAAGATTTCCTTTTTCTTAAAAGCAATTAATATTCCATTCCGTGTATACACAACATTTTCTTTATCCAGTCATCTGCCAATGGACATTTAGCTTGTTTCTACATCTTGGCTATTGTGAATGATGTTGCATTGAATGGGAGTGCAAATATCTTTTCAGGATCTTGATTGCAATTCTTTTAAGGTATTATTGCTACATTGTATGGCATTTAAAAACCTTTGAGGAACTTCCATAGTAGCTAAACTTTTTTACATTTCCACCAATAGTGTACAAGGGTCCCAGTTTCTTCACATTCTTGCCAACACTTGCTATCTTTTTAAAAATTTTTTTAATAATAGCCATTCTAACAGGTGTGAGGTGATATCTGCTTATGGTTTTGATTTGTATTTCTGTGATAATTAGGGATATTGAACATTTTTTATATAACTGTTAGTCATATGTGTGTCTTCTTTGGAGAAATGTCCATTCAAGTCCTTTGCCCATTTTTTTCCCCATCTAGTTATTTGGTTTTTGTTTGCTATTGAGTTATATGAGTTCCTTACATTTGTGGATAATCACCCCTTATCAGATATATGGTTTGTAAATATTTTCTTCTATTTGGTAGGTTGCCTTTTTTACTCTTGATTGTTTCATTTGCTGTACAGAAACTCTGTAGTTTGATATAGCCCCACTTGTCTTTTTTTGCTTTCATTGCCTATGTTTTTAGTGTCATATTTAAGAAGTCATTGTCAAGACCAATGTCCTGAATCTTTTCCCCTATGTTTTATTCTGGGAATTTTACAGTTTCAGGTCTTACGTTTAAGCGTTTAACTTATTTTTGGGTTGATTTTTGCATATGATGCTATGTGGTTCAGGGCGAGCTACTCCAAAATATAGCACTTTGGCATATTGATTATTTTGAGTTAAAGTTACTTAAGAAACAGCTGGTGCAAGAAGGACACACTGACCCTTCTTTGTCCTCCTGAAAGTGGAAAATAAATTTCCTCTCTGGTAGTTACCCTCCTTGTACCAGGGGAAAGAAAGGTATTTTCATTACCAAAGATAGGGAATTTAGGGCTGAGAGGCTGTATAACCGGACCTTGTTATTTCTTTGCTAATTTACTACCCCAACCCCCAAATTCTTTGTTTTGTCAATGTTTCACAAATTCATTGTTTCCTTGTCTAAAAGGTATGAAAGCTGTCTGCTTTAGTCACTTCTTTGAGTGACATTTTTTTATGAGCTCCAAAACATACAAAATTAAATTTGTTTTTTACTGTTTCTCTGTCTTATATCAATTTAATTATCAGGCCAGCAAAAAAACCTAGAAGGGAAGAAGGAGAAAGTTTTCCTCCCCTTCAGGTATAAGATAGGGGTCCAATTTCATTCTTTTGCATGTGGATATACAGTTTTTCGCACATCATTTGTTTGAGAGACTATCCTTTCCTTATTGTGTATTTGTGGCACCCTGTTGAAGATCAGTTGACAGAGTATGTTTGATTATTTCTCTGTTCTGTGCAAATGGTCTATGTGCCTATCTTTATGGTAGCACTATACTGCTCTAATTACTATAGCTTTTCAATATATTTTAAAATCAGGAAGTATAATACTTCCAGCTTCAGTTTTATTTGTCAAGATTATTTTGGCTCTTTGGGGTTCTTTATGGTTCCCATATGGATTTTAGATTATATATGTTGAAAACCCTAAAACTGCACAAAAACTTTAGAACTTATTTATTAGAATTAATAAGTGAATTCATTGAAGTTGCAGGATACAAAACCAATGCAAAAATCAGTTGTGTTTCTATACATTGACAATGAACCATTTGAAAAGGAAATTGAGAGACAATCCCATGTATAACAGTACCAAAAAGAATAAAGTACTTAGGAATAAACTTACCAAAGAAGATGAAAGACTTGTATACTGAAACTTATAAAACATAGATTAAAGAAATCTAAAAAGACACAAAGAAATGCGAAGACATGTTGTTTTCATGGATTCAAACGCAATCTACAGATTCAATGCAATTCATATCAAAATTCCAATGACATTTTTTACAGAAATAGAAAACAAATCCTGAAGTTTATTCCAATTCTGAAGTGCTTTTCTCAGTTTTTGCAGTTTCTATATTTTAGCGGTGAAGTTTCTCTTCACTAGAGCTGTTATCGTAGTACATCATCAGTTGTGATTATGGTGACAGGGTAGTTTAATTGCTCATTCTTACTGGAGAAAATGTGAAGAAAAATTAGCCACAAACTACTTACAATTAAAAATATACATGTTATGCTAAGTGAAATAAGTCAGTCAGAGAAAGACAGATACCATATGTTTTCACTCTTACGTGGATCCTGAGAAACTTAACAGAAGACCATGGGGGAGGGGAAGGAAAAAAAAAAAGTTAGAGAAGGAGAGAGCCAAACCATAAGAGACTCTTAAAAACTGAGAATAGACTGAGGGTTGATGGGGGTGGGAGGGAGGGGAAAGTGGGTGATGAGCATTGAGGAAGGCACCTGTTGGGATGAGCACTGGGTGTTGTATGGAAACAAATTTGACAATAAATTTCATATTAAAAAAATAATAAAAGTCTACATGGATGCCTGGCTGGCTCAGTCAGTAGAGAATGTGACTCTTGATCTCTGAGTCATGGGTTTGAGCCCCACATTGGGTGTAGAGATTACTGAAAAAAATATATCAACTTTCTAAAGATTGTTAAAACTTAAGTATTAAATAAATTCCAGAACTTTAAAGTATTGTGGAGCAACCCGTTGAGTCAGAACAAAATTTCTGATATGTGTGTGTGTGTGTGTGTGTGTGTGTGTGTGTGTGTGTTCTTCCTCATGTAACATTTAACATTCTTTCTCTCCTCCTTTCTTTTTACTCTACATATTAAAAGCTTTATTTTCTCCTCTATTCTCTTCTAATCCTAAATTGGCCTCAAATCCCAGGTAGCTATTCCTTCAGTGCTCAGTTCTGGATATTTGTTTGCTTAACTTTAGGCAATAATCTGCCTTACTGATTTCAAAGAAGTTATAATATATTCAATTCCTGGAGATAAAAAAAAAAACCCTCATGATCAAACTCTTTCCAGTTATAGATGTAATTTTTTTAAGCTCTGAGAATAATTGAGGCGGAGCAAGAACTCTGGGAGTGATACACTTTATTATTTATTTTGAGAGAGACAGAGACAGCGTAAGCAGGAGGGGCAGAGAGAGACAGAGCGACAGAGAGAGAGAGGGAGAGAGAATCCCAAGCAGGCTCTGCGCTGCCAGTCACCCAGGCGCCCGAGAGTGATACACTTTAAAGCCTCCAATATTTGACTTATTTGAGGGACAATAACTGAGAGTAGTGTTTTGCAGCTCTTTTCCTATTTACCCAGCAACTACCCTCCAGCCACTCAGAAAAGGATTTTTCAAGTGAAGAATCCATGAAAGAAACAACCAATCCTGTAAGTGTTGTATATAAATATGCACGCCTATATACCCATAGGTTCACCTAGAAATATGGGAAAGATGTAATTACATCCAAAACCAAAACCAAAAAACCAAACCAAACCAAAACTACTTTCCTGACTCGTATCACAATCTTGTTTGGTGCATGTTGAAGAAGATAAATGCATTTTTAAAGAGTTTTACCAGTTGGGCTGTTCTTGACACTAGAGAAAAAACAGGATTAACGTTTCAGAAGGGATTTAGATTAACCAGTGGTAGGTTCCTTTAAGAGTTCTCAGAAATTGTCAGAATTATTGTTCAAAAAGGTAGAATCTTCACTACGTATGTTTAAGAACAGCATCAACTATAATTTATTTTTCATTGTTTACATAGAAACCTGGGTAATGAATTAAATGATCTTCAGATGGTTTATACTGACATGAATATGTAATTTCTACATTGATAGGCTGAGTGTTTATTTTCATTAACTAAATCAGAGAGCTCTGCTTATAAAAAAAAAAAAACCCATCACCTTTGTATTCCAATAATCATTAATTGGAGTAAAAAATTAGAAATTGTCCCAATGGGACTATGATCATTATTCAAACATAGTTGCTCTCTAGTTAGAGAAGGTAAGCATTTGAGAATTATTTTTGTTACAATTTATACAAGCAAAATCATCTAATTGGTTACTGTGTAATATAAAGAATGGTATTAAATAGATGAATTAAAAAATCTACTCTTTCCAACTGTTGTATAATCAACTTTTACTTATTCACATTCATAAATATGAATAGTGACAGCCTTCTATCATTTAGATGAGAATTTGGGAACATTAAATTATTTTTTTTTGCAGGATCATGCTTATCTTCCTCTTTGATTTGCTTAAATGAGAATTAAAATTAGTTTGCATCTACAGGATATACGAAAACTCTTATTAGGGAGAAACAACTCAGAAGCATGCTCAAAGTCAGGGAATAATTAAAAGTTGAATTAAAAATCATCTGGGCATAATTAAGCATCTTGTTTCAGAGACTCAGTGACAGGATTTTAATGTTTTATTTCATGTGCCTTGTTAGGATGTTAATTTCAGGCCATTTACAATTCCAGAAATAAATGCAGGACGGGCATTTTGTGTTGGACAAGTAACAATCAGTAATTTGGATTAGAATGTCCTAGAGCTCCCAAGAATTTTTTTTTTAAGTTTGCCTTTATTTTTTAAATATTTTCAATTTAATTTTTACTTTTTGCGAGAGAGAGTGCACATGAGCAGGAGTTGCGGCGGAGGGAGAGAGAATCTTAAACAGGCCCAGTGCCCAGCACAGAGCCCAATATGACACAGGGCTCATCTCACACCGTGAGATCATGACTGGAGCCGAAATCACGAGGAGGATGCTTAACTGACTGAGCCACCCAGGCGCCCTCCTAAGAAAATTTTAAATCTATATTTTACCTTTGATTCTCTCTTCTTTTCTTCTTCTCTCCATTCCTTCTTAATTATTCTCCCAGGTTATTTTTACTGCTTCTGCAGGTTATTTATTACCTGCCTCTGCAAACCTGGTAATTGTTTGAACTTCAAGTTTTCAAAATAGAATAATTTAGACTAGAAAGGAGAAATCTGAACAACTTAAACTTTAATTCCTCTCCTAATTACTTAGGTGCAAACATCTCCTTTACGTATTTCCATTTACAATTTCAAAGTTCTCTTTCAAGGTACTCTTGGTGCCTATGCTGGTTGAAAAGTATTACCATTTCCCTTGTTACATGAGATGCTTGCTATTTCATATTTGTTAGGACACTGAACAAAGGCTACATAAGAAGATATAGCTCTTGATCTAACACTGCCCATAGACTTCCCCTGAACAGCAGCATGGGTACACATGCCATCGTAAGTTCATTTGACGGGCTGGAAACTAGAACAAGGACAGGTCATAATAACATGACAAGTCACTGCCATTATACTCCGTCTACTTGGTTCCAAGACATTACGTTTTTTACGTTTCACATTTGTAAGATTGGGATACATCATAAAATCGATGTGTACGTTCACTTGGGTAGTTCCTTTTTTTCTTTTTTCACCTGAAAAGCTATTATTAAATTGATGTTTCCTTTCTAATCCATATCACCTTAGAATTAAAGAAATATGTCATCTTAAACACACTAAGAGGCAACCAGGCCAGAAAAAAGCAAAAGAGCAAAACAGTCCTCTTAGAAGTTTTGAGTCTTGCATGGGCAGGCTTAAGAGAATAGTGTCAGAGGACTACTTTAGCTTAGATATAGCAGGAATTGATTGTGTACAAAATTGCATAAAAGACATTTTTGTTTTCTTATATCAGTTAGCATTTATTAGATGCCAGTAATATGCCAGGCTCTATATGAAGCACCAGTCTTACAAGATGATTAAGATGAAGCCTGCACATTCCGAAGTAAAACTTAAGGTTTTTGTTTAAAAAATTGCCTCCGTTTTCTAACTATATGAAATCACTGCTTATTAAATGAAAGACACATTTTGAAGAACCTAAAAGAACGTAGCAAAAGCAATTTAATGGGGTATAATAACATATAAGCCAACTATGGGGTGCTCTTTAGCCTAGAATCAGTCATGAGTTTAACAGTAATGGATTTATGACTCATTAAGACTAAGAGAGGTTGTAATTTTAAAAGGAACATGATATTTAGGTGACAGTTTAAAAGGCATTAAATTACTGTGTTCAACCTTGTATTTCACAAATCTGTAAAAGGGTAGCAACAATATTTGTAACAGTGTGCCTTGCTCATTTTTCTTATTTGTAACAACTTTTAATTGTCATTTTGCTAGTGAATTAAATTGTATTGATTGATGATTGTTTCAATCTAAGACTTCAAAAGGACTTTAAAACAGGCTATTCTTACAGACTTTATATATTTAAAATCTGTTTACTGCTCTTTCTTTTTCCTGTTTTGGGTGTTTGCTTTAATAGAAAGTCTTACAAATAACCATGAGTTATATGAAATTAAGGCTCTAACAGTGATAACTTGATAAAGTAAGGTTTGACAGCCAGTTAAATTTATTCAAACTATAGATTGGGAGTACTAAACAGGTCCACATTCTTCACAGCTCAAATCTGGGCTACTGAGAGAACTTAAGTATAAAATAAAGGGCAAGACTGTTTGATCAATAGTAGTGCATGGGGGTCTAACCATGAGAGGCAGAAGGCCAAGGGAAGAGTTTGGTAACGCGTGTAAAGGGTTTCCTGTGTGGCTGACCCCTAAGAAGGAGCTTCTTTGCTCCTTTGCACTTTGTGCACTTACACAGGACCATTTTGGGCTGCACCAAAAAGTCCGTAAAAGTCAAGTCCATAAAGCTCCACAATATTCTTGAATTGACTGTGATGTGAATTGGGAAACCAGTGGCTGGTCTTCTATTTCTAGTTCTATGGGTTTCCAGCATATCCCATCAGACTAGGGTTTGTTGCAAGTACAGAAAAGGGCTGGTTCTCCTTTTGCCTCTAGGATAGATTATTGTTTTGGCAGGGTGGTACTTTCTATCGGCATACACACGTGAAAAAATAAGCCTGCCTCAGAGGCAGGCATAGTGGTGGACCTGGAAGTACATTCAGCCTTTTTAGAGTCAGCAGGAAGCAGCTAATGAGGCTGCACTGTGCTGGTTTCTCTCTGTGTTATAGGGAAGGCCCAAACACCGTACCTGGAGAGGTCAAGTGTGGGGCCTGAAGCAATGCCACAGAACCAAGAGTTTAGAACTAGGACAACAATATTAAAGTAGGTAGGAGGAGGGTAGAAGATGTGAAAGCGTCTCAAATACCAGTAGTAGTAGTTGTTGTTTCGAGGCTGAAAGACAAAAATTCAAGGAGACCTTCTATTTAAAACACCTTGTAAAACACAAAAGGTCTTGATAAAGACCAGGTGAAATTCTCTCTTACTGTCTCTCTTCTTCTCCTACTGTCTCTCTCCTACTGTCTTCTTTTCCGTGTTTCCTGTGCATGTGGCAGTAAGTTACCTCTATGTCTATATCTGTAGCCGCATTTATATCTCTACATATATGACCTTAACCCTTTTTGGTTTTTGAAGTAAAACAGAGGAGACTTTTGTTTAGAGAATGTTTGGACAGAAGGGCTGAAAATAGACCTAGTATGTTAGTTAGGCATGGATGATGATTTATGGAAGTATCACAAATGTATTTTGGGGTGAACGTGTATCCTAGGAAACATTCTAGAGCATTATCCAAATCAGTCAATGATAATAAATGTAAAAAGTGTATAAATTATTTAGGAGAAAACAGTATCTCCCTGGCAATTCTGTGGCAACTGCATTCTGTGAACTGCTGTTCATGTATCTTTAAATAGGAATATTTTTTAAAGGAGATTGTAATTTACAAATTAATTCTGCCATTTTATAGTTTTCTGAATATATGCAATATTCAAACATATAAATTAGAAATGAATAGTGCAAAAACTATTTTGCAAGGGTAATAGTTTAAAGATAAGGTTTAAAGGTAGCAACTTCTTGTGATAAATACTGTTTTGTTTTTAAAAAAAAATTTTAACGCTTATTTGTTATTGAGAGACAGAGAGAGACAGAGCATGAGCATGGGAGGGGCAGAGAGAGGAGAAGACACAAAATCTGAAGGAGGCTGCAGGCTCTGAGCTGTTAGCACAGAGCCTGACCCGGGGCTCAAACTCACAGACCACGAGATCATGACCTGAGCCGAAGTCGGAGGCTCAACTGACCAGGCCACCCAGGCGCCCCAATATTGTTTTGTTTTTAAAAAATTGTGGCGAAATATACATAATGTGTATCTCTTTAACCATTTGTAAGTATATAATTCAGTGTAAATATATTCACAATGTTTGATGTTACATTTTGAAAATCAAATTTTGTTGTCTCCATATCAAAATATCATGTGTCTATCTACTGGTCTAAAGAAAAATGGAAAGACAAGATTAAAAAAATGTGTGGAAGATGGAGGAATAAGCAAAGTCGATTAAAATGAAATTTAAAAAAAATTTGATCTTTATTTTTGAGAGAGAGAGAGACAGAGTGAGAGCTGGGGAGGAACAGAGAGAGAGGGAGACACAGAACACTAAGCAGGTTCCAGGCTCTGAACTGTCAGCACAGAGCCCGATGCGGGACTCGAAGCCACCAACGGTGAGATCATGACCTGAGCTGAAGTCGGACGCCTAACCGACTGAGCCACCCAGGCGCCCCAAATGAATTTTTTTTTAACTGACAGTGGTGTTTTTCTTTTTTCTATTGGTTTCATAAAGTCATAAAGCACTATCGTAAAATCAGATGGAGTGAAAGACAATTGCATTCTGTAGATATAAAATCCTTTCTGAAATTGGTATTTCTTCACTTTTCTGTCTAAGCTCTTAGTTAGCAAAATGTTGCAATAACACATTAAAAATATGGTATATTTAAAACAAGATTTCATTGTTGTACCAAAATTTATGTGAGAATTCTGGGCTTTGGATCTGGAAAATACCTCAGTGATCACCTGGTCCGAATCCCTCATTTTATAACTGAGGAAAATGAGGCCCAGAAGGATTTATCTTTCTGTCTACCCATCTATCTGTCTAGAACATGCTTTGTTCCAGAAAGTACTTTAAAGTGGTTTGTAAGAATATGTAAAAGATAAAAAGATAACAAATTGAAGGTGAAAAAGGCAAGGGGAAATAAAGAGGAAGACCATAAGAAGCGTTAGGACTGAAATTAACTCAGAAATGCACATTAAAAAATTTTTTTTAATGTTTATTTAATTTTGAGAGAGACAGAGAGAGAGAGAGAGAGAGACAGACAGACAGAGCACGAGCAGGGGAGGGGCAGAGAGAGAGGGAGACACAGAATCCGAAGCAGGTTCCAGGCTCTGAGCTGTCAGCACAGAACCCGATGTGGGGGCTCAAACCCATGAACCGCGAGATCATGACCTGAGCCCAGGCACCTCAGTGATGCACATTTTTAAATCCTAGGTATTTGATAGACATAAGCCTCAGATTAGACTGGTCAATGTATAGAAAGAAATCTGATTAGTTAAGCCATTTAGTTCCTCCAAAGATGAAAAAAAAAAAAAAAAAAAAACAACCCACCATCTAATTGTTCAGAAGGTGCACTGCTATTTACAACACAAGAAAGAAATGTCTCCTGAGCATCTTGTGAAGAGAACACATTTTCTAAATCAGCAACATCTTCAAAGCCTTCATTGCAGGAGACAGAACAACAAATTCCTGTTTCTTGTGGCATATCTCACTGCAAGCTGATTGGGTCTCACCTTGATGCAATTTAGTAAAAGGTCTGAATGATGTGAATCCTTATCCTTCAGTCCTGGGAAGGATAATGGTATGTTGAGTTCCATTCAGCCATCAGAGACTTAAAAGAGTTGAAAAGTAGTTGAAAAGAGAGCTATGTGACTTGGCATCATGAGACTTACTAGAACTCAGCTTTCCTCTAAATCAGTATTTCACAAACATATTTTAGGCATGTGAATCTTCTGGGATGCTTGTTAGTAATTCACAGTTTTCTACCTTATGTTTATTGATTTGGATTCAGCAAGTCTAGGTAGGACCCAGGAATCTGCATCTGATGTAGGTGTGAGGAGATGTACGTTGGGAAATGCTGGAATCATCTTTTCCTGGAAGGGGTACTGGCCAATTGATCCTTTAAGGGTAGTACAGTCTTTATAGGATGTTTTTCCTCTTTGTTTTCTGCCTTTTCAACGTCTTCCTTCTCTTTCTGCAGTTCTATACAGTATAAATAATTGTTGGTTTCAGAGCTGGATAGAGAATCATCTCTGGCTAGAACTGTGATGTATTGGGGAGCCTGGGTGGCTCAGTTGGTTAAACGTCCAACTCTTGATTTCAGCTCGGGTCGTGACCTCACAGTTTGTTAGTTTGAGCCCCATATCAGGCTCTGCCCTGATGGCATGGAGCCTACTTGGGATTCTCTCTCTCTCCCCCTGTGTTTGCCCACACACACTCTCTCTCTCTTTCAACATAAAGAAACTTAAAAAGAACTGAGATGTTTTGACATGTGATGTCGAACATCTTTTCCTATGCTTATTTTCCATCTGTATATCTTCTTTGTTGGGGTGTGTTTAGATTTTTGTCCAATTTTTAATTGGGTTGTTCATTTTCTAACTGGTTGTTGATTTATGAGTTCTTTGTATATTTGGGGTAGTTGTCCTTTATTAGATATATGCTTTACAAGTATTTTCTCAGTCTGTGGCTTGTCTTGTTATTCTCTTGACACAATGGTACTTCTTAAATGGGCCACATAGAATCACCCAGAATATCTTAAAAGATACTCAGTGCTTGGGCCCGTGATTATGATATAATTATCATAGACACTGGGACTTGGAATTTTTAAGAAACCTCTTTAGGGGATTCTTATGTAGTTCCACTGTGAGATGCACTGTGGTGAGATGAAAACTTGGGCGTGCAGTGTAATCACCTGGGAGTTTTTCTAGTTTCGCTTTTTAAATACTGATGCCTGAGTCTTACCTCTAGAGATTCTGATTTGGTTGGCGTGTGGTTCAGTCTAGGTATTCCAAGTTTTTAAAGGTTCACTGGGTGATTTTAAAGTGAATCAAAGTTTGAGAACCACTGCCCTTGAATGAACTCTTCAGCAATGCCAGAGCTGTTCCTAACACAAGCTGTGTCCCTGAGAATTAAAAAAAAATACCCAATAAGTAGAAGAATTAGTAAAAACACATCTGTTTCTCAGCCCATGCAATGGCATAGGTTTAGGGAGCAGCGTGTGAGCCCTTAAGCTCTTAAGGGCTTAAGCCAAGCGTTGTTATGCTTTGAGTTCACACAGTCACAAAATTACCAAATTCATAGTCACGGGGTAGAGAAGACAAGATAATATCATGTCAAGGTGATAGTACAAAAACATTACCATGTGGGGGTAAAACAGCCTTTCCCATACCCCATGTGACAAGAACAGAAAAACCTTAAGCAGTACCACTTGGCTTCTTCCTTTCCAGCTTTGAGGAAATTCGAAGGGCACAATTGTCCACCTTGGGGATGGTGTGCAGTAGAAGGTGAGAGGACAGGGGAGATGTGATGGAGGAGGCAAGATGGCAGGGTCCTGAAAGTATATATGAGACAGAATATGTTCACAGGGAAGAATAGGAGGCTCTCAGGGATGATGGGCAGCCAGAAAATATGAAATGATGGATAATTTGGAAAGAAGAAAATAAAGCTTGAAATTAACTTTGGGGATTGCTTTGTTGAATGCTGCATGATTTACAACCCTAGACCACATGGGTTATGGATTTATGAGCATCACATTGTTGTGGGAAGCTGAAAAAGAAATGAAAGAAAAGATCCCAGATCTCTACTCCTTCTCGGGGAGCTATCACTTGATGAAGGAATTAGATGTCATTACCTTATTGTACATATAAAGAATATGGGACCCAGAGATGTTAAGTGACTCATCAATGTTGTAGAGCCAAGGACGGAGATTAAATTCAGTGTCCCCACCCACCCCTGGCATCAAAGCCCAACCTTTTCTACTAAACCTGTGCTGTTTCCTACGTAATAATGGTTACAACTTATTGAGAGATTACTACATGCCAGGCACAGTGAAATGCATGTTAAACACATTATCTTATTTAATCTTTGTGAGGCATGTAATGTTCACCCCATTTTACAGATGAGTGAACTGAGGATATGATAGTTTAAGGAACTTAAAACCAAGTCACATAGCTATTAAATCATGGAACAGGGTTTATATCAATGTCTGCCCGATTCCCTTCTAACAAGTGATATTGATTCTTATAAAAATAAATGAGAAATTCCTCACCACTCTGAACTAGTTTTTCTCTGTTTACATTCAGAGGGTCTGGTTCCTGGGCCACTGAAAGGGCTGAGCTCTGACTTTCCAACCAGAGTTCCCATCTCACACTTCCTGTCTTACTCAGGTGTTGGAACACATTGACCGATTAACAAGACTTGGTTTGTTCTCAAGGGCCCCAGCTTACACTCAAGCTTTAGAGGAAATGAAGATTCTTTGTTAGTACAAGACTTTTCCCTATGTCTTCTGCCTATTAATAGAGATATTTAGGGAAAGGCCACTAAGTAATAAAGTGTCCTGGGGTCAAATCTGTCTTCCATAAATATATATTTTTTTGTTCATCTATTTTGTGTAAGGCCCGTTGGTAGGAAGCAGGAGATTCAAAGAAGTTTAAGACAAAATTCTGACCTTCAAGGAGCCTGTAATTTATTTGAGTGGTTAGAGCTTTTGGTCCAAACAAAATCACCCAACTAGCTATATCAAAATACTGTTTTCTACTTTTTAAAAATGTTTACTTTGTGAGAGTGGGTGTGCGTGCAAGCAGGAAGGGACAGACAGAGAGGGAGAGAGAGAATCCTCAGCAGGCTCTGTGCTATCAGTGTGGAGCCTGACTCGGGGCTTGATCCCGTGAGCTGAGAGATCATGACCTTAGCCGAAATTAAGAGTTGGGTGCTTAACCGACTGAGCCACCCAGGCACCCCACCATTTTCTATTTTAAACTTGCATGTGTCTAGTAGACTAGTTTAAAACACTAAAAAAATTCCAAACTTTAAATGGAACACTGATATATAAAACAGATAAAAGCAAAGCTGTTTTGATTGAAATGGTGGGGTATACCATGAGGCCCACCTACCCAGTCTCCTCTTAATCTTATCTGGTGGCTTCTGAGGTATCTTATCAGCACCTGACTCCAAGGAATATATGGAAAACACTGCTAGATGCTTGGAAGGACCTGGGTTTTATTCCTAGCTCACTAATAACCTTGGGCAAGTCTTCAATCACATCATTCGGAAACTTGTGGTTAATGCAAATTAAACAGGTGTCTGTGTTGGAGGTCTTCTCCGGCTTCTTCTCAGAGACTTCTTTAGAGAGGATGCACTATATAGGAGCATAACTTGGTGTCTGTATAGGAACATGACTTGGAAAGATGTCCATGGTCCTTTACCACTTCAACATCATCCTATTTTTATTCTGGACAGTTTAGGAAGGCAGTATGGAAGAGTGGAGCTTTCACATTTGAAGGCCCTGAGTGAAAGTTGCTGATTCTTTTCGGTCCAGCGATAACAGGGAAGGGAGGCAATGAATGCCTTCTCTTAATGCTCCCTTGCTATTACTAAGGCATTTTTTTTTTTTTTTCACATAGAAGTGAAGTCTCCTCCAGGCTTCTCTCATCTTGAACTAAAGAAGTCTCTCGCATGGCTCTGTGTCTGTGCCATAATAGCCAAATCTTGGCTCTGATCTGTGCTGATTCTCTGTTTCCTTGTCCCTCATTAATTGCTCCACTCATTTCCATCAGTTTTTTACTGCCTCCATCCCTCCTCCCTCAGCACACGTTAAATCAGTTCTAACAAAGGTTTAGCGAGTTTTAACTACCAGCCAGTTAGGGAATGCTCCCAAATCTCTTCTGACTGTATATATGCAAGAGCCACAAAGGGAGTCTCTCCGAGCCCCACCAGCATTTCAAACAGGATGACCTCTCAGCTAACTCTCATCTCTTCACTAGTCTCCAACCTTCCCCCCATAATCCCGTTTGCAATCTTTTTTTTTTTTTTTTTTTTTTTTCTGAACTGTTTCCTTTCTTTGTTAATGGCAACATTGTCATTCCAGCAGCCTAAACCGGAAACTTTGAAGTCACTCAAGATTTTTTTTCTACCCCCACCCCCTCCGCTCCCACCTGGCCCCTATTGTATGCTCACTACTGTGTAGTCACTGAGTCATTTGATTCTCTTTAAACATTTCTGTTTTGTCCCTTGACTCTTAATTTTTACTATTATGGTCCAGTTAAGACTGTGTCTTACCACCATTGCCATGGTTTCTCAGATGGCTTATCTGTCTTAATGGCAGCCCTTCTTCCAAATAGTCCTTCCTAATGCTACCAAAATGATTTCTGAAATGCAAATCTGTTCATGTTACTCTTCCACTTAAAACTCTTTCTGGTTTTGTAATAGGTCTCTAGAATATCACAGTTCCCTTTCCCGGCATGTAATACCTTTCACAATCCTGGTCCCTGACTGCCTACCTTTCGGGCCTCATTCTCAAGCCATCGCTGTGTGGCAGTGCAGAATGCCTTCTTTCCAATGGTTACGAACAGACCTCTTCTTCATCTTTTAGGTCCTGACTGAAGGGTTTTTGGCTTGTGAAGGGCTAGAGATCTCCACATACTTGTCACATTGTATTGCATTACTTATTTACATGTTGACATAATTTGCTAGACAGAGCTGTCTGTGTCTTTATCTTTGCAACCCAGTATGTAACACACTGACTGGCACACCGTCAGCACTCAGAAAATGTTTGCTGACTAAAATTGAAAAGTGCTGTAGGTTAACAAAATGTGACTAGCAGGAAATGCACCAAAACAAAGACAACAGATGTGTTCAAATGATAGGGTCTTGGGTGACTTAAAAACAATTCCTTGGTAGCTCCCCTGTTTGCTAGATGGGATGCTACCTGATTCATGAATCGTTTAATAAAGCCAATTAGATCTTTAATGTTAAAACATAAATAATTCCTGAGTCTCCTGTAATTTGGTAAAGTTATTATAAGGAAAAGCAGTACAAATTTAAAGGGAACTAATACAGATGGGAAACCACATGGTAAGTGTACTTCCAAGCTGACATTTCTCAGGAAAGGCTCAGGATAAATAAGTAACTTAGACTTTGGCTCAGGGACTTGGTAAAAAGCAAGCAAACAAACAAACAAACAAATAGAGCAATGAGTTTAGAAAGGTAAATTTAAAAAATTATATATGCTTTTCTCATTCATTAATTCAAAATAGTCATACCTTTAAATCATTTCATCTTCCTTGTTCCAGTGAGTCTATAAATAAACTTACAATGAAACATAAAATATAGAAAGTTTAACTAAATTAAAATTAGTTTATAACAAAAAACAAGGTGAAGAAAAATACAGCCAGCTAAGTAAGATGAAGGCAGGAATGAAAATGGTACCTCAGGTTCAAGCTATGAAGTTTTATGTGCAGGCCAAATGTGGGCTACAGATTGACTTTGACCTTTCTAGTGATCAGAGAGAGAAAATGGATTGGTGATAAGATTCATAATGAGCATAACATAGAATTAAGTCATTCATTTGGGAATTAAGTCTACTAAGACCAGTGAGAAAATTTTCCTATGGATTCTTAAATATACACAATATTGAGTCTCATAATTTCTCATAAGGTTCATCAATGTTGGGGAAAAGCACGGATACTAGAATATAATTCAGTAGAATCTGTTTTCTAGGGGACCAATATGATCATTCTTTCATGATCTGGCTTAATGTAGCAAAGGTTGTGGGTAATTCATTTAAGTGTAGATTCATGAATCTCTCCCATCCTTATTGCCCCTAAGAGATTCTGACTCAGTAATTTGAAAGTGGATTGCTAGAGTCTGAGTTTGGGTAATCACCTTGGGAGTCTTTGATGGTACAAGAGGTCTATGAACCAAACATGAGAAATACTTTTTTAGAGTCTTTAGAGGAAATAGTGGACTCCATATACTTCAATCAGTCATCCAAAAATTTGGTTTCTCTCAGCTGAGTTAAATATGGTGTGCAGATAATTTGAGATGGTATTTTCTGGCCAATACTTGGAGTATGACTAGCTGGTCTATATTGCTAATTAATTATGGAGTCATATAGTTAATAATCTAGCCAAGCTGGGGGTAAAAGAAGTTCTTTAATATTTAGAAGACAATATGAACCGAAATTGTATTTATTTTTTATTTTTATTTAAAAAAATTTTTTTAACGTTTATTTATTTATTTATTTAATTTTTTTTTTCAACGTTTATTTATTTTTGGGACAGAGAGAGACAGAGCATGAACGGGGGAGGGGCAGAGAGAGAGGGAGACACAGAATCGGAAACAGGCTCTAGGCTCTGAGCCATCAGCCCAGAGCCTGACGCGGGGCTCGAACTCACGGACCGCGAGATCGCGACCTGGCTGAAGTCGGACACTTAACCGACTGCGCCACCCAGGCGCCCCTACGTTTATTTATTTTTGAGACAGAGAGAGACAGAGCATGAACGGGGGGGAGGGTCAGAGAGAGAGGGAGACACAGAATCTGAAGCAGGCTCCAGGCTCTGAGCTGTCAGCACAGAGCCCGACGCGGGGCTTGAACTCACGGACCGCGAGATCATGACCTGAGCCGAAGTCGGACGCTTAACCGACTGAGCCACCCAGGCGCCCCCCAAAATTGTTTTTAAATCAAAGCCCTGAGAGTCAGTACTAAGAGTCTTTTTAAACAAACTAATTTAGGACTTAGTCTAAAACATGCAACAACTAATAATTTAGAACTCAATTTTCAATAATATAAAGCATGACTGCAATAATGTTAGGTTAAACAAAATTAAAATAGGTATAACTGGAAGTCCAGCTTGGCCATAGAAATCTTGTATACCTCCAAAATACAACTGGCTTTGAGCAATGTATCCTTCAAGTGAATATACTCTAGGATAAACTTGTAACATTTTAACCTCTAGGATGGCTCCCAGAGATCCCCTGTCTGCATGTATTCATATCTTTGTTTACTTCCTCCCTGCTGGGTATGTACTGGAGTTACTAACTCAGTTCTAACACACTGGAAGCGGTGGAAATTATCGATGTCACTTTCAAGATTAGGTTATAAACAAGACTGTGGCTTCCAGCTTGAGTATGCTCTTTTCTCTCTTTTTTTCTCTCTCTTCCTCTCCTTCTCCCTTTCCTTCTCTCCCTTTCTCCCTCTCTCCTTCTCATTTTTCTTGTTCTGAGAGGAAGAAGCTGTCCTGAGCCCTATGGAGAGGTGCACATGGCAAGGAACTGGAGCCCCCAGCCAGCTGCCAGTGAGGAACTGAGGCTTGCCAACAACCCTGTAAATGAGTTTGGAAATTAATCCTCCAGTGCCAGTTGAGACTTGAGATGACTACAAACCCAGTCAATGGCTTGACTACTACCTAAGGAGAGACCACGTCAACCCAAGTCGGCTGTTCCTAGATTCTTGACCCTCAGAAACCTTGTTTTAAGCCACTAGAGTTTGGGTAATTTGTTATGCAACAATAGAGAATTAATACAAATATGAATACATAGATAAACGGATGAGATTCCTTGCCATATGAAAGTATCTGCTGTGAACTGACTAAAATGATCTTTGGAATAATCGATCTGTAATGCTTTCTGACAGTCCTTACATAGTCCGTCCACTCATCTGTTCATACCATTTTTATCTTGTGAGACTAGAAATGTTTAAGGGGATGGAAGTTTTTCTCTTCTTTATGAATGGAGAACAGCTCATTCAAAAACGTTATCAAGTCACCAGGATACAACATACAAGGCCCTTTTACTTCTGGAAACATCATCTTCTGTCATATCCACCTGCTGTTTATATAATGATTGTTGTCCAAAGTTGAGGGCCTAATTTGACAAATTTTAACTGGGGCCAGTGACATGTTGTTCAGCAGTTAAGTATTGTGGATTTGGATTCAGAGATGGATGAGCTTAGTCCCTGTTCTCAAATTGCTCACTATCTGGGAGGAGATTCAGGGCAAGGAGGACCAGGGATAAAGAGATAGGGGAGGAAGGCTACAAAGTGGTGTGGTGTGTGCAAACTGTAAGAAGGAGTTCACGAAGCTCTCCTAAGAGATGGTGACTTCTGAGCTGTCATTCCCCCCTCCCCCCCAAATTATTTAGTTTTCAGGCAGGCATAAGCAGAGTAAGACATTCCAGAAGAGTGAGAGAAAAGGCTCAGAGGCACAAAGCAGTTTAATATGGCCTAATAGTCATGCGTCTGGAGGGTAGGGGTAAGGTAGGCAGTGAGAGGGAGCATCATGTGTCTGGAAGGTAGGGGTGAGGTAGGCAGTGAGAGGGAGCATCAGGGGATGACACTGCATCTTTAGACACAACAGATCTGGAAGGAAGGTTGAGGTGGCAAAAAGAGCCAAACCTGGGTGTTTTCACCTACTAATTCTAACCTAAAGCAAGATTTAAAAAAAATTTGCTGAATCACAGCTTCTCATCTGTCACATGGCAATGACAGCACCTAACACACAAGCTACCTTGTTGACTTTTAACTAAGCTGAAGTGTGTTCTTTGCTTGTACACTTATTAAATATTGATGTTAAATAAATCCAGAACCTACCCGTATCTTTAGGAATCTGAAAATCTAAGTCTTTATTCAGAAGCAATATTTTGCTTTATGTAAAATCTTATAAATACTGAAGCTATGGCTGCAAGAAAGAAAATTGTGGATCTTAGGAAATAATAGAAAGCAGAAGAAATAGAAGCAAAATATGAGAATGTAGGGGTGCCTGGGTGTCTCTGTCGGTTAAGTCTCTGATGCTTGATTTCAGCTAAGGTCTAATCTCATGGTTTGTGAGATTGAGCCCCGCGTCAGGCTCCATGCCGGCAGCACAGAGCCTGCTTGGGATTCTCTTTCTCCCTCTCTCTCTGCCCTTGCCCTGCCTGTTCTCTCTCTCTCTCTCTCTCTCTCTCTCTCAAAAAAAAAAAAGTTAAAAAAAATGAGAATGTAAGCTGTCATGTAAGCTGCTCTAATTCTGACAGTTAAAGAAATAAAATCTTTTCAATTTGATTTTTATGTGCTGATAATTTGATTATTTAAATCTGACTAAACTTAATACAGAGCTTAAACATCCAAACTCTTTAAGGAGAGGGGAAAATGTACATTTTGTCTATTAGTACACATTATCACTAAGGATGGTGTGCTGAAATTAATGAATACAATGTTACCTAACCTTGGGATATGGGTTGGCATCTTTAACCTGTTCTCTTTACCTCACTAATTCCTGAAGTAGGTTCTTTAAAGAATCTTACAAGATAAATACTGTAGTGTTGTTATTGTTAGTGGTTTCCAAAATTTTGTTGAAGAACTATGCGAGAAGATAAATTGCATTGTAACATTTGATAGTTCCTATTAAGAAATTTAATTTCTGGTCTCTTATGATTTCTGTACTATACGGCTTCCTGAAGGGAAAAAGAAAAAAGCAAAAACTAGGGAGAAATAAATCATTAGCTTTACTGATGTGTGGAGATATTTGAGAAAATGAACTTCTAAGGTCAAAATTTTTTATTTTCCTCAGCTTCCATAGTGGAACTAAGAACTGAATTTGGAGGTTGAATTGAGACAGATGTTCAGGTATGGCTCCCACTCAATCATATGGGATACAGAGCTCAGGGCTAACTCTCCAGGAAGGCTCAAAGAGTGAGTAGGCTCATAGTTCAAGGCAATCTTACAAATGCTTCGTTGCTGGAGGAAGAAATTACAGTGGAACTAAAATGCCATATTTTCCCATATGTGTAGAAAGGCAATACTCTTGGGGTACCTGGGTGGCTCGGTCGGTTGAGTGTCTGACTCTTGATTTCAGTCAGGTCATGCTCTCGGGGTTCGTGAGATGAGCCAGGCATCAGGCTCTGAGCTGACAGCATGGAGCCCACTTAAGATTCTCTCTCTCCCTCTCCCCCTGACCCTCCCCTGCTTATGTGCATGCACATATTCTCTCTCTTCAAAAAATAAAAATAACAAAAAAGAAAGAAAGGGAAAATTCTCAGGAGAAAAAAAGGAAAATCCAAGGGCTGAGTAGGTTATGCTTTTTGAGTGCGCTCCAGGAGAAACATGATGTCATAGTGTATTGATTTAACGACCAAATCACAGAACGTAGAAACTGTAATTAAATATACTCTTGAGAACATAATTAGGTAGGGAGTACTATTATTTAATGAGGAATGAGAACTAAACACTTAAAGTAATAAAAGCAGGAAAAAGAACATTTGGACAGGTACCGTTTTCTAAGAATCCAGATTTCTTTTAATTTAAAAATATTTCTTGAAGCAATGCTGATGTATTTCCCACTGAGAGCTTTCGCTCCCCAGTTGCCTTCTCTTGAAAGCTGTTGGGTTTTCATTTTTAAAAAAATCCCTTTCATCTTTTCACTAACGGTTCCATACCAGTCTCTTTGTACCTTCCTGGACTTTACATCTGCCCCCATTGTGCCATTTGCTGCCTCCTCCTCGAGTCAGCGGTGGTTACAGATGCAGCTTTTGCATTCAGGATAGTTGCACATTTGGGGGCATGTCTTCAACCTCATTTTTTTCCAGGTGTAACAGGTTAGTATCAGCAACATGCTTCTGACCACACAGCGTGGTGCTGCTAATATTTACAAGGAAAATAGTGTATAGTTATTCATTATTTACACACATTTGCATCTTCCTGATTTGATACGAAACATAATTAAAAACAGAACTATCTCTGTTTTTATGCAAGTAACTATCCATGTGATTTTGGAAATATCGTGATGATAAATGAAAGAAATCTTCATGTTGTAAAGCAATATACTATCTTTCTTCAAAGACACACAGTTTTAGTTGCCAGCAACATCACAAGTAGAAGCAGCAAAGGAAACATTGTACACGTTATAAGCTGAGGCACTGTGTTTTAATTTTTATGCCATTGGTTTCTCAGGCCAAATCAAGGGGAAAACTCCCACATTTAAAAATGCTTGAATACATTCACATGTTAAGCTGTTTATTTAAATCAGGGTAATTTAGTGTGTTGCAACTATATGTCGAGCCACATTACACTGCCGTAAAACAACTCATAAATCACAAAGAAGTACCAAGAATAAAGGAACAGTGGTAGAACTCTTAAGAGACACTGTAATAGCACAATTGGCAATACAGATTGTTGAGTTCTGAACAGACCAGAATGATGCAGCTTTTGCCAACAATAACAGGGAAGAAAAGGACTTTCCCTGGTAAATCCAAGTACTGGGAGAGTGTGGCTATGGGGCTATTAAAGAGCCCATGGAGACAAATGAAAAGAAAACATGCTTTATATCTTGTATATCACATTATTAGAGGGGCTTTACAAAGGCTCACATGTGTCTACAAATTACTTAAGCGAATGGCCAAGGGCTAATAGGCAATGTTTTTCAGACATTGATTCAGGTTTATGACAATGATTAATGTAAAATATTTTTAATTTGTATGCCTCAGGCAACTTCAAACAGCAACATTTCCAAAGCTTCTAATGTTTTAAACAGTCCTATCTGTTTTCTAACCGTGGTGTATTAGCTTTTGCCGTGGTAACAAAAAACTGTGATAACTCGATGGCTTACGAGCACAAGCATTTATTTTTAACCTATATTGCAAGAGGGCTGAAAGTTGGCTGAGCCGTTTTGGCTGGGCTCAGCTGGGATTTGCTCCATTGATCTTCCCATTCCAGGACCCAGGCTGAAGGAGCAGCCCCTACCCTCGTGCTATTCTTGTGGCAGAAGGCAGAACCCAAAAGGGGCAGAACTTAACCACACGAGCACAGTCTCTGCCTCTGTGAGAAGACGGCATAAGTTTGCTCACATTCTTTCGGCCAAAGCAAGTCACAAGGCCAAGCCCAAAATCATGGGGTTGGAAGTGTATTCCTCTTACTGAGAAGAACAGTGAAAATGGGGAGTAAATCAGTTACTGAGAGCAAATAATGCAGGCTGATACTGTTGGTAAAAGGCACTGTTGGTGATAATTAATATTTTGGGGAAGGTCATTAATAAAAATCTTATGTCAAAGATCACTGATAGTCTCCCCTAGTATAATCTGAAATGTATTCTAAGTCCTTATCGTCTTCCCCTGGCCTGAAACATTTGACAATTTCCTCCTTGAAACTGGTTCCTCTTTTGGGTTCTGTAGCATTTTTTCCTAGTTCTCCTCTTACCTATCTGAAGTCCTCTGTATGTCCTTCTTTAGTTATCTATCTCCTGTCATACTGGGAATAAGGATTTCCTGATCGCTTTCATTGGCCCTCTTATTGCTAAGCAATTCAAATTTCAACTACTCCTATGAATTCAATGATCTCTTCAATGTGGAAAGAATTCAGATGATCCACTCCAGCACTGATTTCCAGACTTGTACTCCCACCTGCCCTCCCGGGAATTCTGTTTGAATGCTTTCTGGCAATTTGAATTTCATATTCTCACCAGAAACTTGTCATTTCCCCCATCTAGATGTATCCCTTCTGATTCCCCTATGCCTGATAGCAGCATCATTTTCCAGATCATTTTGACTCAGACCTGTAAGGTGTCTTAGACTCCTCTGTCATTCTCACATCTAGTTAGTGAATGCTAAGCCACAGGATACATTCCATTATCATGTTTCTCATAACTGTCCCCTTATGTTTTTCCTACCACCACCGTTCTAGTTTATATCCTCATTCCATCCCAACCACTTTTAAAGTTGTAAATAGTTTTCTTCATTGTTCTACATCCTCTAGCTTCCTGTTTGTCACCATTCCAATGAATGGAATGGATCAGAGCTCGTAATACTTTCTAGTTACCTTCTGTGCCTAAATCCATCACACACTTACTGTGGTTGAGAAGACTTTCCACAGTCTATTTCTGATTCAACTTTTTGCGATCATTTCTAAAAGTTGATTTTTTTACTTTACTATTTTATGTGTGTATGTATGTATGTATGTATGTATGTATGTATTTAGAGAGACAGAGAGTGAGTGAGTAGGCTCCAGAAGGACAGAGAGAGAGGGGGAGAGAGAGAGAATCCCAAGCAGGCTCTGCACTGACAGCATGGAGCCCGATGTGGAGCTTGAACTCATGAACTGTGAGATCATGACCTGAGCTGAAATCAAGAGTTGGATGCTTGATGACTGAGCCACCCAGGCACCCCTAAAAGTTAATATTAACTGAAGCTCCTGCCAAAATAGGTAACTTGATATTACTTGAACACATCTAAAATTTCCCACTTACTTTTCTTTTATCTGCTATTTTTTTTCTTTCTGGGGTATACTTTTGCCTCAACTTTTGTTCAAATTCTACCTGTGCTTTTAAGGTTTAGTCTCAAAGGATATCTCTTCCAAGAATTTTGTCAAATAGCACTTGATTTGCACCTTTCTTGTACATAGATTTGTGTGTGTGTGTGTGTGTGTGTGTGTGTGTGTGTGTTCCAGTGATTTGTAAAATTATTTCTTCATGAGACTACAATATTTGGGGGAACCATGACTGGATGTTGCTCATACTTATAATTCCCATAGCATCTAACCCAGAACTCTCTATAGAGTAAATTTATAATATTGTTTTGAGAGCATGAACTCAGGAATTAAACTCTCTGGCACATAGTAAGCACATTCTAAATGTTGATTATAATTATTTTTGTTATTAAATCTTCAGTAAGCACTGGCAGAATGTGGTTACATTTATCGAAACAGTTTTCACATTATTTCCTACCTTGTTTATAAAGTGATTAGTAAATGAGAGGGGCGCCTGGGTGGCTCAGTCGGTTGGGCGTCCTACTTCGGCTCAGGTCATGATCTCGCGGTCCGTGAGTTCGAGCCCCGTGTCGGGCTCTGTGCTGACTGCTCAGAGCCTGGAGCCTGTTTCCAATTCTGTGTCTCCCTCTCTCTCTGCCCCTCCCCCGTTCATGCTCTGTCTCTCTCTGTCTCAAAAATAAATAAACGTTAAAAAAAATTTTTATGAAGTGATTAGTAAATGAGAAAACAAGCATGGTCTATGCAGGGAGAATTGAGAAATCATTTATTTTCCTGTTTACAATGGACATTCATTATAAGCCTTTTTTGGGAAGTTAGTAAGGCCTGTTCTTTGCATGAAGTTAATTTAGGTGGTTAGGCTAACCTATACAGCAAAGAAATTTCTTGAAATAAATTCTCTCTGCATCCTGCAAAAGATCATTAAAATAACTGTGAAGTTCCTTAGAAAATAAATACAAAAAGAAATCATGTACTTTTTACTGTGACTGTTATTATTCTCCCTGAATAAATAGTTACCTTCCACATAATTGCCTTGTTTCACCGTGAACTTCGGGTGTTATTCAAGAATAGGCCAGGGAGAATCAGTACATGGGTGGGAGAGTGTGGGCTGATCCACTAACAACTTCAGTTTTTAGCAGATAGACTTTAATAAATGTCTCTTGTTTGTTACTCTGTAGTGATTATTGTTAGGGTCAGGCGTAAGGCAGGGTAAAGATAAGAGTCAGAAGCTAAAAAATTTTAGCAGTCAAAGGCTTTATTGGGAACTAAGGTCTCGGGCGAGGTTCTGTGACTGAGAGAGAGAGAGAGAGAGAGAGAGAGAGAGAGAGAGAGAGAGGAGTCACGCCCGGGTGTGGATGGGGTGGGGTAATTGCAGGTTGTGCTGTCGCTGGGTGATTGGTTGACCTCCAATTCGTTCTGGCGCGCTACTTGGGGCTTTCCATTGCGTTGCGCTGGCGCTCGGTGATTGGTTGACCTTCAAGTCGTTCTGGTGCACCGCTAGGGGCTTTTCATTGGGTTGCGCTGGCAAGATGGCCGTCCCCTCTACTGTGGTTCCAAGGACATCCTAACAATTATATGACATGGTTTTAGGAAATGCTAATATCTCAGAGTCCTCACACTAAGTTAACACAACTGGGAAATAGTAAAATAGTACTGAGGTCAAGAAAGAAGTGAATGTTCACTTAAACATTTAAGAGAGTGGATCTCATGCAAAGCATGCTTACTTACCCACAGAAAGAAGCAAAAAATGAAAACAAACAAAAAGAAATAACTCCAAAAGGACACAAACTTATGGAGGTGATGAATGTATTTATTACCTTGATAGTGGAAATGCTGTCATAGGTGTATGCATATGTCCCATACTCATCAAACTGGATACATAAATATGCTCAGCTTTCTGTATATCAGTTATACCTCAAGTTTACCTTGCTGTAAAACAAAACAAAACAAAAATATTTTGCATAGAACCCAACACATATTCAGGGTATAGTAACAGTTTCCAGAAGTCCCCGGGAAGCTGATGAAGGAAAAGGACCATGATAACCTAAAATGAGGGCAGGTTTTGGAATAACATTAAGTGTACTTCCAATACCATAATACCTGTTGTGCAGCATAAAAGTAGATAAGCTTCCCAATTCATTTTAAGAAACCAGTATAACTTAACTCCAGAACCTTCTAAGGCTGAATAAAAAGGAAATCAAAGATCAATTTCATTCGTATGATTGTTGCAAAAATTATTAAAATGTTGGCAGTATTAAATTGAATACAGCAAAAAAAGAAGATTGAAAAGTATTATGTCCAATGTGTTTTTTAAAATTAAATTTGAACTTTTGGAGAAAGAAATATAAAATGTGTGAATTTCTCATTGGAATTTCTTGCCATTAAGCTTTCAAAATATTTTTGTGGTTACTCTCAGAGGTAATAATCACACTTTAGTTTTCTTCCTTTGACGCCCTGGTGTCTGGAGATTATTTCAAAGAATTAAAAATTACATTGAATTCTTCATCCTCCTACCTTTAAATAACTTACCTAAGATTTGTATGCAAGTATCTTCTTTCTTTTTAAGCAAATATATTCTTAATATGATGCGATTTAAAACTTCCTTAAACACAGAGATCTTGCCTTATTCTTTAAAGATTCGTCAAAACTGGGGCGCCTGGGTGGCGCAGTCGGTTAAGCGTCCGACTTCAGCCAGGTCACGATCTCGCGGTCCGTGAGTTCGAGCCCCGCGTCAGGCTCTGGGCTGATGGCTCAGAGCCTGGAGCCTGTTTCCGATTCTGTGTCTCCCTCTCTCTCTGCCCCTCCCCCGTTCATGCTCTGTCTCTCTCTGTCCCAAAAATAAATAAACGTTGAAAAAAAAAAAAAAAAAAAAAAAAAAAAAGATTCGTCAAAACAAATATGCAAGTTAATTACTTAACATAGGGATCCTTAGATGGTAGATGGTTATATATTTAATATAGCTCATCTTTACCTCACTTTATTTTTTATTTTATTATTATTATTATTATTTATTATTATTATTATTTTTTGGGACAGAGAGAGACAGAGCATGAACGGGGGAGGGGCAGAGAGAGAGGGAGACACAGAATCGGAAGCAGGCTCCAGGCTCTGAGCCATCAGCCCAGAGCCTGACGCCGGGCTGGAACTCACAGACCGCGAGATCGTGACCTGGCTGAAGTCGGACGCTTAACCGACTGCGCCACCGAGGCGCCCCTTTACCTCACTTTAAAAAGCAATACATCTTCAAATGTTAGGAACCAGATACTTCTGCTTGTTTCAGTTATAAAAGAGGCAAATAAATATAAATTAAAAATCACTTGTACAGGTATAAAACGTTAAGTATACGTGATAATTCAGCCTCTAGTATTGACTAGTCATGTGCCTATATTGAAGTTATTTAGCCTCTTAGAGTTTTGAATTTCTTATTTGTAAGTAAGAGGTAAGGACTCAATGGTTTTTTAGGTTCCAAATTATAAATTTCCTTCCCCCACACCAAAATTACTCTTTGAGTAGGACCCATAGATGGCAGTACCATATAACAAAATCAACAAAAAGAAAAATGATAGTTTTTTCTTTTGTTTTTTAACTTGTTCAGATTAGGAAAAAACATAAAATTAAAACACATTCACTGTGGGATTTCAAATGGGAAAAAGAAGAAAACAAAAACAAAATGGTCATCATCATAATTACTTAATATATTTTCTTTTATAGAATAAGATTCTAGTTACATGAGGTGCAGATGGGAGCAAAACTAAAGTCTGACTGTTTCTACGTAATGCATTGAAGAGCACACAATTATGAGATGTCTAAAGGAATTAGAGACTCCAACTCTGGTTTCAAAAAAATTAGATTTTGAAAAAGCCACGAAAAATAATGCACCTCTTAAAGTAAAAAAAAAAAAAACAAAACCTAAAAATCTTCAACTGAAATGACATTTAACTGTGCAGTAAAAGCTGTTCATTTTAAGAAGATTTACAGGTTAAAAATATGAACCTGCTCTAATAAAAAATCTGCATTGTAAGGTATTTTGAAATGAACATTCCTGGCATAAAGTATCTTAACCTAAGTTAACGCAATATTTTCTCTTGGAGGGCAGAGCGGTGACTGTCTTTGGCAATGACAGAGAGTGTCTGTACAGCATTTTACGTATCCATTTGTAGAGTAGATGATTTGAGGAGCTCTGAGCACATAATCTGACCATGAAGAATGATATTCCCGAATAAAGTCACAATTCAACCCTCTCTTTGTCCCACTTATTGTGGATTTGGAATTAATAAAATGCAAATTTCATTAAGAAAAAGTTCCTTGAAAGCTATAATTGAGTATGCGATTACTGTATTACGAAGCATATAAAATCAGAATGTGTGAAATATTTACAGTCAGGAACAGTTTTTCTCTTTCCAAGTGCTTCCTCATGTCATCACCGTGATGAAACTGGACAAATAGCCAAGAAGCAGCTACTCACAAAATAGAAGTTGTTTAATCCATGGCTAATGTTCTTCACGTGAAATACATCAAGGTGCTAGTGAACAAAGGCGAACTTCATTCAACTTTACAGAACACGAATGATGTTAGGAGGTAAAAAAAAAAAATCACATATCTCAACAGCAAAAGAGGTAAAGAAAGTGTTATCTATTCAATTCATATACAGAACAATTATGACATGGGTGGTAGGGCTAAAATGCCTCTAATTCATACATTCAAAAAGGCACTGTTTCAGCACAAACTGTCCTATATGTTGGAGTACATGTCAAAAACTTATGTAGGACAATGCCATTGCTCTCTGGTTGCCTACAGTCTCATTGTGGAGACAGATATGTACATCTTAAAGTAGCTGACAAAGATACAGGTGCCAGGGACATAGCAGAATATCAGAGTGGAGGTGGGGTATCCTGGAGGTGAGTTCTGGGCATCACATGGAATGACAGGGAGAATGAGAACAAGGAGTCTAGAAAAAGGAACACTTTTGCACGGTTGGTGGGAATGCAAACTGGTGAAGCCACTGTGGAAAACAGTATGGATGTTCGTCAAAAAATTAAAAATAGAATTACATATGATCCAATGATCGCACTCCTGGGTATTTACCCAAGGAAAACAAAGACACTAACTCAGAAAGATATATGCACCCCTATGTTTATAGCAGCATTATTTATAATAGCCAAATTATGGAAGCAGCCCAAGTGTCCATCGATAGATGAATGGATAAAGAAGAGGTGGGATTTTGGGATGAGCACTGGGTGTTGTATGGAAACCAATTTGACAATTTATTTCATATATTAAAAAAAAAAAGAAGAGGTGGGATATATATATATATATATATATATATATATATATATATATAATGGAATATTATTCAACCGTAAAAAAGAATTAAATCTTGCCGTTTGCAACAACATGTATGGATGTCGAGGGTATTATGCTAAGTGAAACAAGCCAGAGAAAGACAAATACCACATGATTTCACTCACATGTGGAATTTAAGAAACAAAACAAACGCACAAAGAAAAAAATAAAAGACAAACCCCCCCAAAAACCACTCACCTACAGAGAACAAACTGACAGTTATCAGAGGGGAGATGGGTGGGGAATGGGGAAAATAGGTGAAGGGGATTAAGGTACACTTATTGTGGGGCACCTGGGTGGCTCAGTCAGTTAAGCAGCTGACTTCAGCTCAGGTCACCATCTCATGGTTTGTGAGTTCGAGCCCCGCGCCAGACTGTGTGCTGACGGCTCGGAGCCTGGAGCCTGCTTCAGATTCTGTGTCTCCCTCTCTCTCTGCTGCTCCCCTGCTCTCTCTCTCTGTCACTCTCTCTCTCCCTCTTTCTCAAAAAATAAACATTAAAAATAAAAGGTACACTTACCGTGATGAGTACTGTGTAATGTATAGAATTGTCGAATCACTGTCTTGCACACCTGAAACAAATATAACACTGTATGTTAAGTACACTGGAATTAAAAAAAAAGAACTAGGAGTCTAGAGGGATGCAGAGGCAGTATTCCCTATTTGAAAACAGGGTAGACTCCATGGCATCCTCTCTTACATAAGTAGACACCTTAGAAGGTTTTATCCCTTCCAAACATACTCATTTCAGTCTTCCTAGTCTCTGTTGATGGCTACTGCTCAGGGGTCTGGTTCTCGTTTCTGTCAGCTACATTGGGGTTGTTGCTTCTTAGACCTCATACACACCTCAGACTTGCCAGATCCATTCCCATGCTCACTGCCCAGTACCCTCCACGCACGACAACCAGGGGGCAAATGTGGTGTGTGTGTGTGTGTGTGTGTGTGTGTGTGTGTGTGTGTAACCAAAAGCAATTTGCTTAATTAAGACAGCATTACTAAAATCAACCAGGATTGTGAGGTAAAAGTGGGAGAACAGTTAGGTCTGAGATGGACAAGAAAAGACATCTGGTTTGGTGTGATAGAAAATAGTTGCTGAAAGATGCTGAATAGAAGAGGCATATAAAAAATGTCGTTTAATCACAGTGCCTATTATTTGGGAGTAGCATGCTAGACAGAAATATGTTTTCTCATCAGGATTATAATCCGTTTGGAAAAGGGTGAAAATTATATTTCAGGCAGTACAGACGACACTTTCAATGGTATGGAGGCATTAAAGGGTTTGCCACATTTGTGGATTGTCAAACTTTTGAGTGGGTTTGGTAGTAAATGCATGAGATGGGGTTGGTGGCAAAGTAAGTTGGGGTCAGTTTGTAAAAGATCATGTTAAGTAATTTGGGCTTTTTCCAGTTGGCAGTGGGGTCTCCACTAAGATTTTCAAAGTCATTTTTGGCTTTATTTCTTTTAGCTAAAAACTGAAGAAAGTAAAGTTATTTAAAATCAAAGAATGCTTTGTCTTCCCCCAAAGCAACTGCAAACAGATGTTCTTGCCTACCATGGTGTGATACGAGTCTCAGGAATTACTTCTGGTAGGTTCTTCAGTATTCCCCTGCACCTAGCTTTTTGGTACTACCTCCTTGGAACTCATGACTGTCTTCTTCCAAGGTCAAGGCTTTTCTGATTCCTCCCAGTACCCCTTTCCTGCAGTGTTTTTAGCACAAACACATGCTCTGTCTGTCAAGTACAGTGTAAAAATGACTTTGCTGGAAGGCGTGGAGATTTCTGGGCATAAGCCACACACAGAGCAAACATTACAAGCAGATGGCCTCATTACTAGATCCAGCGTGAGCCAGATAGAAACAGCGCTGGGCTTTTACAGGATGAGGTGGTTATGGTCCTCCGATCTTAAGCTCTGTACTTTGCTCTCAGGTCTACTCCTTAGTTTCAGTTCAAAACAACTCTCTTTGGAACTTTTCCATTTCATATTTCTTCCCCTCATTTAGATTCTGCTCAGCATGATAAAAAATATATTAATAAATCTCTCCTCTAGGAGCTTTCTTTATGCCTGGATAGTTTTATGTACTGGTGTTTTTTGCTCTGATCTGCCCAAATTCTCATAGGTTCTTTCTCCATTCTTCAGTCTCACTCGGTCATCCTGTCTCCTGATTTTGCAGTTTTCTGAAGCATCTTTCTTCCATCACCATCCCTAGATTGCACTCGAATCATGTGAGCATTTCTCAGTCTAACTTTCTGTTGCCTGTCAATCTGGTTTAAAATTAGTGTGCCAACACCCCTCCTTTTCTACAGAAAAAACATGGTTATAAGACGGTTCACAATAAAGCCAGCACAGGGTAAGGGGTAAGAATATTTTTACCCATTAATATTTAAGAATGTGAGCTGACGGGGAGAAAGAAATGAAGAAAAGATTGAGAGACAAATGAAAACCTACATGCCTAATTTAATACTCCTTCAAATTTGCTTTTCTCAAGTTTGAGTGGATTGGCAGACTCTCCAGTGTATCTCAATAGAGAAGAGATGAACACTCTTGTTTTATTTTCTTGACTCCTTGTGGTATAACTAGAAGAGGGTTGTTTCCCAATTTCCTTCTTTTTCTTAAGTATTACTCTTATAGTTATTATGTTTTCGCAGATATGTTTTAAGCTTTGAAGGTGGAGGCTTTGCAATTACTACACTGTATCCCCCAGGGCACTCAAAACACAGCTATGGATATCTCTTGCCTATATTTTATTCCATGCTGTCTTTATCCTCAGACTCTTGGTGGGGATAAGCTGGTTTCTAGTTGCTGCACTCTTAACATGTCCCCACATTCATATTCCAGAAAGCATCTCCCTAAACAGTCCAAACTAAATATCTGTACCCGACTATCATTTGCTTTAATGGAGTCTTGGGTATTCTCAATTAGTTTCTGTGGTCAGAGTGATGAAATGGTCCAGTTGGTGGAGGAAAGGGTGCAGGAGCGAGACAAAGAGTCACCTCCACTTGAAGCACACAAACTTAAGTGGAAGAGAAAACTGAGTTTCTGTTTCCAAAAGATGGGGAAGTGGATGATGGTTATCTAACATAATAAATGTTCACTACAATGTCTTTATTAAGACTATGCTATTGTAGTCCCCATGAACCTTGAGCAACAAATAGCGAATGCCTCTCTGAGAGTTATACGTTTCCTCAAAATGACTCAGGACAGATCTGATGAGAATTTGGAAGAGACTAGAGTCAGTGTGAAGGGCACAAAGTGTTGCTAAAAAAAGGATTGTAGGAGACCTCCTATTGCTGATAGAATAAAGTACAAAGCCTTAGCTTGAGGCGTAAGATCTTTTACAATCTGACCCCAATCTACTTCTATTTCATCTCCTGCCAATTTCTACTGTACCCTCTATAATCCAGCCCAATATAGTTTCTTATCATTCTCTAAATACATCATGCTGTTTATGACTCAAACTTTCCCCCCATCTTTGTCCTTTCCTTTTATTATGAGCTTGAAAGAACACATAAGGAAAAATGCTCAACTCAATGCCTTCTTGAAATTCTTGTTTCTTTCTTGGAATGCTCTTCTGTGTTCTTGCCAAACTGGCACATTTCTATTTATTTATGAGGACGAAGCTCAGATGTTATCACTTGTATGAAGGTCTCAGAGTATTAATAACCTCTGACTTGAATGCCTGGGTGAAAAGGGACAAAATTAAGCTAAAAAAGGGTTATAGAAGGGAGAACTAGTTTGCCTAGGGAGTGGCTGGGGAAGATAATGGAATCCATTTGGGGCAGGCAAGTCTGAAGTACCTGGATAGGGATGCCTGGTTGGTATTTAGGTGCAATGGATCTAGATATTCAGCAGAGTGACCTGGCATGAAGATACATATGTAGGTGTTGCCACATAGAAATGGTGGATAAGATTTCTCAATGAGAAAATTACCAAGGGTGGAATCCTGGAGAACACAGCATTTAAGAGGAGGGCTGAGGCACTGAATGGTCAGTAATGGAGATGAGGGAGAATGAGTGGAGACCTATGAGGAGACCAAGAAAAACTATTCTCAAGCAGTTAAACACAGTGACTAAGGAGATAGAGTTTTTGAAGAAGGGGGTGATTAGTGTCAAATGGTACAGGATGTTCATTCCTGAATAGCCTCAAGAAGGCATTGAGTAGAGCATGATAGAGATAAATGATCAATGCCTTGGGAGACATGGGTGATGATTTTGAGAGAGTTTGAAAGAAACTTTGGGGGCTACAGAGGGAATTACAGAAGCAGTGCCTCTTTTAGATATAATGGTGTTAAAAGATAGTTCTTCTGGGCATTCTATGATCTGAACTGGAGATTCAAAATCTTTTCCAGCATGAATAAGAACATGGAGGGGCGCCTGGGTGGCGCAGTCGGTTAGGCGTCCGACTTCAGCCAGGTCACGATCTCGCGGTCAGTGAGTTCGAGCCCCGCGTCAGGCTCTGGGCTGATGGCTCAGAGCCTGGAGCCTGTTTCCAATTCTGTGTCTCCCTCTCTCTCTGCCCCCTCCCCCGTTCATGCTCTGTCTCTCTCTGTCCCAAAAATAAATAAACGTTAAAAAAAAAAAAAAAGAACATGGAAGTTGTGGCTTTAACTCTCTATCCTGAATTTGGTGAAGGACACTCATTACAGCCTCATAATGGATTTCTTTCTAGCATATTTCCTTTGAAGAGAGCACTCCTTTATGTGAACATAATGACAGAAAAATGTAACTTCTTAAAAATCACGTCAATAACTCTTTGAGGACAAAGCTGACCAAACACATTATTACCTCTTACCACATAGCACAAAAAGTGAAGTCTACTGATCTGGATAGAAAGGAACAATTATTACCTTGTTCCCTCTAAACAAATGTTATTCTTTATTATATCCTCAGGATGTCTATTTTTCAAATGAAAAAAAATTATTTTCAGTCACTAAATTGCTCACTGCTGCTTCCCTGGTGAGAAAAAAGTAATAAACGTATAAGGGAAGGAAAGTACTAGAACATGTGAGCTTTTTTGATATTCAATACTGGCATATTAAAACTCCAGGTTAAACCTGTGGTAGTGAGGGGCTGTGTGGTTTGGGCTTATGGCTGGTTGTCAGAAAAGATCTCAAAGACATCAGGGACTTATTTGGTTGTTGTTGTTCCTGGGTCCGGTTCTCCAGTTCAATATGTCTGGAAATTCAGCAATTAACTTATTCAGAGAAATTCAAGCCCTGAGAAAAAGGACATAAAGGGCCTATTTCAAATTCATGAAACTGATTTTTAGCTAAAGCAATAATTGAAGTTAGATATATATCTTACTTAACTCTACATGGGACATTAAAACAAAAAGGTTGCCTGATGAGTATATGGAATCAGAATAATATCTAAGTAATCTTTTCTACTAATCTGTGCTCTCTGGTCTTGCCAATAAAGAGACATATTGCCCATTTCCCCCTATTAACTTTGGTTTTTAGGCCTCTTTGAGACTCTAATTAATGCTATGGAATCTCTTACCAGTCAGAAGCACATGCACACAAGCCTTTTCATGTATTTCTTAAAAAAATTTTTTTTTAATGTTTAATTTATTTTATTTTTGAGAGAGAGAGAGAGAGACAGAATGCGAGCATGGGAGGGGCAGAGAGAGGGAGTCACAGAATCGGAAGCAGGCTCCAGGCTCTGAACTGTCAGCACAGAGCCCGATGTGGGGCTTGAACTCACGAACCACAAGATCATGACCTGAGCCAAAGTCGGACGCTTAACTGACTGAGCCACCCAGGTGCCCCTCATATATTTCAGTAGTTTCAAAGACTCCCCCAAACCCAAGACTTAAAATCCCAGGTTAAAAGTCCCCAGGCTAAGGATGCACGGTTTAGAGACTTCTTTTTCAATGCTTAAAACATGTTTTCTCCTGGGGTGCCTGGGTGGCACAGTCCGTTAAGCATCCAACTCTTGATTTGGGCTCAGGTCATGATCTCATGGTTGTTAGATCAAGCCCTGCATGGGCTTCCCACTGGTATGGAGCCTGCTTAAGATTGTCTCTCCCTTTCTTGCTGCCCCTCACCCACTCTCACTCACTGTCTCTCAAAAACAAACAAACAAACAAACCAACAAACAAGCAAACATGTCTTTTCCATTACTGCAACAACATTTAGATTAATCAGTCCTTGCTTGCTTTAGGCCAAGAAATTCTCATCCTTCATGCCTCATTATCTAATTGACTCAAACAAAGAGGTTGGTGTTTAGATATCTTCCTCAGCTAGGATATAAGAACACCAGTAGTCCTAGAATTCTGCCCATTTGGTAGAATCAGCAGAAATTCCTACCACTACTTTTTGTTCAAATAGAGGAGACAAAAGAATTAGAGTTTATGTCAGACTCCAGGCAATAGAAATAACAACATGAAGAGTTGGTGTACTTCTTTTTTGATGTCACATAAACCTTCCTATATTGGAAATCTCTTTCAAACTTAACCCTAGGCCCTGTCTTGAAGTATGGGTAGTTGAAGGGATAGCATGTCATGGGTGTTTCCCTGTAATGGAAGGAGCTGATAATAGGTCATTTACTCAGTACCACTGTGGGTGAGATTTGTTTGAATTGTTCTGATACAAAACATACTGAGGCAATAACAGAATTTTGATCATGCTTGAATCCTATACTTTGCTGATTTAATTGGGAGAAATTTAGTTTTAATTGAGAGAAATATAGGAGCAGAACAATGATAATGTCTTTCAACTATTAGCATTTGTTGTCACTATTGGAAGATATCTGTTCTCAAATACTTGATCAAATCAGTTGGTCACTATATTATATAAGGTTGCTATATATATATATATATATATATATATATATAGTCGCTACCTTGTGAAATGGCATGGCGTGGTAGAAAGAAATTTGGTGACTATGTTAGTCAGGATCCCTACAAGAAAGAGAAGTATATTCTAATTAAGATAATCTGAGAAGGGCTTCAAAAGGGACTATTTCTCAAGGCAAGGGCAGAATTTAGGAAATCATAAGTCAAGTGCAGTACTGCAGACCTGTTACCGTGACTAGACCCGCTAGCCTAAAAAATGTGAGCATAACTTGGAAGGGAGAACTGTTGTAGCGCAGGCCAACTTCAGTGGAACCCTGAGCTCTAGTGAAGGGACTCGGCCAGCTCTTGGTGAACCAGCAGGGAAGGAGGCAAGGACATAAACTTCCCATCTGTCCTCACTCCCTATTTTCCCTAGTATCTCTTTCTGGGTGTCCCTATTGGCACACTGATGTAATCATACAGGTCAGCCATCCTGGTTGGAGGCAGGGTGGAAATGAATGGAGGATGAATGGGTCTGAAAAGCAAACAAAAATATTTAGGACAGATCCAACAAATCCGGGGTCAAATTCTTGCCCCATTACTTATCAATTCTTTGTCGTATGTAACTTCTCTAATACCCTGTTCTCTAACCCTCAGGATTTCTGGAAAAACTAAATGAATAATGTAAACAGTGGAATGTCTGTTTATATCACTTGATACATACATGCTCCAAACATGCTTATTGGATGTTTATTGAATGAACGAGTACCTGATTAATTAAAAAGGAAAGATTGGTGAAAGCAGAGGCTAAGAATGGTTTCCTTTTACAATTTATACACCGTAACTACAATTTTTGATGTGTGTCCATCTGAATAATACATTTTAAATGTACAGGAAATATTTTCTAGGCAATGTTCATCGCGAAATAGGCACGAAGAAAATAAATAATCATTACCGATAATGTGCGATAATGTGTTTTAAACAGTTAAAATTTAAAGTTTACATGCCTTTGATGAGTCAGGGTGTCTTTCCAATGTTCTCATTTTATGAACCACAGTACATAAAACTAAGCATCTCTTAGAAACCCTAGAATTTTAGAACTGGAAATGACCCATGGAAAATCATCTGTTTCAACTTTTTATTTTGCAGTTGAGAAGACTGAGGCTCAGAAATGTAAACTTATCCAAGGCTAATGACCTTGGAAGTGGCAGACTTACAGCTAGAATCCAGGCATTCTGGCCTCAGTCTAAAAGCCATCTCCTTCTAGAGTTTGATTAATAACATCCTAAAGAACAGAACTGACGAAAAGTTCCACACCTTATAAATCAGCATGAAGTTTACCCAGAGGATAGAATAAGCTTATGGTTTCAGTCCCCATCTAGATTCTGAGAGAGTAAATTAAATCATTAATGTTTTGCAATTTAAAAAAGAACCTCTTGCCATAAGTGGTTATCATCATTATGCTGCTCTCTGATGTGGATACTAGCAGTCTTGAGGCTCTTGTAAATAAATTATATATACTCCCAGAAAACTTGAAATTAGGCTCTGTGTTTTAGGGAGAAGCAGTAGTAGATAAATGCACCCACTTGATACAAAGGATGACTATTGTCCTTATGGAACAAGGAAAATAAGCCAACTTTCTGTATCAAAGTATAAAGTATCTCACTTAGGTTTTTCTTTTTTTTATTTTTACTGAAACACTTTTTTTAATGTTTATTCATTTTTGAGAGAGAGAGAGAGCATGAGCGAGGGAAGGGGAGAGAGAGAGAGGGAGACACAGAATCTGAAGCAGGCTCCAGTCTTTAAGCTGTCAGCACAGAGCCCAGCGTGGGGCTCGAACCCACAAACCACAAGACCATGACCTGAGCTGAAGTCAGACGCTTACTGACAGAGCCAACCAGGCGCCCTTCACTTAGGTTTTTCTTAATGTGATAGGATAGTTTTCCTTAATGTTTCACAAGAATTTGAGTGATGGTGATTTAGAATATTACACTTACGGTTATTTGTTCTTAGAAAAGGGAAAGTGAAAATTCTAAGGACAGTAGAAGATTGTCATTTATCCTCAAGAAAAACAGATTTTTCTGGAGGGCTTGTTATCCATCTTTTTTGTTATGTCTCTTGTAAGAGGAACCACCATGAAGGCTGTCGAAGCATTCTGGGACTCCAGACAGAAGAAAACATTGTTTAGGGGACCAAGGCTAAAATAATGCTGGTCTCCCACCATGCCATATGGAGGGGCCACGGAATAGCTCCTAGAATGCTCGTTTCCTTAATTAGGACAAACCCCAGTCCCGAATGCTTTCGAAACAACAAACGCTCTAGGGGATCAATCACAGCTTCAGGCTTTTCAATTAACTTCCCTTTTATTACCCCTCATTGATAGCCTTTGAAGTATGTTTCAATTAACATAAAATTTAGAGCCAGAAGATTTCTAACCTTCTGAGCTTCTAAAATACTATACATGTTATCCAAAATAATTCTTGTGAACACATCAGTAAAACAAATTATTATCATTCTACTAGCAAAAGGCTACTAGCAAAAATGGTAGCCTTAAAAGACTTAATCCTTGGGGCGCCTGGGTGGCACAGTCGGTTAGGCGTCCGACTTCAGCCAGGTCACGATCTCGCGGTCCGTGGGTTCGAGCCCCGCATCAGGCTCTGGGCTGATGGCTCAGAGCCTGGAGCCTGTTTCCGATTCTGTGTCTCCCTCTCTCTCTGCCCCTCCCCCGTTCATGCTCTGTCTCTCTCTGTCCCAAAAATGAATAAACGTTGAAAAAAAAAATTAAAAAAAAAAAAAAAGACTTAATCCTTTCTTAATCCTCACAGTGAGTTTGAACTTTGTACTTGGGTATTGTTAGTCCCGTTTTACAATGGCGGAGACCAAGGTTGAGAGAGTTCCAAAATAAGTCTGTCTGACTTCAAAACCCATGCCTTTAACCACTGCACTGTATTTGCTTCCAGATTTGTGAAGAATCTCTCCTTCATCCTTATCATTCTGCAAGGCCATAGGATTGAATAGAATAGAGGCCTCTGCAATTGTGTTGTGGACTAAGTTCTGGCTGTGTATTTTTAAAATTAAACATGACTTTTATCGTTTATTCTTTTTACAAAAGCAATATATGTCTTTTGTTGAAATATTAGAAATTGCTACTAAAAAAAAAGGAGTAAAATTACATATTCTTTCCATCCAGAGATAATCACATTTAACTCTTTGGTTGTATGTTCTTCTGCTATTTGTGTTCTCAATTCCATCTAGTGCAATTATTTGTTTTTCTTTGGTTATAAAATGTTTACAACTCATTGCAATATTTCCATAGAAATAAATAAATAAGGGTTTTCTTTTCTACGATGAGTAAGGTATTTTCTTTTTTTTTTTCCTTTTAAAAAGCGTTTATTTATTTATTTTGAGAGAGAGTGTGAGTGTGTGCATGAGGGGGGGAGAGGCAGAGAGAGAGGGAGAGAGAGACTGGCTGAGCATAGAGCCCGACTTGGGGTTGGATCTCAGGATTGCAAGATTAGGACCTGAGCCGATATCAAGAGTCAGACACTTAGCTGACTGAGCCAACCAGGCGCCCCAAGACATTTTCTTCCCATTTAATCATTAAGTGGCACAAAGCCTAGACTGTGGTTTACCAGTGGGGTTTAGCCCAATATTTTTAATGACCAAAAAGTAAAATAAGGACACAAAAATGAAAAGTAAGAATATTAGAAACTCTCTTGGAAAAAGAAAAATCAGGGGTGGTTGGGAATTCTTTGCATTGTTGGCTTTGCTCTCAATGTTATTCCACTTTAATAAGTTGGTAATAATGGTCATAATCTATGCTCTTTCTCCAGCCCAAGTCCCTATCCTTGAATTCTTTGTGTGGGATTATTTTTTTTAACCAGAAGAAAAAAATGATAATAAAAAGGGTTCCTTAACCTCAAGGCATTTACAATTCACTCATTTGCCAGTGAATTTAAAGGCAGTAATAGCAAAAGATCAGTTTGTGCCACCTCAGATTTTAGGAGTCATGGAAAGGCTGCAATGGATTACTGCTGAATTCCACTCAACAGATTTTAAAGACATTTTATGGACTTTGCCCAGGCATCTAGCACCCTTTCTGTTGGAAAACAAACAAACAAATGAATAAACAGAAAAATAAAACAGAAGTTAAATTACCAATTGGTAGAAGGGATAACACTTTCCCTTCTCATCTACTTTTTTACTTCAAGTGGAACTTCATATAATTTTCAGTAAATCCTTGCCACTTCTGGGTAGGGTGCCTATAATGAAACAGAAATCTAAGGTAGAGTAAAAAATGACAGAATTGGAGGGCAAAAAGGAAACAGACTTTTCAAGATACAGAGTGATGTCTAAGAACGCTAACTTCTTAGTGGCAAATTTAATATTCTAGTTTAACCCAGAACTGTTTTTCATGGAGTCAGAATAAAGAGGTCAAATTTAATTTGCCTTGATGCAAATTCAATTTAGTTTTTAAATTGATACGAAACATTTTGAATTCTATTAGTTTTGTGTTTTTTTAAAAAAAATCTGTTAGATTAAAAAAAAACTAATAGTGTTTAAGGTAACTACTAGTCACTTAAATCACAGATAATTGGATGCTTTTCTTTCTTAGGATTTTTAGTGTTTGCTCACTCCACAAGTTTTATACTTTTAGATGCACCTGCTAATACAAAGAGGAGTAACTTTTGCAGGGGATTTGACATTGATAGTCACACATAGTTATCTGAATGATGGTTTCTTAGATCCCAGTTTAGTTTCTTTATAATTGTACTGCAATAAAGCATAGCACATATAGAACAAAACAGCTATTCTACATAATATGGACCATTCTCTCCATTATAGTATGAAGAAGGATTTTGACTTAGATATCCATATGTCTGTATTTAGAACTACAGTGTTAAAGTCTTTTAAAGTCACCGTGCCCCCTAATATATGCCCCAAAGTACCCTTTCCCTTTTTTACAATTATTTTTAATGTTCATTTATTTTTGAGAGACAGAGACAGACGGAACATGAGCAGGGGAGGGGCAGAGAGAGAGGGAGACACAGAATCCAAGACAGACTCCAGGCTCTGAGCTGTCAGCACAGAGCCTGACGCTGGGCTCGAACTCACGAATGGTGCAATCATGACCTGAGCCAAAGTCGAATGCTTAACCGACTGAGCCAACATACGCTTTCCTAGTTTTACCAATATTTATTGGACATAAATTTTAAAGATTTAATTTGTATTTTGTATTCTAGGTCCCTGGTGTGGATAAAAGATGCATTTGCTATTCAAGACATTTAGAAAATAATGGTAGCCACATTTAATGAAAAGTAGAGACTCAAAATCTGCTTTAATATTTTCTCAGCCTTACTCATGACCGAATATAACTGATTTCCATTGCTTTGAGGACTCTTTTACCTCTTAGATCCTATGATTCAGCGCTCATACACAAAAGGTGTCTGTCCTGCGTGTGTCAGGGCATAAACAAAGCCTCCAGCCGTATGGAAATCCTGTTTGGGCATATCAGTCATTGGCATGCTTTGTGGTTGTTGTCAGTTTTAAAAATATTTTTGCAAAAACAGACCTGCAAACTGGGACATAGAGAAAAAAGGACGGAGAGTACAATCAATGGCAGCTGAACGAGGCTTTCTTTTTTCTTCTCTGCCAAGGCAAAATTGTAGCCAGCACCCACTGGAGTGGTGTGAACATGGGATTTCTCTTCATTTGCAACTCACGTTTTAAGTACAGCACATAAAATTCCCACACACGTGAATAACAAGGTTCTGGTTGTCTACAATTTTGCTGCAAGCTTTCTGAAACATCCGAAGGACTGCAGTTCAACTTCTTTATCCAACTCCTTAGACTCCCTGTTTTGGAGGCTTCAATAGAGGCAGATGTCGATTCAATTGATGTCGACATGTAATTGTGACAGCATCTTCAGACATATTTTTCTCTGTCTTTGGGTTAACGCATAGTTACTGGATCTGAAAACAATTTGCCTATAGGTGTTAAAATCTGTCCATTGGTAATCTAGTGTGTGGTTATTTTTTTTTAGAAGTATTAATTTGGAGCTTTGCACAAGGGCAGTATCATAGCTGATGAGGTTTATCCGAGGCGCATTTGTTGCTAACAGAAGTATTGATTTGGGATACTTTGACATTCAGTCAGGAAAAGAATATCACTGGAAGTCTGCCATATCCAGGTTGTGATTTTAGTTACTATGCATAGTCTCTCTGAACAATGAGGACAGTGGGTCCTATCTTATTGCTTTTTATTGGACACTTATATTTGTGCTTACCCATCATATTTTTTAAGTCTTTCTATATTGAAGGAAATCACCAACTTATGAGGATAGTTTTATTGTTATAGAAGTCAGAACTGAAATTCCTACCAACCTCCCTTGCACCTAGGATATACCTGGGCTTCACAAGTCAAAGGTATCATGGGAGCCTATATTTTAGTTATGAGCAATGGTAAGGAAGAGTTTGGTGCTTGATTTTATTTAGCTGGTGGGGCTGGCAGTTGAAGCATCTGGTTATTGGAGGAGATACTACTTACTAAAAGAATGTATAAGTTATAAATGTTTAGGATAAAGAAAATATGGTAGCTTGCACTATAGTGTGAATGTTTAGTGGTTTTGATCCTTTCCTGGGACTGGCTCTGGTTTTAAAAAGAAGCCTGCCAACTCCAATCAGTTTTTAATAGAATAGGTAAAGGAGTGATAATTAAGGAAGGCGTTCTCACCAGAGATTTTGTTCCTCTCTTAACTATGTTAAAGTTAGGTATCCCTCTATTTGTCCCCCCAAATTTGAATTTATAAGGAAAAGACACTAGAGAGGTATCTTAGTCATTTGGGGCTGCTATGACAAAATACCATAGATTGGGTGATTTATCAAGATAGAAGTTCTGGAGGCTGGGAAGTCCAAGATCAAGGTGCTGGCAGACTCTGTGTCTGGTAAGGGCCTGTTTCCTGCTTCACAGATGACCTTCTTTCCCCTGTTTCCTCGCATGGCTACAGGAAGGAACAAGGAGCTCTCTGGGGTCATTCTTGAGAGCTCTGTCTTAGTTATTCACTGACCTCCCAGAGGCCCCACCTCCAGATACTATTACAGTGGGGGTTAAGTTTCAACAAGTGAACTTTAGGGGGGGACACACTGAATTTACAGCAGTTAGTATTGTTTGGAAACCTGATCTATGTTCACATACCTGATTTTATTAATTTCAAACAAGCCTCCTTTTAGCCTTTATCTTTTCAAAGGGAAAGTTCCTAATCTTTAATCTGTACTTCTGTATAAAGTATTCCATTCTTTGATGAGTTTAGTCAGAAGTATTCTGTATCCTGATGGCTACCTTATGGAAGTAAACACCAGAAGTCTCCTGTTATTTGAGATGTTAAAGATAGTTAAGTGTTTATGTATATAGTACTAGATGCAAGCTAGTAACTATAATTCTGCTTGGAAAAAAATTGCAAAGGTAATAGTTTGGAATAAAGTTAAGCTTTCTTTTTTTTATGATCAGACCAAATAATCTTTAAAGTAAGGCATTTAACCAAAATCTATGTAGGATGGCTCATTACTTTTGCATCAGTTTCTATAATGAAATGAGAGCATCAAGGAAGAGAGAATCATAATACATTCCAACGGAATGACTTGGTGGTTTCATGGTTGAGATCATCAGGGAACATTTCGTTAGAATTTCATCCAAATGCACTTCTGTAAAATTTGTACAGAAGGGCCCTTGGAACAAGAATGATTATGTAAGGGACGGTCATTTCACAGATGAATCAGCATTCCTCTCTCTCCTCCTCCTTTGTCAGGTTTGTCCCTTGATTCACCATGAAACAACCCAGGAGAAATAAACTTGATTTCTCAGCAATGATCTCAAGGGCATTTCTGCTTCTTGTTGGTCTGTCCAGGTAGATGCAAACAATAAGGTCCACACATGAAGACCTTGTTTTTTAGTTGCTGCACATTTTACATGTGTATAATTACCTCTTAATTAGCCCAAAGGGAGAGAGATGAGAGTTTAGGCTTTGTTTGGCTTAAAATAATTGTTTTTCAGTAAAATAATACAGCTATTTTATCTATCACTTATATAGAAATTCAAGAGGTTACTCATCAATTTGGAACTTAAAAAATGTCTACAATAGGAGCGCCTGGGTGGCTCAGTCTGTTAAGCGTCCGACTTTGGCTCAGGTTATAATCTCGCGGTTTGTGAGTCCGAGCCTTGTGTCGGGCTCTGTGCTGACAGCTCCGAGCCTGGAGCCTACTTCAGTTCTGTGTCTCCCTCTCTCTGCCCCTCCCCCACTCGCATTCTGTCTCTCTCTTAAAAATAAATAAATATTTAAAAATTTTTTAATAAAAATATCTACAAGGAAGTAGAGTGAAGCACCAACTGACTAGTGCAAACTTTTCCACATATGCGTGGAATGCCTCTACTAAAAGCAAATGACATTGATAGAGTGTTCAGGTTATTGCCCTTCTGGTTATAATTTAGTTTATTTGAATGAACATTTATTGAGTATCTATTATATGTCAGGCCCAGTGCTGGTATAATCATGAATGATGCATTGTGCTTGCCCATAAAGTCCTCATAGTCTTGTGTCTCAGAGACTCAGATGGGTAACAATGCAAGAATTGCTGAGTACAAATAAATCTATAATGAAAATTACTTTGATTAAAAATTTGCTTTAGTGAGGTGCCTGGGTGGCTCAGTGGGTTAAGTGTCTGACTCTTAATATTGGTTCAGGTCAGGATCTCACGGTTCATGGGACCAAGCCTTGCATCAGGCTCTGTGCTGACAGCATAGAGCCTGCTTGGGATTCTCTCTCTCTCCCTCTCTCTGTGCCCCTCCTTCACTTGCTATCTCTCTCTCTCACTCTCTCTCTCTCACTCTCTCTCAAAATAAATAAACATTAAAAAATTACTTTAGTGAAGAGTTTTAAATAGATTTTAAGTAAGGATCATTATAGTAAAACCAATATTGTTAATATATATTTAACTGCTGTTCATTATTCCCAAATGGTCCAGATTATATAAGGGGCTGTTGAGAAAGGACATACAATACAAGGAAAATAAACTACAGAGTCAACTGTGTTTAGCACAACTGAATGTTATCCTTTCTTTTGAACACAGATTTAAAAACTTATCATACTACCAACCTACATTAATTATTTTACAGTATCTCATTGGAGCCTCACAACTCTGTGAAGTAGAGTTTATTAGAGCTTTTAGTTGCAAACAACAGAATTCACCTTGGATATTTGACTAAAACCACAGACATATAAAAAGGTATTCAAATCTTTGAGGGGGCTGAGGATCACATTCAAGGCTATGCATCTAGAAACAAGATTCAACACTTACCTGTAGAACCTTCATATTGAAGAGAATGCTTTTGTTCTGTCCCAATAAATATGAAGTGCCAGGAACTCAAGTTTACTGCCATGATTGTGGCCATCGACACTCATTCAACTTCTGTGTCAGGAACTCAACCTTACCACCAAGTTCACCGGTATGTTTTACAATCAGTGGTAGTATATAATTGTAGAAATAATACAGATGTAATCCTATTGGCCTTCTTTCTTTTGGCTCGTCCACTTGTTCTTCATGTTCTGCATTTCCAACAGCTCTGAGTTCTCTAGTCAATACTCATTGCTCCCAAATCATGAGCTTTCCCAGGAGAAAGGGGTATATGATTGGATATTGGGGAATGGGCTGGCCATTTTGGAGGCTCTTAACTTTCAGGAAGAGAGTGGTCCTGAGTAAAGAGCTAGAGAGGGCCTGAAGCAGTGTGAAGATACTCAGCCTTTTGGGGAACAGAGTCTGAGGGCTGATGAGTAAGAGGAGCAGAAAGGGAGATAGGAGAACATCAAAAGAAAACATTTTCTTAAGACACCTGTTGTGGTGAACATCTACACTGCACTAACAGTCACCTCATGGCACATTTAAAATCATTAAATCAAAATAGTTATTCTTGAGTGAAAATTCATGTTGCCACGTCTTTAGATTAGAGATTGTATTTTGGGTTTTTAAAAGCAGAAATGACATAAAAAATTAAGACCCATAAGTAATTTGTTGCTGAGAATCAGATTTAAAACAGGCAATTCCTGTTGACTACAACTCACTGATTCCATTTTGCCATCAGACTTTTCTCTATCGCTCATCCATATTTGTCCATTTATTTGAGGGTTTCCTCCTAGGTCAATATGCTACACAGTGATTTAGGCAGTTAAAAAAAAGTTGAACACCATCTTCCACCATGGAGATCAAAGCTCCCCTTCCACTTGCTCCCCTCTCTCTACTCTTGGCCAAAGTGAGTGATCATGAGCCTCGCCCTACAGCTTTCTCATCCTCTGCCCAAAAGACTCTCATGTAACTCCATTTTCCCTTTAAAGCTCTCATTGATATTATTTATAAGGTTAAGACAAAGGAAAATAACAAAAGGATCAACTTAAGAGAGTTTTAAAATAAACTCTTAAAACAAGCCCTCATTGAAAAGACTTCAAATATGTGTATGTTCAAAATGATTATTTTTCAAATGATTTTCAATCTTCTGCATAAAACATTTATTTACCAAGAGAAGAAAGCGTGTGACTGCAAAAAAGGAGATTTGAGGCCTTAGAATCATGCAAAAAAAACCCCCAAAACCAAAAAACAAAACCTTAAAAATTCTAAGAAGTCAAGAAAAATATCATCAAATGTGTGTGTGGTGAATATATTTTTAGATAGGTAAAATTTATGTTAGAAGTTTGTTTGCAGGCATTGGGGCATTGATATATAATCATTTGGAAATTTGTATTTATATGTATATAATTATGGTATTTGAGAAATAATTATATTAACTGTCTAACAATAATTTAAAGATTTCTTTTCTATTTTTGATTTAATATATTTTGGGTCCTAACTATAATTTATTTGATTTGGTTGTTGGGTTATGGATGCAATCCCCCAATTATAATGTTCACATGAAGAAATATGGTACAATTAATGACAACTTAGTTTATGATGACTTCTAGGAGAATACTGTGATGAGAATTAGAAGTAGCATATTTGTGTAATTCTCTTATAGCTTCCTGTAAGGGTGCCAGGCACATAACAGATGCCAGGTTCAATAAATATTTCAAGGTATATTAATTGAAAAAAGAAAGTTTCTGAGCAGCATGTATAGAATATTTACATTCATGCAAAATTGAGGGGGATAGATAAATACATATTGTATTTGATGTTTTTGTGTATACATTTTTTTGGAAGAATACACAGACACAATAATGACAGTTACCCTGTTTGAAGTTGAGGAAGGGGAGGAGGACTTGATGGACAGAGGACCAGGCTAGGAAGGATGCTGTCACTGTGGACATGTTCAGAATTTTTTTTTTTTAATTTTTGAAATTTGTGACTATGTTATTTCTTCAAAACTAATTAAAAAATAAAGACAATTAGACTTTTTTTATATTTAAAAATGAATTATTACTCTTGTGAAATCTTTTTCATAAGCAATATAGCTGTAATTTTCTTGTTTTTAATACTCTTTCTCTTTATTCTTGTTCTTTTTACTCAAGGCATTCTAAATGACCAAAGTATAACATCTGGGATGTAAATTACAAATAAATTTTACTGTAATTACTTTTTGGTCAGCACTTCACTTGAAAACTATAAGTTTTTTTTGGACTCTCCGTATGTCCAATTTTACAGTCTTTAAAATTGATGGGTTTTTCAGAAATTTGGCATGGTCCACAGAAGAAAAAAAAAATTGAAAAGATTAAGAACTAAGTAAAAGTGAATAACCAAGAACAGGAGTCTCAAATGTAGACCTCAGGTTTTCACTATAAATGTCAGCTTTCTGGGAAACTCTGGTTGCTGGTTGGGAGACAGAGAAGATCTATCTGTGAAAACCATGAAGACTTCTCGGCGCCCATATTGAAAACCACTGAACAATATAGTCTAAAAGTTCCTTCCAGCTCTACCAGTCAGTCATTCCATTGCAAGAGAGATACAGAGAAGCAGGAAAACAGAATCCAAGAGGAGTCCTTTTAGAGCAAGTTGAAATAACTTTCAGTTGATTGCTATGACTATACCATATCAGCGCATAACTTTGACAAGCTTAGCTTAAACAAACATTACAAGGGATAACTTGTGGTAAGAGAAGGAAGAAGCTCTTGATGATAAAAATGTTCATGAACAAGACAGATCTTCAACCCTGGAAATCTCTAAAAACAAAGTCAGAAGTTCCTTAGGTGATTTAGGCATTTTCTGGATAAAAAGCTCTTTTTGAGTCTTGAGTCTCCGTAGACTATTTAAGAAGTGTCACAGATAAATTGTCACTTGGTAAAACAATTATTTTCTTTATCATGTAAATGATTCAATATCTAGGCAAGATGTTTAAGATTTCATATTTTCAAGCTGTATACCCTAGTGGTATGCTTTTTGTAGATATTTTGTTTAAAGCATTAACTGTTTAAAATTTTTTTTCTAATGTTTACTTATTTTTTCGAGAGAGAAACAGAACACAAGCAGGGAAGGGGCAGAGAGAGAGGGAGAAAAAGAATCCGAAGCAGGCTCCAGGCTCTGAGCTGTCAACACAGAGCCTGACGCGGGGCTAGGACTCACAAACCATGAGATCTTGACCTGAGCTGAAGTCAGCCGCTTAACCAACTGAGCCAGCCAGGTGCCCAAAGCTTTAACTGTTTTAACCAGGACAGCCATTTTTGGTAGTTATAGGAATGATTTATTAACATTGGTATTTAATGCAAATAAGAAAGAATTTATAGAATTAGAAATTGACATTTATTTAAATTTGCATTATGTTTCATAATTTAGCTTGTAATTGCTTTACTTTTTCACGGTATGGTATTCTTGTAAAATATATATTTGCTCCAGTGGCTTTTATTGTCCCTAACATATTGCCAACATCAATCTTAACATTCTCAAGTTCTTCCAAGAGGGCACAATGTACAAACTAAAACACCCATTCTTTTTATTTTTTATTTATTTTTTCTTTTCTTGTAAGTAATAATCTCTATTCCCAAAGTGGGACTCAAACTCGTGACCCTGCCATCAAGAGTAGCATGCATACTCTACCAAAGGAGCCAGCTAGGTGCCCCTAAAATATACATTCTTAGTTAATAATGGCTTTAGGATAAAATGGTTCAACAATGCAGACTGGCCAGAATTTAGGCTTGAGGGGAAAATTTTATTTCCCTAATCCATTGGTGTTAGAATTGGATTCTATTTTAAACTATGCTGGGAGATACTGAATATTAACACAAGTTAACTACTGGGAGTCTATTGCATCAGTGTGCTGACCCACATTTTGAAGCCTCAATATAGTTTCAAAGACCTCCATAATGCATTATTCTGTTGTATTGTTCTTTTGAATTCTTAACTAATTATAAGATAATGTCTTTAATGTAAATTAATTAGGAATTAATCAGAAATTCCTAAGCAGGAGGGAACATTGAGGTATCAGCTTTCAACCAGACATTTAGCTTGAGTGGTTGTAATATCAAGTCACCCACAATCTTGCACCCAACGTCTTAAGATCCATAAGGAGGTGCCATAACTTGTTTAGACATTTGTTTCCCCGTTTATCGACCTTCACTCTGAAATGTATTCTATCCACCTGAATCTCTTAGGCTCCATTTCAGGATTAGATTTCTTGTTTAGTGAGGTAAGGGAAGTGAATGGGTCATCACATTATTTCCCCAACTTTTTATTTTGAAGAACTTGAAGAAGATATCTATCTTCTTAAGATATCTGTCTACTTAAGAAAATGGGCACTTATATATCCCTTATTCAATTGTAAACATTTGCCCCTTTTTCTTTCTTTCTCTCTGACTCCCCTAATCTATCTCTCTCTCTATCTTTTCTAAAAAAAAATGTTTATTTATTTTGAGAGAGAGAGTGAGAGAAAGAGAGAGAGAGAGAGAGAGAGAGAGAGAGCACCAGCATGAGGGAGGGGCAGAGAGAGAGGGAGAGAAAGAATCCTAAGCAGGCTCCACACTATCAGCACAGAGCCTGATGCGGGGGTGCCGTCTCACCTGTGAGATCATGACCTGAGCTGAAAGCAAGAGTCAGACACGCAACTGACTGAGCCATCCAGGCACCCCTCTCCCTCTTTATCTTCTTCTAAGTTTCAATCATCATGACACTTCACACTTAACCACTTCAGCTTGTAAAACCTAAGAACAAGGACATTCTCTTGCATAACTACAATGCCAGTCTCCCACCTAAAATGTTAATTCAGTAACATTGCCTAATGTGCTGTCCATATTCAACTGAGGAAATGTCTTTTAAGAATCCAAGATCCAGTCAAAGTTCTTGCATTACATTTGGTTGTTATGTGACTTTAGTCTCTTAATCCAGAGCATTCTGCTTGCCTTTTACTTGTTTATTTTTAATGACATTGACTTTTTCTTGAAGAGCATTGACTTATTGTTTTGTAGACTGGCCTATATTCTGAACCTAAAACTTTTTTTCCTCATGATTAGAATCAGGCTAAATGTTTGGGGCAAGATACCACACAGATAATGTTGGTATTTCTTATTGTATCACCTGACATCCGGTTGTCCCACAACAGTGGGTTTTTGAATGTGAGATCTCCCCATTGTAAAATGTAGTTTCCTCTTTGCATTTGATATGTAATCTGTAGGATGATTGAGAGACTGTGTGAATTTTGGTGGCTTTGGCACCCAGTAATGATCGATCCTTGTCTGGGTCAGCTATTCCATTGGTGATGGAAATGATGTTTTTCTGGTTTAGTCCTTTTATCTACATTTATCAGGTATATTTCTGTGTATGCATCATTATTATAGTTGAAGTTAAGGATAAAAATGAGCCCTTTTCCTTTGTTGGGAGTAATCAAAGAGGGTGGTCAGTTTAGTGGGATGGCTTAGTTGGTCAGCACATGCTGCTAAGGAGCCAAGGCCATGGCTACAGAGTTCATATGGACCAATTATCCAGGCTCTGTTTCAAGGCCAGGGTAGAATTTTCCTCTGCCAACTTAGGAATGTGTGCCAGTGGCCACCTGGGAAACAGAGCATGCAATAAGGCTAGAGCTGTGCAGATCATTCTAATTCAAAACACAAGCTCCACTAATGGTGGATTATCTCTTCACATGAAAGATGGCAATTCTTACTATAAAAAAGTCATTTTTCCCCAATTTACTTATTTGGGTCCTATTTTATAAATATTTAAAGATTTTTGTGAGTTGCTCTTCTATCTGCAGAAATTAAGGACTAGTTTCCCTAAATAATACTTCTGCTGAAAGCAATGAAAAATGATGTAAATGGTTTTATAGTTAAAAGTGATGCAAATGATGTAAAATATATTCTTTTAAAAAATTTTTTTTTAACATTTTATTTATTTTTGAGTGTGAAGTATATTCTAAAAAGACATTTGAAGGTTAAAAAACAAACAAACAAGAAACAGGAGCCTACTACCAAGAAATCTATTCTCATGAAACCTCCAAAATCTAAAGACTATTTTAAAGACAAAGCCGAAACAATCACAAAACAAAAGAAAAAAACCTGTTGAACAATCCAGATAAGCATTGTCTGAATAAAATAATGATGTTAGTGTCAAATAGTATGTAAATTGGGAAAGGAGGAGATGATCAATGCTACTCTGTTTTAAAGTTCAGGGATGGGTTAATGTTAGACTTTGTTAAGTTAAACAAGCATGGTAAAATGTTACAGGTAATCATTATATAAATAGAAAGAGTATAAATTCCAAGTCAGTATATGGGAAAAACAGTGTGTTTATGAAGAAAAGAAACAAAAACTCAATAAGAAAAAGCAAGAAAACAGGAAAGAAGTGAGAGAAACAAAAGAAATATATAGTAGAAATAATTTCACATGTTGATAATTATAATAAATGTAAATAAACTTAACTCACCAGTTGAATGACAGAGATTGCAAATTGATAAATAGCTCAGATAAATGTCATTTACAAAAGATGCATCTGAAGTGTAAGGACACATAACAGTTGAAAGTGAAAGGGTAGAGAAAGGTTTGTTGGGAAATTCCTAATGAAGGAAACCTGGTGTACTATATTAATATCACACACAAAAAAGATTGTAAGGCAAAAGTCTAATGCATGCAGAAAGTTGTAATGCAATGAGAAAAAATTGGTTCCCTGAGGAAAATATAACAAATCTAAAAATGTGTGCAACTAATTAAAATAACCTCAAAATATATGTGAACTGACAAACCCACCACCATCATAATGAGAGATTCTGTACTTCTCCCTATTATTGGTAGGAAAAACTGCAAAAAAAAATTAAGCCAATTTTTTACAGAATTAGAACATATAGATGCAAACTTGATTTAATGGACATATATGGAATTTTGTGTTCAACATTAGACAATATACATTCTTGTCAAGCTTTTATAAATGGGGTATTTATGAAATTGATTATGTATTGGGCAATGAAGCAAGTTTCCATTAAATTTCAAAGTTACTGTTCTGGGAAAACCCCTAACCACAATGCAATTAAATCAGAGCTTAAGAGCAAAGAGAAATAATTTTCTTAATATTTGGAAATTAAAATAATTTTCTAAATTACTGAAAAATCATGGAAAAATTCACAATGATTATTAAAAAGTGCTAATAACTGAAAGAAAATAGTTCAGACAAAACGTGTAGGAGGCAATAAAAGTAATGTTTTGAGAAATATTTTTAGCCTTAAATTCATACATTAGGGAAAAATAAAAGTTGAAAATTAATGAGCTAAGTATACAACAAAATATTAACAAAAGGCTAACAATATTAACCTAAAGAAAATAGGAGGAAGGAAATAACATAAGAGCAAAAAAATCGATGGAACAGAAAACAAAGACACAATAGAAATAATCAAGAAATAAAATTGAAAATAAGAAAAACATTTGGCAAAATTGAGGGAGGTAAAAAAAAGGGAAGGCACAAATAAATAGCATACGAAAATATTTTTAAAATAAACTAAAGGAATAAAGATTGGAAAGGAGGAAATGATAGTAATTATACATTTACTAAAGTTGAAAAGAAAATATTTCAGATTATATAAAAGCATATAGATGCAGGATGTTTACAAGATACACACCTGAAACATAAGGGCATGAAACGTTAGAAGTAAAAGTTTGAAAAAAATGATAGAGGAGGCTAATACTACAAGAATGATAAAGAAGCTATATTAATATCACACCAAATCAACTTTCAGACATAAAATTCAAATAATGCACTGCTAGAGACATAAAAAATTACTACTTAGCAATGAGTTTCAATCCACTAGAAAGTTGTAATAGTTTAGAACTTCTATGAACTTAATCACAAGGCCATAAACAGCCCCCCCCAAACTATAAGTAGAATTTATCAAATTTACCAACATAGCAGAATATTTTAAGAGATACCTGTCACAGTAATTCACAGATAGAATATGTTGATAAAATCACTTTGGAAAACTATTTAACATTATTTTGTAAATTTAAATATTTGTGTTAATCATATACCCCAGAACTTCCTCTCCTAGGCACATGTTTAGGAGAAAACTTGTATATATGAACCAAGAATGTTTGTATCTGCAATGATTGTAGTTGCAAAAATTTTAAGCAACCAAAAAGTCCAACTGAACTGAAAGTGGGTATATTCATACAGTAGAACAAAATGCAAGACTGAGAATTAATGAATTTCAGCTCTATGAGTCAACCTGCATGAACCAGGTTTGAAACAAGTAGATAATTTTCAGAAGAATTATGCCATTTGTATAAAGTTCAAATAATGCAAAACTAAATACTGCATTGTTGAGATACAACCATAGATGATAAAACCACAAAGAGGAGTATGGGATTAACACACACAGAATTATTGGGAGCAAGGTTGCGTAGACCACAGCAGAGGGGGACATCATGTGGGAGCACACAGGAGCATCAAGATCGTTTTTGATGATAAAAGATAAAAGTGTTTTATCTTTTAAGCTAGGATCAGCTGGCAGCATGAGTATTCATTATAAATTCTGCATGTAAGTATTCTTATTCAATATTTCAATAATCACTATACTTATTCAATAATCACTATACTTATTCAATAATCACTATATCCAATAATCACTATAAACCATATAATATGACATAAAATGATATAAATAAGATTGAACAAAGAGAAATAGGACTTTCAGAATCCTTATATGATTTTGCCTGGAGAGGGTCTGGGAAGTTATGGAATAAAAAAATCAGATATATTAATCAGATAATGTCTCTTTTTCCAAATATAATACAGACTCAGAAAGTGTTAAAAAATTTTAAACATCTGGGGCTTTGCATCTTCTCTAAGTTCTTAATGTCTTTTTTGTTTGCAGTAAAAATTAGACCTATCATTATGGGTTTAACAGTACCAAATAGTACGTGTTGATAAATTATTTTTCCTTTTCCTAAGCTCATATTTCTTCTTTCTTGGGTCATCCTGGTTTTTGTGACTTTGGCCCCTTACATGTGCAAATAGGCAACTATCAACTCCCCCTAACTCAACTCCCCCTAACTCAACTCCCCCTAACTCAACTTCTCACTAACTTGAGTGAGTAGGGTGGGATGATACAGCCTGTGCATTTTCTGGAGCCAGCGAAACAAACACTCTTTTACTTGTGGCAAGACTCCAGGCTCCAGAAGAGATGAAAGTTGTATCCTCTGAGAGTCCAAGCAATAAGCCTCAACTGGATAGTTGCTGAAAAGGTTTGGGTGGGAAATTAAGCCCGAGGTGTGGAGTCAAAAAAGTGGGAGATATATAAGAGTGTGTGTAGGGATGGGAGACCTTGGGGGAACTGAGGTGCTAGAAAAGCTCAGAGTAACAGGTAGTTACACAGGGAAGTGGCAACTAACCTGCATAAATTTGGGGAACAAAAGGCAAATGTGATAGGTTTTTATGAACTCCTTGTCCTGTTTGGTGGCTGGGAGCTGGCTTCATCATACAGGACTGAGAAGCGGATGCTCTATCTTCCTGCTTCATCTTTTAAAATATTGTTTTTGCTTTAGAATATTCCATCAAAGTCACTTATTTCTTTTATTTACAGACTTACATACACATAATATTTCACTCTTAGTTCTTAATAGAAAATTGAACTTCATCAATAAAAGTGTCACTGTCGCAGAGGGTGGTCAGTGGTATGTAAATGGATAATTTTGGCAGACTGCAGATAAAATCCTAATCATCAATCATCTTGCAAAGAGGGCAAAAATAAATTAAGTTTCAAAGGAGCATTTTAATCAAAGAGCAGTGAGTAAAGGTTGCGTATGAATTAAAGAACCAAGACACTAGTTTGATTATTTTTGGATTTCCTGATAGCAGCCATTTCAGCTCTAGTACCTGTATCTTTAATGTTTTCTAATTACACACTTATCGATTCCCAGCTCTCAAGTCAAGAAAAGGATTAAAAAACAGGTCACCATTTAAAATGAGTACATAAAATAGAGTATGCATACCTGCACAACTCAGAGATGTGGAGAACTACTTTGGCCACATTCTTTTCTTTGCAAAAAAAGTCAGAGATTACCTGCTAGTTAGTGCCTAAGAACTTTGGTCAAATGATTAACATCACAGAGTTTAAAGACTCTTAAAAATAAGTGTCCCATTCAGACAATCACTAAGTATCATTTAGGTTAACAAAAAAAATTACGTTACAGCTGTTTTCTTCATTCCACAGCTAAAATTGAATGCCCCTTGGATCAATAAGTCCAATAGCAATATTGTGACTGAATCAGAGTATGGCATGAAAACTATGAAGGAAATTAATTGCTGCTGTCTAAAAATGCTGTAGGGGAGAATCTATCGCTTCCTCTTTGTCCCACAACTCTTCTTGCCCAGATCTTACATTGGGAGACATTGAGTACTATGCACAAAAATGCAGAAAAGCATCTTACAGCAAGAAAATGGAAAACCACCCATCACAAGATCCTCATCTTTATGGCAATTTGCACACTTGTCAATATCAGGAGTCAGCTCCCGTTGGAAGAGTTCCTGGACGCTCGGTTAGCTCTCAAGAGACGTAAACATTGATTATGATAAAGTTTGACCTCTAGAGAACTTTAAAAATTGTTTAATATGCACATTTTCCTTAATGAAGCCCCATATAAGCAAGCAAGCAAGCAAACAATAACACAACAAACAAGCACACCAAATTTTGAAACTGCTGTGTAATGGCAAAATACATGAGGCTTATCCAGGACTCACGTTAATTTAGTTTAACTGGATGCTGAAATGGATTATGAGTAAATTAGAATTTTAAAAGACAGTGACCACATATATAATAAATCTCATAAATATAACAGGGTTATATTTCCTCTGTCTCCTCAAAGAGGTCATTGTCACCAATTCTTACTGGATTGGTCCTTGTGTTATACAGCCCCTTAATAATGAACCTCTATTTGCACATGGAAGGAAAAAATGAGATCTAGGTTCACCTATTCTGGTCTCCTATTTTGAAACATGCTCTATCCATCTGTCCTCAAGAGATGTGAAGAGTAATGCCTTTTGATTGTTTTAGAAATGAGCTGGTTGACAAACTTAATGCATCGTTATCCCTTGTTGGAGGTGGTCCTCCAGAGGAATGTGCTGTCAGTTCGCCTGTACGTGAGAGGCTCAGTACGGCAAAATTGTGGAAACTGAGGCTCAGTGTGGCCTGGGTGAAGCTGGCGAATGGCATGCTGAGCGCAGGGTGGTGGTGGGTGAATGGAACGAGGGGCCAGAAGGGAAAGCAGTGGCTAGGCAGAAGGACTTTAGGCTCTGGTACTGGAATGACCGGTTTATCGTTTAAGCGATGAGACCCCCCCCCCTCCCCTCCCGCCCGCCTCCCTCCACCCTCCAGCCTCCACCCTCCAGTCTCCAGCCTCCATCCTCCACCCTCCACCGCCTCAGGCGCTTCTGGGCCCGCCCACAGGGCCTTCCTCAGCTCCCCGCCCCCAGACCGGAAGGGAGTGGAAGCACGGCCACAGCCAGGGCCGTCCCCACCCACGCTTGACCGCGAGCAAGTCTGGCTTTCCTGGCCTGGTGGGGACCTCCAGCGCCACCGCCACTTGAGGTGTGATAGCTGCTGTCCTTGTCTTTTAAAAAGGAGAGACTGCCCGCTTTTTTTGTCACGGTGTCTATGCAAGACCCCACCTGCCTGCAGGAGGGGAACGTGGAGCGGGAAGCCATGGCTCCAAGGTTGACGACCGCCTGGTTACAGGACGCGGGGACCCTCGAGGAAGTGGCGGTGCACTTATCCCAGGAAGAGCGGGCATTGCTGGAGTCTGCTCGGAAAATCCTGTACAGAGACGCGACACCATAGAACTTTAGGAACCTGGCTGGCCTCAGTGCGGTCTCATCTCGGAAAGCCCAAGCCTGCTGGCGCTGGAGGAGCAGGAAGAGCTGCGGACCCGGGAGGAACTTCTCAAGGAACACGTGTGCAGACCAGAAGGCTCAACCAAGAACCCCAGAGACCACCGCAAAGCAGAATGAAATTTGGGAAAAACCATCTACCAGCAGGAAAAGGCGCAGGTTTTCTATGGGGGAGAATCCCTTTGAGCGCAACGAAAGCGAGAAAGCCTTCAATTACCACGTATCCCTTAATCGGCAGGCATCTACTCAACCTGGAGAGAAACCCTATGCATGTTATTGATGTGGACAAGCCATCTGAAGCAAATCTAACCATATTATGCCCAAGAGAAATTCCACAAGAGAGAAATGCAATGAATGTAAAGCATGTGGGAAAGTGTTTAGTAATCCTACGTCCCTTAGGAGCCACCTGCTGAGCTCATGCTGGTGAGAAACCCTACAAAATTTTATTCATTTATTTTTGCCTGGATGGGGCAAACCCTAAAGGCCTTTTAAAAACCCACGAAACGCTCAGTCAGGGCAGGGGTGGGGGAGAGGGCTAGCAGTTCCCCCTGCCAACGTCGAAGTCCCCGAAGGCCACCTGCTCCTCTGTGTTGATGACAGGCCACACGTCCCAGGGTGGGCTTAGGATGGGGGCCTTCCCTGTAAACTGGGGGAAGTTGCTGACATTTGTGCCGTCTGACAGAGTGTGTACAGCAGGCAATTCAGCCAACAGGGCATCTCAGCTCAGCGTCCTGAAGGGTTGAATCTTTCGCATCCCTCTCCCTGGACCCTGAGCAGGGGAGTGACCTCATATCTAAGTTTAGAAAGATCACATTAAAATAGATGTCATCGTTATTACAGGTGCCAAATCTCTTCAGTTGTTAGCACGAGGAAGGCCTTGGAGATGTGGTCTAACACCACCTATAGGCATAGAGTTTTATGTTTCATTTTAAAAGAATCCCCGAGGGCTATTTCTTTCTCTGTCTCTGTCTCTCTCTCTCTCACATGCTTTTGAGATATTTCTGATATACCCCCTTTGGCGGGTGGCAGAATGATCTCTAAGAAGCTGTCATTCTGCTTTCTACATCTTACTGTCAAAGTCACCTGCATAAAGAGCTCCCTCGTTTTTTTAAGCCATGCTGTTGCAACTTGGCTTAAGAAAAGTCCAAAATGAGAGGTAAGTTTTAGCCAACTTCGACAACTGTCCACGTGGAGCTTTAGTAAGATCCTATTTGAGCAATGTTCTGAATATATAAATAAGAAAAAGTTCTATTGCACATAGATCAAGTGAACAAATGCCAAAGAATTTTTTGTTTTGTTTTTAACATTTATTTATTTTTGAGAGACAGAGAGAGAGCACGAGATGGGGGGGGGGGGCAGAGAGAGAGAGAGAGGGAGAGAGAGAGAGAGAGAAGGAGAGGGAGACACAGAATCAGAAGCAGGCTTCAGGCTCTGAGCTGTCAGCACAGAGCCTGATGGAGGGCTCGAACCCACGAACCGTGAGATCATGACCTGAGCTGAAGTAGAACACTTAACCGACCAAGGCACCCCTATTTTTGAATTTCTTAGGTCAGGACTCTCTTCAGGTTTTCCTTCTGCAAATTGTTGAGTACGAAAACCTTATTGCGGATATGGAGAAACTGCACGGAGAACCCTATGATTCTAATAATCTCCAGCAAGAAGAAATGCTTTTGAAGGTTAGTATTTGAACATATTTCAATCCTTTGCTTAGGGCAGCTAATGTTTGCCAAGCGCATGCTGTGTGCTTGGCACTGCTCTGGACATTGTGGGTACAAAGATAAATTAGACACGGGCACTGTAACTTGTTGGTAAAGCCCAGTTTTCTTGGTGTTTTGGATGTTGGAGGTAAATTTTGCATTAGAAAATTCATGAATTCACGTGAGAAGTCAAAATGTAAGGCCATTTTCTTTTTATTGATATATAATTGACATATATAACATTATGTTAGTTGCAGGTGGACAGTGTAATAATTTTATATTTGTATATTTTGCAAAGTGATCCCAGTAATTCTGTTTAACATCCAGTCATCTTAATTACCAAGCCAGCAGGCAATAAAGCCAGTTTCACTCTACAGGCTTCCCCAATTAGTCCTCTGTCAGAGAGGAAGAAGTCACCTGATTAGGTCTTCCTTCGACAGAGGAAAGAGGGGTAATCGAGGGGGATCACACCCTGTTGGTCTAGGATTGGGCTCCACATACTTTAGGTGCCAATCTGGTAATTGGGTATTGACTAGACCAAGGAAGATAAAACAAAGGGGGTCGGGATCTTTCTTTTCCATTGAAGTTCAGGCTCAAACACCAGGCTGAGTCACCCTTTAGAGCCCTTGGAGCTGATGGAAGTCTTTACTTTTCTTCACCCTTGGCATGCTTGTCTGCTGAGAACATCATCTTTGGAGAACCACTTTTTGCTCATGTTACAATTGCTGCAATGTTAGGCCTGTCAAATAGACACCTAATTGGGAATCAGTGGAGCTCCAGAAGTTGGCTTCCTCCTTGTTTGTGCTCTGGCAGCTCGTCTCAAGACCCTGTCTATGAAGTGAAGTAGGTCTGTAGTTCCTAGTTTTCCCGAGCTTGACCTGAATTTCAAAGCTATAGCAGGATAGGATGGGTTTCCTGGCAGGAAGTTAATGCAGTTCTCTCACTGGGAGGGATTAGGTGTGTTACAGTAGAAATTTCTGCATGGTGTGAGAGGCTAGACTAGAGGGTCATCAGAGTTCAGTTTCTAAGTCAGCAGATCTTTGCAGTCGTTATTTGGGTGGTGAAACGCAGATAACGCTCATCCATTCCTTTATGGGCCTTTGTCTTAACCAGGCTTGTATCAGTCTATATTTATCATTGGCCTGTAAGAGGTTTGTCTCTAGAATGGGGGCAGGAATGCAAGGAGGGGAATTGAAAAAGATTTTTCCCCTGCCCTCCTCCCTGCCACAGTGATTGCAGCCACTGGGATTTTAAACCTTTTTGACTGCTCCTTGCCTAAATGTTGTTTCCATGGAGGTGGGGTTAGAAATGCAGAATTTGTGTAAACAAAGTCAAAAAGAGGTCTTGGAAATAGTTTTCTGTTTCTATTACGAGTATAGATGTTAAACATTGTAAGCTGCTAAACAGTACTGAATTTTGCTCTTTTGTTGAAAATGTGATCAAAGAAGCGATGCCTTATTCATCATCTTTCCCCCTTATGTTCTCTTTGGGTTGCAGCACAGCAGATTATCAGATTCTTGATTATGTTTTGAACTGTGTACAAACAAATCTTCTTGTGGCTTCCTCAGGTGATTTTAGAGGGCAAATAACAATCTGTGAATTGAAAGAAAGCTGATGATGTTTCACGGAGCTATTTTATGAGATCTCCTGAACCAAAGCACTTTTATAGCAGATTTGAATGATATTAAGTATTATATAATTAAAATGTCCAGAAACTGCTTCTCAGTTTCAGTTTAAGAGCTACAAATTCATATGCAAAGCATTTATCAAAAAAGTGTTGTGTGCTAGCTCTTTCACTTATATTACTTAGAGTCAGTATAACACTCAGAGGTGGGATTACATTACCGTATCTTACAGATAAAGTAACTGAGGCTTAGGGAAGTAATAGGACCAAATGGTCATAGCTCAGGGCAGGAGCTAACCCCTTGTCTGCCTTTACTGCAAAGCTCATGCTCTTTTCAGGACATGAAGCAACCTGTCTTTCAGTAAGCATGTTTCCCTTCACATCAGATGGATGCTGTGATTTTTCTAAGAATATTAGAGGCTTCCTGAAAAACCTCTTGAGAATATGACTGTGGGGTGGTGAAACAATGCTAAAGACAGGGGGAAGAGGGCTAGCAAGAAGGTTGGTTCTGTTCTAAATATTCCAGATTGGGGGTACATGTGGGGCAGTCTAATACTTGTAGCTTTCTTTCCTGCCTCGTAAAACACCATAGATTTTTTTCGGTTTTCTTTTTTTAATTTCAATTCTAGTATAGTTAGCGTATAGTGTTATATTAGTTTTAGGTGGACAATATAGCGATTCAGCAATTCTATACATTATTCAGTGCTCATCATGATAAGTGCACTCTTAATCCCCATCACCTATTTCCCCCATCTCCCCACCCATCTCCCTCTGGTAGCCATTGGTTTGTTCTCTATGGTTCAGAGTCTGTTTCTTGGGTTGTCTCTTTTGTTCTTTGTTTCTTAAATTCCACATATGAGTGAAATCGTATGGTATTTGTCTGTCTCTGACTGATCTCACATAGCATTATACCCTCTAGGTCCATCTGTGTTGTTGCAAATGGCTAAGTTTCATTCTTTTTTTATGGCCCAGTAGTATTCCAGTGTATACCCACCACCACCTCTTTATCCGTTCATCTATGGATGGACACTTGGGCTGCTTCCATAGTTTGGCTGTTGTAAATAATGTTGCAGTAAACATAGGAGTGCATGAATCCCTGTGAATTAGTATTTTAAAAGGCGAAAGATTTATACGATTTGAAGAGAAACCAGAGTACTGTGAGTTAGTATTTTAGTAGTAGAATTAGTGGATCGTATGGCAATTCTATTTTTAATTTTTTGAGCAACGTCCATACTGTTTTCCACAGTGGCTGTGCCAGTTTGCCTTCTCACCAACAACGCATGAGAAAACGCAGAGGTTTAGATAGAACAAATACAACTGCAAAAACCAAAATTAAGTGTATTAGTTCAGATTGTATCGTTAAAGCCCTATTCAAACATTTTAGGACGTGTTTTGCTCATTGTGGTTTATTCTGCTCAATGAGTTTCTTTCCAGTCTATTTCTCAGCTGTCTGGTGAGTAACAGAGTTTGGTACTTTGTTTTCCAAATTTTACACTTGGCTCAGTGGTAGTGGTGGTCATAGTGATGGTGAAATGTGTGTGTCGGGGGGGGGGGTGCATGCACACACCTGGTTGAGGTTACAGTGTATCTTCTGAAACTTAAAGGGTTGGCAGTACATCTAAGTAGAGTTTAGGGCCACCCGTGTAATTTGAGAGGTATTGAAATGTAGGGAAGAGAATTTGTGTTCCTTGAAACTTAGACTATAGTACTTGTGGGGATTTGTTATTGTTAATCTTTCTCCCAGAATGGGAGTTGTGGGTAGCCATGGACCGAAAAGATTGGCACAGTGATGTACATTAAATTGAATGTTGCTGAGTCAAAAGCCAAGAAAGGCATGGAAACATTGGGGTTAGTTCCAAGTTCCTTTTAAAGTCAGGAGCCAAGAGATCTGTGACCCTAGCCAACCGTTAATTTGACTTCCATCATATGAAGACCTTCCTATGAAACTCATCAGCGACAAGGCTACGGGGAAGACAAGAAAAAAAAAAGGTTCATGACACTCACATGTAAGATAGGTACAGTGTTAATACTTAACCAGTTTTTGACTGAGCTCAGCTGTCTTTATACTCCTCTGGCTTAGTGGGAGCTGATCCTGAGTGAGCCTGGGTTGGAGACTTATTAATGCTAAGATTAAACTGTTAACTGAAATCACTCATGCTAAGATTAAACCATTTTTATCAGAGCCGTTTCTGAAACCTGTAGACCTAATACAGTATTTCAGAATGTTTTCAAAAGAATACCCTTTGAGAGTGCAGCAAATATGGCCCTTAGACTACCTTTCCCGAGGGGTTCTCAGCATTTTTCTGAGGAAGGTTCTCCTTTTCTCAAATCTTGAGTCACTGAAGTATAGGGGAAACAGATGCAGAAGATCAAGACAAAGTATTGCTATCTGGAGTCAGACTACCTGGCAGAAGACACCCTTTACTGTGTCCTTCTTGCTGGGAATCCTCTGAAGCCTTATGCAGGGGTTTGGAGCAGAAAAAACATGACCTTGGAAACTGGTTGGGAAAACAAACAGGGAAGGCTTTGAGGCCACAGCCGGGTTCTGATCGATGGGTCAGATGCTGTTAAATTAAATCATTGATATGAATTTGTGAATAGCTGAGCAGCCATTTAATGCAAGGACATAAACATAGGCTGCAGACTAGAAGTCAGTCCTTGCTTGGACACTAAGCCAGGGTACCTTTCCAGGCTCATAAAAACCCTGAACACTTGTCTCTGATCACTTGATTAATTTGCAGAGCTCAAATGTAAAAAAAAAAAAAAAAAAAAAAAAAAAAAAAAAAAAAAAAAATCTTGATTTTGAGTTCTTGTAGCTAGCCTCATCTTGGTAAAGTACAAATTTGAAATTTTACTTCACTCTCATTATTTCCTTCAACTCTTGATTGCAACTTTTATCTCTGAATGGCTTCCTAAGTGACATATAGGGAAACATGTGAAGTCTCCCAGTCACTTCTAGGTTAACAAACAAACAAACAAAAATCCATCCTGTTTAGAATTCCACTCCTGCCTAACTTACATCTTATAGCTCTAGATGACCTGGAGTGAGAAGGGTTGTGTTGTCCCTGAGGTTTGTCATCAGTGTCTTTCTCCTTTTTCTAGTTCCTCTTACATACTAATACTGGTAAGTGGGGAGGAGAAAGGTACTAGTGTCTTTTCCTTAACTTGCCCCGCGTAGCTTCTTCATTGTTACTGCCAGTCTGGACAACACTGAATAGCTACTGATGGCCTCTGTGTGACAGATGTCCAAAGGCTGACTCCCTGGAAGTTCATGTGTATTTGGGATGATCCTTTCTGGAGAGTGTGTGTGAAGGGCATGGTATCTCCTTACCACACAGTTGGAGAAAATCTGGCTCTGGTTTAGACTTAGCTTTGAATGCGCCTTTCCTGGCAGCCAGCCTCTCTGGGTCTTGTACTGGCAAGACAACTTAAGCCTAGCTTCTCTCTGTTGTGTCCATATGACCCTGGAGGAAGACACACTTTTTGCCATTCCAAGTAGAGCATGTTTAGGCCCTCCACAGTTTCCTCTGCTCTCTGTCCTCCTTTCTCTTGCCACTTTTCTTCTTCTGGTTCTGAAGGTGCAGTGGGGAGGATCTCAAAGTTTTCTGAATAAGCAGACATCCTTCAGGAAATGAGATCATGGTCTCTTCTCAGATTGCACTCTTCTCTCTGAATGATCCCCTGGGAGCCTCCCCCATCACTGGGGATGTGTTTAAATTCCACTTAGGTTTCTGGTCCCCCCTCTAGGCCAGTAACTCAGGACTCCCATCTTTCTTTCTTCTGTCCACTGTCCACTTCAGTTTATATGCTAAACGGAGTGCTAGGGCCAGGGATTTGGATGGGGCTGGATTGATGATTTGACAATATTGGGGCAGGTTTGTCTCTTCCTAATGAGCTTTGACATAGGCTTCTAACTCTTTTTTTTTTTTTTTTTTTTTTTTTAACGTTTATTTATTTTTGGGACAGAGAGAGACAGAGCATGAACAGGGGAGGGGCAGAGAGAGAGGGAGACACAGAATCGGAAACAGGCTCCAGGCTCTGAGCCATCAGCCCAGAGCCTGACGCGGGGCTCGAACTCACGGACCGCGAGATCGTGACCTGGCTGAAGTCGGACGCTCAACCGACTGCGCCACCCAGGCGCCCCCATAGGCTTCTAACTCTTGACAATGGCCATTCTGTTTCAAACGCGACTTCCTCTATGTCTGTTTACTATCAGTTTTGGGTTTTAGGTAATTAAGGGGCAACAGAAAATGTCCCACTCAACCTCCAGTTACCCTTTGATCCCTGCACAATTTAGCCTATCATTGGTGTTTCCAGAACCTCCCTTCAAGGTGTACAAGTAGAGAAAAAAAGGACACAGTTGAAGCATGACGATTAATAAGAGGACCATATAAGTAATCAGCCCAAAGACAACGTTTTTGAGGGTACAAGGGATTCACTAGGCCAAACTGGATGCCAGGACAATGCACGTTAATAGGGTCTATCCCTGGAAAATTGGGATATATGGTCATGGTAGCTACTGATCCCTTGAATGTGTTGGTTCTTTCTGCCGTGTCTTTAGATAGTCGTGCTGGTGTGAGGATAAGGAATAGCAGGTATATCCTGGTCCCCAGAAGGAGTCAGGCTAAGCAGGTGTTTATGGCTGGTGAAGGGCATGCTCTTTGGGCTATCTTCTCTGTCTCCACAGGAGGTTAAAAAACAGAGGATGAAGTTATAAAACTGTAGCGTCCATCACTTGTTATGTAAACTCAACTCTGCAAACACTTTTGGTACACCTCCTGGGTGCTAAGCTCTTTGGATTATAAAGATGGTTTATGCATGGGCCCTGCCAAAGGAGTTTCTGACCCAGTGTCGGAGGAAAATGTGAACAAATAGCTACAGCTTAGTAGGGCAGTAGTTAAGAGCCTTAAAGGAAGGAGCAAGGCAGAGTTTCTGAGATTTTTGTCTCAAATCTGGTAAAAGGTAAATTTTTGTTGGAAAGAGGGTACTTTTGTAGTATTTTATAATAATACAGTGATTTCTTTCAGATGTTGACCCAAGTTATGGAACAGGAAGGTATCACATAATGGAATGACATTTCACAAACTATGCTAATGTGAAGATTCATATATTTCAAATCCCTTTGTGTGTGCAAACAAGCATCAGCAATTTTGTTTGGAGCCATTTTTTGGTGTCGTAATAGTAAATTTGAATAAGGCATAAAGATTATCCCTCGAGAGAGAAGTGAATACAAAAGAGGCACAATATAACATTTTGCAGTTAACCAGCATGTGAAAAAGTCATTTTCGCATTGTTCTCTCAAAGTATTAACAGAATTTTTAAAAATCTTTCTTTTTTTAATCTGAACTCAGTAGAAACTTGCAACAACGCCAGGAAAGGTGTTCTGTATGTAGTAAGTTGGTATAATTTAAAAAATAAAACACATCAAAACAAAAAATAAACAAGCAATTGCAACTCATTATTCCTTAATAGATCAAGTTCATTAGAAACTTTGATTGCAAGAAAGTCAGGTTGTTTTTCCAGTTAGTTAATGCTCAAGAACATTTTGGGCAAGACTGAGATCAATTTTTAAATCAATCCTTTGTTGTACAAGCAGGACAAACAGCAGCTATACCCAAACAGACTTGGAACTAAAGAGCTTTTAATTTTGATGGAAAGTAGATGAGAGGCTGGAAACCAGTAGTAACTAGAGAACTAGTCCGTGAAGTCATGGTCAAATATATACAGTAAATGTGTTTTGCTTTATAAAAAATGTAACTGAACAGTAATGCCTCAGTGTCTGAATATTACTTTAACCTATTTATGCATATAGTTTTTGCTTTCTTCTTTTATATTAGAAAATTCATATAGTGTTATATATTTCTTGACCAGTATTTTATGTGCCTGGTTACTGATTCAAGTAAGTAGTAGAGTAGAAGGAGCTTGAAACTAGTCTCTAGCCTAGTTTCTTCCCATATACAACAGTCAGCTGAACATCCTGGCATGAGTCATTTTACCTTTCTGTCACTCACTTTTCAAGACACAAATGTGCTCCTCTTAGCTGAAAGCTCTTGGTTTTGCATAGCATTTCACAACCATTTTTCCATTTGATTATTTTAAATGCCTCAGCTATGTAAACATAATATAGTTCTTTTTTTTTCCCCCAGTGGGAAACCAAAGCAGGGAGGTTAAGATACTGACTGAAGCTACCCAGTTAGAAAGGGTAGGAACAAGGACTGCTAGAAGGCGTCTGGTTTCCATGCGTTGGTATATTCCCACTCCACCATGAACTTCCACCCAAACCATGGAGGCCAGATTAGAAGAATTATTGAAGCAATCCCTATAACGAACAATTGTATTCCATAGCCATATACAATAAATAGCTTATGCATCGGTTTTATACACACTAGGGCATTTAATCTTTTAAATAATCCTATAGTCAGGCATGTGATATGTTATTTTATAAATAAGGAAATTAAGCTCAGATAACTAAAGTGACAAATCAGCTGCCTCTTTGATTCACTCTTGGGTCTCAGAAGTGGCCTGCTTATTGATGCTAACCTTGGCAGTCATGTACAGAGAGACACAGTTCACAATTCTGATTCATAGTATTTTCACCCAGCCCAACACTTCACCATTTTTCCTTAAGTTTAATTCCCGTTACTGCAGAATTTTAGATTAGAAAATTCTCTTTAAAAATTTAGATGATAGAGCACCTTTAGATGATTGTCAATGAATCTGAGTCTATCTGGGAAGCCCAGGCAAACCAGTCCTAAAGAACTAGCTCCTTATTTGTTAACATACTTCCACTGACATTAGCCCAAATTGTTACTTTCCATAAGGTGCTTACGTTTATAGTATGCAGTAGGATTTTACTTTTTCTTTCTCCTTATATTTTCAATGGCATAAAAAAAAAAATCTCGAGTAGAGTTTGTCAGGTGTCAGATTTCATCACGGTGTGTTCCAGGGATAAAATACACAGAGTCACTTCCCAGTGCCAGGCATTGTGCTAAGAATTTGGGAGGAAGAGGTTAGAGTGGGAGAGAGCCAAAGCATAAGAGACCCTTAAAAACTGAGAACAAACTGAGGGTTGATGGGGGGTGGGAGGGAGGGGAGGGTGGGTGATGGGTATTGAAGAGGGCATCTTTTGGGATGAGCACTGGGTGTTGTATGGAAACCAATTTGACAATAAATTTCATATATTTAAAAAAGAAAGAATTTGGGAGGAAATAAAGAGTAAGATGAGGTCTCCGTCTCATCTAGGCTCCTTTGGGGCCTAGGGAGAGAGAGATTGAAGTGAAGAGATTTTCTTCACTTAATGGACCACGTTTTTCTCAACTGACTATTGAATCAAAAAACAAAACAAAGCACTCTTCAAGTCTTTCAAGTATCATTCAAATTTTTCAAACATGCAGACAATGGAAGGAATGGACTGGTGGTCTTAAATTTATGCCTATTCCGTAGATTGTTTTTCTCCCTAAACTGTGTCTTCTCTCTTTGAAACTGATATAAGTCTCTCTGAACTGTGATAGTTTCTATAAATGTTCCTATTTTTAGCTGTTTAAAAATGATGAAAGCACTCACCCAGTTGGTGACAGAGATTATTCCCAATAGAAATGGGGTAAAGTAGCAAGTATATAATTGAGTAATTAAGGAATTGATGACTCAGTAAAACTGATGATTGGAATCCCTGGAATGAACATTTCTAGATAATTTTCCTCAGATTTAGCCATCATTAGAATGACATGCCCAAGAAACAATTTAGACGGTTCTGCATTAATTCTGTATTCACTTTGCATAACAATAACTCTTAAAATGACCTCCTCAGGTGAAGAGAACTTTGTAGTTGCAAGAACATCATTAGCAATTTTTTCCCTTTAGGAAAAATAAGATTTGCATATATTGAAGCTAACTGTAAGTTTTTAAACATCTGTCCTGCTTCAGAGGCAAACAGCAAGACTAAATTTCTTATTTTTATGTAGCTTTAAAAAAACCCATAGAGCACAGAGCAATAGATTTTTTTTTTTTTTTTTAACCAAGAGGAAAATAATTTACCTGAGTATAAAATACTAAGGTGGGTTGTGGAGAATTGGTAAAATGGCCCTACCTTGAGCATTAATATCTTTCTCTGGCTTAACCTCATCTGTGAGATATGACATTCTACACTGAGGTCATCATAAACTCATTCAAATTCTCACCTAAAAAGAAGAAACTTATTCTCATGGTGGTGGTCATGACCTTCACAGCAAGTGAAATTTCATCTTTGCTGTTTATTCCCTTTAAAAAATACAGTGTGCTTATTTACTGTTCTGAAAAGAAATCCATAATCTGAGGAAACTATAGGTCCCAATGAGCCCCCAGAACAAAACAATGAAAGCCCTTTAAAGAATTGCAGAGGTCCAAGGTGCCACCAGATGACAAATTGTTAACTTATTTCATGTGCTTTACTCGTCTATTGGAATACCTGTGCGTAGAATAAACCATAGAAACCGGTGTGTGGAAATGCTTCTGCTACAAAAAAGCTTCTGCTTCTAAACTCTGTTTAGAGTTCATATTTTGGAACTATCAATGAAGAATTCTGACCTGTTTTAAATGTGGGACAGCAATACCCACATGTCCAAAAATAAGGTTTCATATTGATTTTCTTGTATTTTACATAGAGTAAAACATACATTTGTTGTATTTTACATAGGGTAAAACATACATTTCTTGAATTTTACATAGAGTTTTTTTTGTCTCTGAATTCTTTCATATTGTCTGAATGTTTTCCTTGAAATGTATAACATTTATATATTTGGATTATCTTCGGTATTAAAATGCCATTTGTGCAAGCTCTCTTTAAAAAGTACCTACCAGACTGTAAAATGTTTATCATTCCACCAAGTGTCAAAAAGGATGTATTTGGTGCCTGTGAGCCTGAGGAAGTACAGCATTTTTGCCTGTGTTGGTCTCATGCTTCATTTTTCTTACAATGACTTGCCTGTAGCATGGTTTCGTTTCAGCTAATTGTATTTCTTTTCAGATCTGCAACTATGCTAATTGTCATGGCTAATTAGTCTTACAGCAGAGGCAGGCAAACCAACAAAAGAAATGCCCTTTCAAATAAATGCTTTTTGACACTATATTTTACTATACAGTAATATGGCTGACAAGTAAAACAATCTGACAAACACTGAGTGTTTAGTCTGGAAGTGTCATGTGTCTTGGCATTGACCTGTATGTATATCAAACATTTTGTCTGTTGGACAGAATAGTTTTTTATTCTTTAGCATTTAATGTTGTTAGAAAATACCCGTATCAGATGAGTTAACATTCAGAGTAACTCACATTTAAATAAGAATATGATTAAATAGTAAGGTTTAATAAGTAAGAGTTGATTTATGTAAACAGTATTTGCTGGACAGGTGCATCTCCTAAAAGAGACCATTCTGGGATGGATGAGGACTTCTCCTTACCCTCTATCATAAGTAGAGAAAAATCTCTATGAGTGATAAATTGCATGTAGGCATGCTGGAGTCATTGGAATGACAGCCTCGCGAACTGGATTAAGTTGGTATTGTCCTTGATCCTGATTCACTGGGTGTGCATGAAAACTTCAGTTGTCTAAGATACTAGGAGTGAAAATTAATAGGAAATCTCCCAAAGCTGTGGACTCCCAGAACCAGGGAGCATGCAGCTTGTACAAGCACCAGAGCAGTGGCCTGAGTTGCAAGTTGTCTCAGGGAATAGCTGCTTCTACTGCAATTATTAACTCCATTGCCATCAGTCAGTCTACTGAGTACCAGTTCTATGCCAGGTATTGTAAGTATATCATCTCTTTTAATCCTTAAAGAGTCTATTTTGAAAAAGAGGAAACTGAGTTTCAGGGAGATTAAGTGACTCTCTTAAGGCCACAAAACTAGTTAAAGGAGCAGAAAACCAAAATGTCTCTGTTTCTGTAATGTATCATCTCATTAGCCAGTGGATATCAGGCTTATTCAGTTGGAGGAAGGGAAATAGGACATTAGTTAAGATACTTTTTCCATAGCAAGGGCTTGAAAACCTCTTACTGTGTTTCCTGAAGTGTTTTTCTTCCAGAACAAATCTGTTGAATAATTGTACTTAAATAGCAATGATACATCTGACTCACTTTAATGAAAGAAACATAATAGGAAGCGGATTTTCTTCTTTTAAACTCAGGTATTTCAATAGCTGAGTTTTCTAAAAGCGACTGCTATGCTAGTCTAAAAAAAGAATGAATCATGTCAACAGTGCATTTTCTGAAAAAGGTCATTATAAACGGTGTACAGAATCACATGCAGTATGTCTGTAGTGAACTTTTTGTGTTCAGCCTGAAAAGGCTTCTTGCAAAGACAGGCAGTATCTGAAGTGACATATTCCTAAATCTGCTGAGTTACTGCATGAAACCAGTATTGTGGGACCTCAGTTTCTTACCAGGATTAATGCAGTTCAGTGCAAGGCACATTTGGAATAGATCTGCTTTGTGGCAGTTTCAGAGAAGGCACCCTTGGTGTTCTGTTTTTTAAGGCTGATGTTCTTGACCACAAGGTGGTCATTTTGGACATAATGTGCTAATTTGGCAGGCTTCCCATGCCAATCATTTTACATAGACTCAGCATATTCCCCTCTGCCTCTGCCTATGGCATCATCTTCTCGGACCTTTAATAAGGTTCCATTTACTTTCAGCTGAATGAAACGTCCCAGTGAAGGGAATTAAGAGGGAATAGAACATCACAAAGAATTTTGGGAGCCGTGAGGAATATTCTGTGTTATCATCTGGGTAAAAAGGTGAAGGAGGAAGAATATGCCAGTTTTTTTAAAAGGACTCAGAAGCTTTAGGGTGTGAATTAAGTATCAATTTAGCATAGAAATTCAGGGTTCTACTTGAATGGCTGTAGGAATTGATGTGGAATGGTCAAATGAATTGCTTCTCTCCATACCTGCTGTCAACACTGTCCACTCAAGTGTAAAGTCCTTATTGTCAGGGGGCATATCTTGTTCCTAGATGTAGCTCCCCATTTTCTAGCACAGTGCCTGACATCTTGGGAACTAAAGAAGTGTTTGTTCAAAGAATAATAGAACCCTAGTTTGGGATTTAGACCCAAACTAAAACAATAAAACAAAAACAATATTCCCACTTGCCAAACTGCTTAGTCTCGTAGTAACTTACAGATAGGTGCTAACTATTTTATAAATGGTTAGTTTAACTTTTCAAATGAATATTTGGGTATTGCTCAGTTTTAGAAATATATTTATATATTTAACCTTGGGTTCTTTTTTTTTGAAGACTTTCAATATGACCTTGAGGTATCTTGCGCACGCACGCGAGAGAGAGAGAGAGAGAGAGACAGACAGACAGACAGACAGACAGACAATACTGCTTAACTGCTATTTTGTTTTCCTCTTCTCTAGCAAGAAGAATGACTTTTATGTTGTAAAATGTAAAATAAACATGACTAAGGGCCACTGAGGCACAAAAGGATGGAACAGTGGAAGGAAAGCACCCATACATAGGTTTTCAGTGATTTCTAGTCTGTATGCACAAATGCACACTGTAGCTGTGGGTAGTGAAACAACATTTGATGTGATTGGGAAAACACCTTCAGTAATTTTAGAAAAATCACACAGATGGAACAGTGTGAGGTTGGAGATTGTGCCTTAGTTTTGATTTTCTCCAGAGCATACTCAGAGATAAGGATTTGGGTACAAGTAGGTTTTTGGGAAGTGATCCCAGGAAACAGAATGGGATTGGGAAAGTGAGCGAAGGAAGGGAGGAAAGCAAGCAGAGGTACTTGTAGCGAATTATGCCGGTTGGGAATTTTACTTGTGCTGTCTTAGGTCCTTCTGAGAGACTGACTGTGAGACATGCCTCAGAACTGTCTCTCCCAGGGGGACGCAGCCGCCCTGCTCATGGATTCAGCAGGCTCCATTGGCAGAGAATGGAGGAAGAAAGTGCGCAGTGACCTTCAGGGAAGACTGAGGGGGTGTAAGTGGTGTTCTGTAAACATCTGCTCTGGATAGATAAAAGTGATGTTAAAAGTGATGGATAAAAGGAAAATTCCAGAATCTTTATACCAGCAAAATGTATCTTAACTTCCAGAAGAAAATGCCTACTGTTTTTGAACTCTCAGAGAAAAAGCAGTGAAACTAAATAATGCCAAATTAGCCTCATTAAAAAACATACTACTAGAATGGATCATCAGAGATCCTGATTTGGAAGCGCATGCGGTCAACTTTTTTTTTTTTTTTTTTTTTTTATATCTTGTAGACATAAACAGATGAAAGTGCAGATGGGCAGATTCACAGGTAATTGATCAACAGTACCTAGAACGTTGATGAATTATTCTTTGTCATCCTAGTTCAGTTTGCCTACTCCTTTAAAGCAAATTCTTGTTCTTTTGAAAAATATAAAAATATCTCAGGCCCACACTAGGATTTTGATATGTCCTTGTAAGGCATGTGTTTCCTCTTGGTCATGACTATCTTTGACCTAGGTGAAGGTGTCTAGTGGCAAGCCCTAATTTTTATTTATGTATTTATTTTGTGAATGCTTTGGATGAAGATGTGAAAGGCATATCTGACAATTTTCTGTCCGGTGAATACTGTGATAGATGACACCACTGGGTTCAATAAAGCTCACAACTGGAATGATGACCTGAACCTAATGACTAATCTCATTAGGGAGGAAATGTACAATCTTGCACACATGCCCTCAAAATAAAAATGTGCCAGTATAAGAGGAGTAGCTGGCTTCCAACAGTCCCTATAAGAAAGATCTAGGGGTTTGGTTCATTATAAGCTTAACATGCACTAATTTTAATTTCAGCTCTCCAAGAAAACCTAATGTAGTCTTAGATGGAATACATAACATCTTTACGTCCAGAACAACGATGTTCCGCTGTATGTGTCACCAGGTCACTTTTATCTGGTGGATTGTACTCTGTTCCAAAGGCATAGCATTTTTGAGCTGGTGAGAACATTTGAGGCCACTTAGGTCCAAGCCCCTTAGCCCAACTATGGTGGTATGTGAGTTGTGCCAGGCATACTAGAAACTGTATGATAAATATATTGAATCTTCCGGGAGTACCAGGATTACTTATTTGGTGAGGGAAAGGGGGTTAAAGTTACTTATGAGTTGAATAGTTTGAAAAAATGATATTTAGGTTAAACTACATACTGTGATGTTGTTATTAAACCACGTATGCGATATTATGAAGTAGAACACAAAGTCCACATAAAGTTTTAAGTTAAACTATGAAACTTGGAAGAGGTTTCAGCTTGTAGAAGGTGACTTTTGAGAGCTGTTCCAGAGCTCTTAAAACCATGGTTTCAATATCCTTTGCAGATATTTTAACAAATGTTTACTGAGTACCTACTATGTGCTGAACAGTGGTCTAAGTGCTTGAGATATATCAGTGAGCAAAACTAAGGGAGTCCTGCCTTCATGGGAACGCAGAAGTAGACAAGTTCGAGACTCACGGCATATCCTTAGTTTACAGTTGAAAAGGTCAAGAGACAGGCAGTTCTGAGTTCTGTTCCTAGTTCTGCCGTTTGCTAAGTCTTTGATCTTGGGCAGTTATTTGAGTCCTCCATGTCTCAGTTTCATCATGTATGTAATGGTGGAACAAGACCTCTCTACTTCACTGACGTGAATATTTCATGAGATGCCATGGGCAAAGAGTACATGTTCACTAGGTCAGAAGATGATGGTTATTATTACAGAGATTAGGTGGCTTGTTTAAATCCACACCATCAGACAGCATCAGGTTTGTTCTCAAACTCAGGACCTCTGATTCCCACTTCTGAGCTCTTTTTGTGACAGCACAATTATGGGTGTTTTGACCTAAAAAATAAACAAGACTTATTAGTACTTTTCTTATTATTAAAATAATTCATGTGCAGTAAAAAAAAAAATTAAAAAAATGCACAGATGCAGAAAATGGAGCAACAATAAAACAAGATAATGAAAAAGAAAAACATTACAATCATTTATAACATCTTAATTAAAATTTTGGTGCAATATGTCAGCCCTCTTTTTTTTCTCTTTTTTTTTTAAATTTAAATTTTAGTTAACATACAGTGCGATATTTGCTTCAGGAGTAGAGTTCAGGAATTCGTCACTTACATACAACATCCAGTGCTCATCAAAAGTACCCTCCCTAATACCCATCACCCATCTAGCCCATCTCCCACCCACTTCCCCTTGTCAACTCACAGTTTGTTCTCTATCATTAAGGGTCTCTTGTGGTTTGTTTCCCTCTCTTCTCTCCACTCCCATCCCCTATGTTCATCTGTTTTGTTTCTTAGATTCCACATATGAGTGAAATCATATGGTATTTGTCTTTCTCTGATTGACTTATTTAGCTTAGCATAATACATTCTAGCTCCACCCACATCATTGCAAATGGCAAGAATTCATTCTTTTTGATGGCCGAGTAATATTCCATGATATATATGTACATATATACATATATATATATACATATATATGTACATATGTGTATGTGTATATACACACACACACACATACATGCATACACACACATTACATCTTCATTCATCAGTCGATGGACATTTGGGTTCTCTCTGTGGTTTGGCTGTTGTTGATAAAGCTGCTATAAACATTGTGTGCATGTACCCCTTCAAACCTATATTTTTGTATCCTTTGGGTGAGTGCCTAGTAGTGCAGTTGCTGGTTGGTAGGGTAGTTCTACTCTTAGCTTCTTGAGGACTCTCCATACTGTTCTCCAGAGTGGCTGCACCAGTTCTATCAGCCTTCTTTTTTATACATAATTTGGTTTTTAGCAGTTCTATTGCATCTACTTAGTTTGCTATCTTCTTTTTATTTATTATTAAAATATATGCTTTCCCCCATGTAATCAGAACCTTTTTACTAACATCATGTTTAATAATTGCATACCAGTCTTTTGAGTATATGACAATTTCATAACCATATTTTTCAGAGTGGACATTTAGCCTGAAAAAAAAAACACCTTGTATGTGAATAGCCATCCTGGCTATAAGAGTACCCTCTTTACCTACAAGCAAAGCCCAATCTTCTGTGCAATGTGGTCCTGCTTTACATATTGGTGCTTCAGGGAATTCAAGCCTGAGCCTTCTGTTCACCCTCCCAGACTTGCTTAACCCAGTTGAAGGTCTTTTCTGGGGACATGGTTTTTCACCTGGTCTCCCTTGTCTTGGATGTTTCTTTGAATAGCTTCTTTGGTTCACAGATTACTGCTATTCTAGAATGGTCTCTGTGGGTCTCCTTTGCTCCTCATTTCACAACCACAAATTTATCCTGCCTCCACTTGTCCATCTTGGTTCTTAGAATGTACCCGTGAGATACCTTGGTGAAGTGGCTGAAAGACTGCTTAAAATGTGTGTGTGCCTGCATGCATGTGTAGGCATGCAGCATGAATTGTAGTATCAGACTATAGTTCTGAAAAGTTCTAGAACACTTTGAGCTTTATGGATTGTTAGACGCTGAAAGAAATGATCTGTGGGAGTTGCATTTGGGTTAGGTGTTAAAAAATATATTGCTGGGGGTGTTTGTTGAGAGAAGTTTTATACAATGGAAAAACATGTCTTGCTACTTGGATATATACTGCACACAAAAAGATGATCAATCCAGATCTTCTGTAATATAAAGAAAATATGACCCATAGCTTTTGGTCATAGCATTGTGACTCTGCAGCTCAGAAATTGAAACAAATTTTGCCATAAAACACTGGAGAATGATGAAACCTTCAGGGAAGAAAGCATACACTGTCTCTCATTCTAGTGCTTTATGGAATAAATGTAAAACATTACCGAGGCTTTATCTGAAGGTCAGAGAGTTTACACAGCGGGGGTTATATGAGTATCAGGCTTTCTGAATTAAGATTCAGAATTCATACCTAAAACCTGAGGCTGTGTACTGTTCCACATGACTGATTTTTTTTTAGATACATCAAATATTCCTTTCCAGGATAATTAATGCCAGTCTACTGACATCAGTGGAATGCACATGAAATTCTAAATGAAATGCCATTATACTTCTTACCTAAAGTTAGAGAACATCAACAAAAACAGAAATAACCTTCTGTTATAGCAGGAACTGTCAATGCAGAGTATTTGGAACATGTTGAATTGTAGAAGGAAAATATTTGTGTATTCTTCAAGATCAAATTTTCCTAAATCCGGAGACCAAGAATTATTCAAATTTGGGTTTTTCATAGAATTTAGGTGGTAGAGTATTAGAGTGATGTATGATCTACTCTGCAAACTTATACAGGTACTGATTTCTAATTTTGTCCACATTCCTTTACAAACTTATCTTTTGGTATTTTTATAACTAATCCCCTTGGATATGTGATTGGGGTAGTTTTAGAGGCACTGATAGAACAAACTGACATTTTCTCAAAATGGTCATATAACTTCTTCAACCCCCAAGTGAACTTTGTTTTGTTTTGTTTTGTTTTGTTTAACATCTCCTTATTTTATTTTTATATTGTCTCTATCTCTCAGTGTGTTTTCTTTTGTTCTGACAGATCTCATATATCTTGTCAGGAGTCCGAAGTCAAATAGAGCCAGGACTTGGGTTTTCAGGCATGGCTTCCCCAGGACCTCATTGACCTTAAAGTGGATGAGCCTCTACTGCTGATGAGCTCAAAGCCAGAGATTTTCATTCAGCTTGCCTTGTGATGTCTAAGTCTACTAGGTGCCTGGAATGTGTTCTGTGTCCCCTTAGCTTGGCTTCGTTCTAAGACAAGACCTGCAGACTGGATATAAGAGCATTAGAGGCCCATGTTCTTGTCTAACCACACTGTAATAGACCCCAGTGGAAGGGAGCAAGAACCAATGTGAGGGAACCTGCAAACTTTCTATAGGCTATGGGATTTCAAGGGAAGAGAATTCTAAGATGGGGGTGAGGTGTGGGATGAGTGCGCTTCATTTCTCTCTTTATCACGAGAGCTGAGATACTGCCTCCCCTTTAGGGCACAACAGTCCAACACTTCTCCATTCAGATCAAATGCATTTAGTTTCCTAGATGTCTGCCATTGTGGTAGGTTCTAAAGGGGATATAAAACTGAAAGATATTGTATTCAGGTATCTTTGGTGAGCTTCCAACTGTGTGTGCTTACGATTGTGAGCTGTCAGTTTAGTAGGGTGAGAGGAAAGTGGGAAGTGAAGGAACAGAAAGAGACATAATTAGCCATAATGTGAGGTAAAATGCATAGTAGGTACTTACCAAATACTCGCTGGAGGAGTGAACTGATGCATGCATGATTAGTGTACCACCAGGAATCAGAAGCCAGAGAGATCACATCTATTTTGGGGAACCAATTCTTGGGGTGGTGTTTTGGGTCAGCTTTGAAAATAGAAATAGGATATTAGAAGGCAGATAGGGAGGGAAGTCTGGGTTAGAATATTGTGCAAATCAAGAGTAGTAGGAAAAATACTGGGAGCTGTTTAGAGGACAGTGGGCCACTTCACAGGCTGGAGTGAGTATGTGGGAGAGGGTAAGAAGGGGACGATAAAAAGGGCTGGAAAGATGGGCTTAGATTTCACTATGGAGAACCTTGAACTTGAGGCATAGGGGCATGTGTTTTAGTTTTTGAGCTATGGAGAACCTTCAAAGATTTTTTGAGGAGGGCAGTGGCCTGATTGGGGGTATACTTTGGAAGATCCCCTGGTGGCATTGTATTAAATATGTTAAAAGGAGAGATGCCAGAGGAAGAGGTATGCTGCAGAGACCCTCAATATTCTGTAGACAAGAGAGGGGTAGGGCCAACAGAGGGAAGGGGACAAGTGACATTCAGGGGGGAATTATTGGAGCTTAATAATTGATTGAACTTTGGAGGAGGTGAGAGGAGAGGCCTCAAAGATGTCTCTGAGGATTCGAGCCTGAGTTACCAAGAATTTCGGTGCGCAGAACTGAAATTGTGGAGTCATGAAGGAAAACTAATTCGGGGGAGAGGGAAGATTAGTTTGTTCACGGATACATTGAGAAACTAGCACGGAAAGACATACCACGAGAGATGTCTAACAAAAAAACAGGTGGGACAGGTGGGCATTAAACATAGGAGAGAGCAAGCATTGGGAGCAATGTTTGAGAGATAAGAAGCAGACTATGGAAGACCGGGTTTGAGGTGGCAGATGAGTCTGCTTGAGGGGCAGATGTGAGTAGCAAAGGAGAGGGTCAGGGAAAAGGAATTCTAAAACTGTAGCTGCGGATTTCACTATGTTGAAGTTCCTGTTATTTTTAAGCTCTCTGTGGGCTGAATATTTTTGAGATCCCTATAGAACCAAATGTTCTCTAGGGATCTGGTTATATCATTGTCTACTCTAGTGGTCCAACCTCAGCTGTCATTTAACAAATAAAACTTGGTCTGTCCTCTTTCTCTTTATGGTTTGTCTTTATAATCTCCATGTGTGTCCTAACTCATTTATTTGTTTCTTTAGTTTTCCTGTATAAATCCTTTGATTGACGTTTGTCATTTTTGTGTTTTCTCATCTCTAAGTTTTCTGTCTTCTTTTCTAATGGTAGAACCAAGGTTAGGCTACAGTTTTAACAAGGGCCTGGCTAGTGCTTTAAAATCAACAAAAGTCATGACTTTGGAGGTCTCTGTGGTACTGTTTGCTCTTACCGCTTCACTGTTAATGTCTAAGGAAAATGAGAAATCCCGGACTGTTCAATCACAGGACATAGAGGGTGGAGACAAGCTGTGCACTGTGCGTGTGTGCACGTGTGTGGCAAAGTTCAGTTGATAAAGTAATCCATCAAAGAGTGACGCTCTTTCAAGGTCCACAGTGATAAACACAAACCATTTAAAATTTATGAAGAATGATGCCAGCCTTTTATGCCATTTGGGGTGAATCCTAGGCATGTGCCTACCTCAAGGCCTTTCTCTTTCAACACCTCTGCCTGGAATGTTCTTCTTATAGATGTTAACACAGTTTACTCTCTCACTTCACTCAGATCTCCTCTCAGAAACCAGTTCCTCAGAGAGAACTAGCCTCCCTTCCCCCAACCAATGTGTCCCTGCCCTGTCATACTCTGCCCCCTTACTCTGGTATACTTTCCTTATAGAGCACTCATTATTCCTGGAAGGTATACATCCCTCTAGTTATTTGATTTCTGTCTTTCGCTCTTTCTTTTTTAAATGTTTGTTTATTTGTTTTGAGAGAGAGGATGAGTGAGTAGGGGAGGAGCAGAGAGAGAGAGAGAGAGGGAGAATCCTAGGCAGGCTCTGCACTGTTAGCACATGGAGCCTGTTTGGGGCTCGATCTCATGAACCTTGAGATCATGACATGAACTGAAATCAACCGTTAGATGCTCAACTGACTGAGCCACCCAGGTGCCCCTATCTGTCTTTCTTACTAGAATGTGAGTTCTAGGAGGGCTGTACAAATGATGTCTAGAACACTGACATTCAAAAAGTGTTTGTTAAAATACATTTTAGAATGCATGAATTTGATTCTTAAAATAATCTTATAAGGCAGGCTGGAGAGGTAGTCCTGTTTTACAATGTGGATCTGGAGCCAAGCGAATTTGACTTATCCAAAACAAAGACTTGAAATCAAGATCTCTTGGCTCAAAGTTCATAAGATGTCATAATTTATCACTTACATGCCTATGAGAAGGGTAGCCCTGACAACTTTTTAATCTCAGGCCTTGGACTGAATTTAGTTTCATGCATACTTTCTGATACATTGCTTTTTTTCTCATGCCAAGGATTTCTGTGATTATTAAAAATGCTTTTTAAATTTTGCTTTCTTTCTTCTTTGGAGAAATCCAGTGAAAAAGAGATGTTTTAATTTTGCTGTGTTCAGCAAGTCTGTAAGGAACATATTGATGAAGAATAGAGCTGCAAGATAGCTCTTTTTTCAGCATAATGCAAACAATTCTCAGTGTTGAAGGAGAGAAAAAAGATTTCATACTTCTAATTCATTCTGCTACTAGGCTCAGGATTTAAAGAGAATGCTATGCTGTGCTCAACCATCTGAGATTCAGGAGAAAGGACAAAAGGGATTATGAACCTAAAGGTTTCCTACTAACCACTGTGGCAATGGAAGCCATCTGTAGACTGGAAGAGAAAGTTGGTCTTTTTCCAGTCCTTTAGTCCTCTTCATTTTAGAAGTCTCTCTTTTGCTTTTCCTATTATATTTTCCTTGTACCCGCATCCCCAATACTTGTTTGCTTTACGTAAGAAAAATGCCATGTCATTTTCATTTCTTCACTTCCTCTGCTCACCAAACATTTCTTAGTTGCTTACTCTCCACCAGTTATTTTACTAAGTGCTGGGAATTTAAAATTTAACGAGGATATAGTCCCTGCCCTTAAGGAGTTCACTCTTTAGACAGCAGGATAGTCAAGTAAACCATTAGTTACATAATACATGGCAATACATGATCTGATCCCCAAAGCACAGCATTTTTTAGGATCCCGGGCAGGGTTCTTAATCCAGATTGATGAGTCAGGGGAAACTTCCTGAGAAGGTAGTTAATGCTTGAGATGATTGTGACAAGGAGGCAGAGATATTTGTATGCTGTATTATGTTTACTTGTCATAAAAAAAAAATAGTTGGCCTGGGAGGGATTTTAAGCAGGGAATGATGTGATTAGATCTTTTTTTCAATAGACAATTCAGTAGTGACTAGGGGAAAAGTGATGAGAGTAGCAGTAAGAAGGATGGAGGAAGAATCAGTCAGGTTGTAGGGACACTAAGGAGAGAATTTATTGCCTACATATATTGCCTGATGGAAGGCGGTGAGTGAAGAGGTGGAGATGTGTGAAGATTCCCCCAAATTCCTCTCTGGAGCTATGTGTGGGCAGACAGCTTGCTGTTCACTGAGAGAGGGGATGGAGGGAAAGGATTTTGATTAGGAATGAGATAACAAGTTTATCTGGTCATGTCATGTTTGACGTCTGGTTGGATTACATATCAGAAGCTCAGGATCAAGAATGATTAGATTCATATTTTGGAATGTTTGTCAGTGGGAAAAAAAAGAGTCGATCTCTTTGGGGGAGAGTCTGTAGAAGGGGAAGAGATGAACAGTGGGACTAGAAGTTTTGGGGAATAGACATTGAGGGTGAAAAGAGGAAGGTGATTGACAAAGGGTCCTTAGAGAGGTACAAGATCACCAATGACTGTCTACTCATCCTACAAGGCTCTTAATAATTGGATGGCTCTTTCTTTAAACTGATTCATTTGCATCCTTCAAGAAATGGCTCTCTGTATTCCTGCAGGATTTTCTTTTATTATTATTTTTAATGTGAAATTGATTGTCAAATTGGTTTCCATACAACACCCAGTGCTCATCCCAACAGGTGCCCTCCTCAGTGGCCATCACCCATCCTCCCTTCCTTCCCACCCCCATCAACCCTTAGTTTATTCTCCTACAGGATTTTAAAGAAGTCACCCAACTTAATTATCCATTAGAGAGACCAAAGTTATGCATTGATTTCATCCAATGACAAATCAAGAATATCTGAATTTAGACAAGTAAGAAATGACCTGTCATGAAAGGAAGCTTACCATTATTCTAAATAGTTACAGTTTGAAACATTAACTTGTCTAGATTGAAAGTGGCGTTTTCAAAACTGAAACATGACACTTAGAATTTAGCTTCTGTGTGGTGTCACAGCATTATATAAAATAAGACATAGACATTAAATAAATCTTGGATCAGAATAGTGCACACTGTGCAAAGTGGAAGACAATCCAGTGACGAGTGGCTCCCTATTTATTAAAAGACAAAATATAGGTTTGGAGTAAACTCCAGGAAGTGGCAGTCTTAGTCACCTGAAGGTAAGTTGGTTTTTTGCGTTTCTAATTTTGCTGAGTATGTTAGGAATATAGCCCTCTATATTTCCCCAAAGTCTGGTCCTTTTTGTGTATTTTAAGTTGAACAGCTGCATAAAAAGATTGGGGCCCTAAACTGACTATTGGTTTGTGGGGAAGGGGAAACAAGGTGGCAGATTAGTAAAGGAGTAGAATGGGGCATGAGACCAAGTATTAGGAATATGGCAAAGCAGTTGCACTTATTTTCGTTCGTTCATTCATTCATTCATTCATTCTTATAGTAAATAGGTATTGAGGACTTAATATGTGCAAACAATGGCAGCTCCAGGGTCACAGATGTAGTTGAGTAAAAGATATATCCATGGAAGTGGAATAAGTACCAGGTAGATCAAGAAGCTGTAACAGGTAAGATCCAGGTGGTTATAGACACAGGTTCCATATAGATAGTTTGGGGGAGAAAAACCTTACTTTAAGCAGAACTATACAGAGAAGCTTAAAAGAGAGGGTAAAGTTTGAGCTGTGTGGGGAGTAAGATTTAGGAATGGTGGTTCTCAATTCTGATCAACAGAATCATCTGGGGGACTTTAAAAAAATTATCAATGACTAGGTTTGTCTTTAGACCACCTAAAACACAATCTACGGGAGGGGTTTCAGAAAGTTTTAAAAAGTTCCTCAGGTGATCTTCTTGTGTATTTAAGGTTGAACGCCACTGAATTAAATTATAGGAAAGATGGAGTTCCCAGTCCTTTTATTTTTATTAACTAGAACACAAGTAAAATAAAATACTTATTTTTTATAACTGATTTCTTATTCTATGACTTTTAACTCCTTATAATTGAGTTCTTTTCATTTTTCTTTTTTTTTGCATATAACATTGAAAATAGATTAAAATAACAAGAAATCAAGAAAGCCATTGGGTTTCATTTATTTAAAAAAATCTTCTCCAAAAAAAAATAAATAAAGAATAAAAATTAAAAAAAAAAAACTTCAAAAATTATTCTGAATTTATTATAATGTACCTTAATTTCTTTCTTTTTTTTTTTTTTTTTTAACATTTATTTATTTTTGACAGAGAGAGAGAGCATGAACGGGGGAGAGGCAGAGAGAGTGGGAGACATAGAATCCAAAGCAGGCTCCAGGCTCTAGGCTCTAGGCTCTGAGCTGTCAGCACAGAGCCTGACATGGGGCTTGAACTCACAGACTGGGAGATCATGACCAGAGCTGAAGTCGGACGCTCAACCGACTGAGCCACCCAGGTGCCTCTACCTTAATTTCTAATGTAGTATATGCTTATTATTACCTCTGATTATGAGAGAACTATTCAATTATGGTGACTCTATCTGATAAGGCTGGTAAGTACACACATACATTTTGAGAAAGATTTTTACTGTAAGGCTTAGGAATTAAAATATTCTAAATTGACCAGGAAAACATAATTAATAAAGAAACCATTTTCCTAGGGCATTCTGAATCATCGCGGTTATTATTATATGTGCCATTCAAATGTCCATAGGGAGGATCATATTATGCTGACAAACAGAGTAAATGGAAAGCTATGTAGAACGTTGAAATGCTTTTTATTTTAGAGAACATAGATATCCTGTAATTTTTAAATGACATCTCCACCTAAGTAAATCAAGGCAAAATTAAATGAATCATAAATGAACTAAATGAATAAGCTCCAGACAACATCAGTGAGGTTTGTCTAGGTCCTACTGTTATGAGGAAGAGGAGACGATATTCAGTTATATTGGCAGATAAATAGACATAAAGTGATTGGTAGCTTTGCTTATTATTTCTCTATTCCTGAAATATTTATTTTACATGATGTGGGGCCAACCATCTTCAAGGAAGTCCAGTGCAGCTACCATTCCGAATGGTTTCCCTTACAGAGACTGTCAGGGTTTTAAAATTAAAATGAAAAGTATTGAATTGGTTTGGCAGCTTCCATCACAAAAATGTGATTTTATCTGCTTTCTGTTCCTGAAGCCTGCTTTTGAGTAATTTCCTGTAGTCTCAGTGTACTTTTGCTGAAGTTTCATGGTGAATTTTTTTTTTCCTGATTTCTTAGTATATTTAGAGTGATGATGATTTAGATATATTCTTCAGCTGAGGAATCCTACACGTACCCACTTCCAAGAAATTAGTCCCTAAACTTGGTGGGAACCCTATTTCCTTTGCCCAACCCTTGCCCTATTCCTGGCTTCCTTGCTGTTAACCGTGAAGTAAGATTTTAAAATTGTATGTGATTATATGTATGATTATATAATTAAAAATTATATATGATTATATAATATAAAATTATATATAAGTTGTAAGCATTGTATTAGTTGTGTTGCATTTATTTAATATATTAAAGAAGTCAGATTGTTTCTTAAGGGATAAGAATGTCTAGTTTTTTAATTTATTGAGCTGTACATCACATATCATAAAATTCATCCTTTTGAAGTATACAATTAGTGGTTTTTAGTATATCCACAAGATTGTGCAAGTGTCACCATGATCTAATTCTGGAACATTTTCATCCCCTTCACAAGAAACCCTGTACCCCTTAAACTCTTTCCTGTCTAAAATTTCACTTAATCCAAGAAGTAGCAGAGAGTTTTTCACGTAAGAGGATAACTGCTAGGATAAAAACAAAGGTCGCTTAGCACCACTTACAGTAAAAGCTGTCATATCTAGCTCTCCCATTGTACGTTATCTAGCATTTCTGTGAATCTGTTAATCTTCCACAATTAAAACAAGAAAGGTTGGCCTTCACAATGATAATCCTAAGAGTTTAGAAGATTTTGATGTGTTCTATAGTGGAAGAAAAATTGACCATGTTCAATATATGTTTAGTGTTACATTCAAGTATAAAATACATACATATGCATATACATTTGTGTATATATACATAAATGACATTTGATTAATCAGAATAGCTGGTTATGTAAAGTTCCTCATTTTATGACATCACAGAATACTGTTTTTGTCTTTTCCTGCTGCAGTCTGGGACTCTACAGTACTTTGTGACTCAAACAAGTGTGTAGGACCTAACAGTCTTGTTTAAATGTGATATTATAAAAAAGCTTAACAGCTACAAAATAATTTTTTTTCTGGGATATTTTATTATGACCATGATTGCTCAGAAAAGGAGTAATCTAGTAAACTTCTGCAAAGCACACTGGGTACTTACTATTTTGTGGAATGGAGGAAAATGGCCATTGTAAGTACTACTACTTTCTATGTAGCCTAATTTTGGTCCTCAATTAATACCCAGTTGAGCATTGACTATATGCATGACCCTGTCATGTGTGCTATGGCAAACTGAGAATTTAACTGAAAATTAGGAGGGCTAGTCTGTTAATTGTAAGCATCAGCTTCTAACCTTACAGGCGGTATTTTAAAATGAGTTCTCCTGGAGTCTAATTGAGTTTTTTTTACAGCAGTTTCCTAATCATCAGAACCAGCTGCAAAGGACAAGGTTAAATTAATTTTTTTCTGTCATGCAACCACAAATTGGTATGACTGATGTTTTCTTTGGTTAAACAGGTAGATTGTTTACATATTCAGTGACAAGATAATTTGTTTTGCCATTTAGCTATCTTTTGTCATTTAGCCATTAACAACTTAGCATGGTTTCCCCTGTGATACCATAGCAGCTGCTTTTTCAGTGGTTGAACTGGTGTTCCGTAAGCAATTCAAGTGACCAGACAAAACATGGTTTAAGAGATACAGGGTGCCTAGGTGGCTCAGCCAGTTGAGCATCCAACTTCGGCGCAGGTCATGATCTCACAGTTCATGCGTTTGAGTCCGCATCAGGCTCTGTGCTGACAGCTCAGAGCCTGGAGCCTGCTTCGGATTCTGTGTCTCCCTCTCTCTCTGCTCTTCCCCTGCTCATGCTCTGTCTCTCTTTAAAAAAAAATTAAAAAAAAAAAAAAAGAGTACCAAATGCAATTTGCTGTGGTCAAATTTAAAGGTAAAGTGTGGCCTCTGATCAAAAATGGTTTGGAAATGAAAGAGAAAATCTGGAAATTCCAACGGAGAATGGATAGAAGCAATCTTTATTGTTGAAAGGCCAACAGAGAGATGAAAACTGTTTTCATTGAACAGTTATATTTTTCAAAAGAAGGTATTTTAAAAATAATATTTATCTTAGATAGTTTGACTTGTTTCTATAGTATCTGTGTTGAGTCTACGCTTTGTCATATAATCTATTATGTTTAGATGATTTGCCTGATTATTGATTGGATCTGATTGATAGCCCAGATGTATTAATTGATTGCTCATGAACTGACCATGTTATCCAAAGTAACCAGATCAGCTTTGGGTGGTGGGGATGGGTGGAGAATTTTATATAGAATTGACCTGAATATCTGTCACTATATTTGTCCAGAAACATTGAAGAAGATTTTGCATATAGAATTTGCAGTATAGGAAACAATGTCAAAGTATTCCTGACCAGTAAATCTATGCATTAAAAAATTCTAAGACTAGGATGGTTAACAAAGAAAGGCACTGTCTCTTGAGAAATAATCCTGATTTCAAGATTTTATCCTCTAATTTGCCAATTAGAAGTCTAAACCACTTGAGAAATTATTGTTTTTCATTTTAACCTACTCTGCATTTCAACAAGCTCAACAAACTTGCAATTGCCCAAGAAACCAATTGCAGTATACATGGTATATTATAGAAGCTTCTGTCAAAAGAGCATTAAATATGTATATAGGATACTGGGAAAGAAGTTACTAGAATTGGAAAGATATTAATGGTAATTAGCATGATTACCAAAATGAAATTTTGGTGACATTACCAAATAGTTCTGAAATCAACTGGTAGTTTATTTTCACCAAAGCTTAGATGGGGGTAATTGGCCAATGTGATGGTCTATAGATCATCATGTGGTTTCTTATAATTAGGGTTTACATATAGTGTTTTAAACAAATCAGGATAATTTTGAGCATGGAAGGTGGCACTATTAACACTTAATGTTGGGACATCAAGTATACATTGGGATTGCCCCAAACATTTAATTTGATTATATAACTTAAATATTACAACTGAAAATCAGTGATACTGTTGATAGTTCAGTATTAAATTTATTTGTGAAGAATCAGTTTTAATGATAGCATACAATAGTCCTATATATATTCCCATAGTCAGAGATATGCATTGTCTAAAGTGAGAAGCAGGAGACCTGGTGGAGTGCTGAGAGGTAGGTTGAGATAAGATTGGACTAAAATAGGAAGAGGGAAAGACTTTTCTACTAGTGGCTTGCTAGAACCAGACCATATTAGGATGAAACTTATCTCTATCTCCAAATCCCCTTGTTACATGTAATAAATAGCATTTCTTCCAAAGCTCTACCCAGATTAAATTTTAGGATGACCTGTATGGAGTGAATTGGGCTAAGTCCTGTCCTTTTGTGTCAATAGGCATCTGATCATTATTAATTGAATGGATCATTTGTGTTCCTAATGAGCTCTTTTTGCTGTCACCTTCCTTTCTCCCCTTATAGCTTTGAACAGAATGAGAAGGCAAGTGATATTTAAATATGTTCACATGGGGCTTATGTTAAACAATACACTTCTTTCCCAATTTTGGTCAGAAGGATTCAAATTTTAAGCCAGCTTTGTAGTTGTGATGGTATAGCTTCTTTTCTTTTCAGCAAATATTCACTTCCCTCCACATCTTTCTGTGGTAGAGTATACTTCTTTTTTTGATTTTGGGCTCAGCCATGTGACTAGCTTTGGTCAGTGCAGTGTTAGTAGACATAAAGTAGACATAAAAGAAAGGCTTAGTGGTGGAGCTTGTTCTTTTGCCATTGTCATGAGAAGAGCTTTCTCCAGGTAACTGCTTCCTTTTCAACTTAGGTCCCAGAATGTGTGTGTGTGTGTGTGTGTGTGTGTGTGTGTGTGTGTGTGAACGCCCTAGAATGTGTATATACATTAATTATAGATCTGAACCCAATCTGCACTAGAGATTCAAGCCCAACTGCATCCTCTCAATTGTGCCCAGCCAAGATCAGTCCATTGGTGGCCAACCTGAAGACTCCTGAGCATGAGAACAAATGCTTATTGTTATATTCTGCTGAGTTTGGGGGTGGATTGTTAATTAGCATTATTGAAGGAGTAACTAATACAGTAGTACCTTGGTATCACTTTAATTCTCATATTAAAGAAGCTTCAGGCATTTGACTCTTGTTTTGTTTTCTGTGGTCATTCTAAGAATGGCAGGTGCTATTAAACCTCCTCAAGTACTCCTGGAGACTCTCTGCAAACACTTCTCATATATACCACGTAATATTGCCAAACAACTCATCAATTCGAGTACCATCTAAAGGTCTTGATACTTAAGACCCAATCTTCATCTAAATTATCATTATTAATTCCTCTTCCTTCCTGAATGTTTAACTTGAAAAATATTGGGAGGAAAACAAGCATTTGTTAAGAAATCATTGAATAAATATCAAATAGGGGAATTAGAGGTAATCAAGGTTCTTAACTTAAGATATCTTGAAGGGCCTGTTCGTAAGTAAAGTGGAGAAAGCTTCTAATCCTGTAGGGCTACCATCACTTGAGCCCTCGAGTAATTAGCTACATAGCTTCAAACAACACATTCAAACCCTATAACTCACTGGCCTTGTTAGTGAAATGAAGAGGTTGGACTCAGAGCTCTTTGAGAGTCCATCCATTCTAAAGACCTATGTTTGCATTTTTACAAGTGTGGTTTAGGATCACTTGCATCAAAAATGCGTGAAGTATTTGGTAAATTAGTATCTTGGACTCTAAGGCAAGTTAACATTTAGGTAGCTTTATGTTCTTGGTTCAAACTGTGAGGAATTTTAAATATCCATAGATAGAAAGGAACATATAATTTTCATAAAAAAAAACATTTTTAAAGTTCTTTCTTCTGTGTGTGCCATCAGAAGAAATTATAAAGCAAAAGATTTGTTTTCTGATCTCAGGAAGCATGTGGTGTAATGGACATGCTGAAGAAAATCCACGACTCTTTGGAGACCATGCTCTGAGGAAAGAAAAGTCCTAAAACCCGGTGTTTGGTTTATTCATTTGAGTTCCTTTTTCATATATCTGATACATACTTTTTTTTTTTTTTACTCATTATTCACTCAGCAGTGAGCATTTCTTGTGCATCTATAGTGTGCCTTTTTGTTGGGATAAGGGAGTTGAATAAGAGGTGATTCTTTCTCCCAAGAGCTAATAGTTTAATGTGAAAAGTATGAAGGAAGACAGGAGGTAACAGAAGTTTGTTATCTGGGCTGTGGGAGGAGAAGGAGATCTTAATGTCTGTTTGGGCAGGTGGAGTGGGAGGAGAGATGGTGTTAAGAACTATTCCTCAGAGGACATGATGCTTCAGTTGAGTTTGAAGAATGAGCAGGAGCAATATAAATGTGAGGGGCCAGCCTGAGAGGGAATTTTTATAGAAGGGTTACTATGCATGGGGCTAGGGACTGAAACAAGAATGTGCATGGGCAGTGCACAGAACTGCAGTTCAGTATGGCTTGAGCTTACTGTATATGAGGTGGTAAAAGACAAGACTGGGTGTGCTCTGGGATGGGAGTAAGCCTGCTAATTGAGAGGAATTGATTTTTTTTAAAAACAAAAGAATAAAAGGTGAATGATTTCTTCTGTGGCCTGATATCTGCTTTTCTATAGGCAAGTCTCCTTAATATTTGTTCACTAGTACATGTAGACAAGCCAAATGGCAAGGGTATGCCTAGTTTTAATTTCTATCTCCCTGGTAGTCTATAATAAAGAGTTGTAGGAAGTTGGGAGTGGATGATCATGGGGGAGATGAAATAAAGAGAAAATAAAAACTAAAGGATCATCAAAGGAGAAAGGAGGTCCTCCTGAAAACCATACGGAAAGAATATTCTCTATGATAGAAGCATAGAATTTATTTTTTAGTCTATGAAATAAGTTGATAACTTTAGATTAACAAAGAAGATTGTAATATAATAAAACATTTCCCCAGAAGTTGCTCTACTTTGTGCATAATAGTGCTATAGAATGTGGTGTATTCTATACAACATGAGTTGATTCATGTATACTATTGCAATTAAGAGTTTTATTTGAAAGGCACGTAAAGAATTCATCTGTGTTGAGTTGTTAGGAGAAGTTTAGCAAAATATGTCACACGAAATATATTACTTGTGGTACTTGCTTTGCATTTACTATTCAAGAACTGAGTGTAGATTCATTTATATGTGGAATCTAACAACCAAAACAAATGAACAAACAAAAACAGCAGGAGCAGCCCCATATATACAGACAACAAACTAATGGTTGCCAGAGGAGGGGAGGGTGGGGGGCTGGGCAAAATGGGCGAAGAGGAGTGAGGGCAAAGTAGGTGAAAAGTCTTCTAGTTATGGAATGAATACATCAATAGTCGATAGTATTGTAATAGCTTTGTATCGTGACAGATGGTAGCTATACTTGTGAACATAGCATAATGTATAGAGCTGTCATGTCACTAATGTACACCTGAAACTAATGTAACATTGTGTGTCAACTATACTCCAATTAAAAGAAATAAGTAAGTAAGTAAATGCTATTGACTGCAAGAAAATAACGTCTACTGTATAGCCTTTCTTTTCCTACTGCTCTTTATGTTTCAGGCAATAAGGCAATGAATAGAAAAGAAAGAATATGGAAAAAAAAAAAAGAACTGAGCGTGGGTAACCTGACCCCTCTTTGTATGTGAAATTAAGGCCCATGAAGGTAAAGGAGGCAAGATCAGGATTAGAACCCAGGTCACCTAACCCAGAGTCTGATTCTCCTTATATCATGCCCCTGCTGTTCTTACCCAAAAACTCTCAACACCATTTCATCTAGCAAATAGTTTGGAGCATCCATTCTGTGCCAGATACCGTCCAAGTGACAGTTATTATGTCATGCACGATAAACACATGTTACCTGTTTCACTATAATTTCCCATATTTTTATTGTGTCTGATCAGATAATAGTTGTTTAATTTATCCTGCTCAGAAACCATGTTAATATAGAGCAGACTTCATTTCTGCCTGGGCAGGCTATAAACTGTAATCCTCAATTAAGATTTTACTGTTAAATATTTTTAATTAATATGATCTAGTGTGGAATGGAATAGAATATAACAGAATGTTTATAAATCAACAGCGTGTTCGTTGTTAGGGCTTTTGTCACATGTAATTGAAGCTGATTTTGATACGAAGAAAAGGCTAGCTTTCTGCCTTTTTGTATTGTGTGAGCATTATAATAAAAAGCATGGAACATAATGACATTATGTACTTTCTGACCCCAAGGAGTTTCAGTTGACTTAGGAGATAATATTCACTTATAAAATGCAGATTGTTAAATTAGTAAGTTGGATATGTTAAGTAATAAGTCATAATTATAGGCACTAGATTGTAAATTTCATCCAGGCAGAAACCATATCTGTCCTGTTGACCACCCTGAATCTAAATAATGTCTGATACAGAATAGGTGGACCTCATAACAGTTTTTAAAGAAGTAACTGAATAAATGTATAAGCAACTGCATCAATAAACTGAAGGAGTTCAAAGAAGAGAGAGAGAGACAGGCTGAGAAAGAGATTGAGGTTGAGAGAGCAGTGGAATGATCGGAAAAGGCTTAAGGACAGGTAAAGCTTATTAAAAATGGTTACTTTGGCAATAGAATAACATTGATTTAAAAATTTCCTTCTTTATATATGTTTGTATTTTAAAAGTTTTTAAAATAATTTTTTAATGTTTATTTATATTTGAGAGAGAGAGAGCATGAGTGAGGTAGGGACAGAGAGAGAGAGAGAGAGAGAGAGAGGGAGGGAGGGAGGGAGACACAGAATCTGAAGCAGGCTCCAGGCTCTGAGCTGTCAGCACAGAGCCCAACACAGGGCTTGATCTCACAGACTGTGAGATCATGACCTGGGCCAAAGTCAGATGCTCAACTGCCTAAGCCACCCAGGCATCCCTAAAAGTTTTAATACTGAACATGTATTTAATGCTAATAAAATTTATTATTTAAAAAAAATATTGGTCCTGAACAAGAGCTGCGAAGATGAATAGGATTTGGGTAAAGAAGAGAAAGGAGAGAATTTCGGGTGGGATGCATGGTAGTAGACAAAATACAGAAATGGAAAAGGACAATGTATGTTTGGAAGGGGTGGCCAGAGGGGAGAAAAGTGGGAGACATGGCAGCTAAGCTTTGATGGGGCAATTACTGCACCAGAGTCTACTTTAATTCATGCCATAGGTACCATCTGCGCAGATTAATTTCAAGACCTGAGACATGTCCTGGTTCTCTGTAAGTTACCCCTGTCTGTGGACTGATTTCTGAAAAATGTGGAGATTAATTTTAATAGTTTAAATCTCATTATCATAAAATGAATGTCTTTTAGATTTGTCTTCTTGGTATAAGTTGTTTCAATTGTAACATGAATGAAGAATATGAGAGCAGAGGCTGGTAATTGTATGGGCCAAGGAAACATGAAAACGAAGAAAACATGAAGTCATTGCTGGGTAGGAAAAGGATCCAAAAAAGAGGGCGAGGGATCATGCATAAATTGCCTCTTTACATTGTAGTCCTGTCCTGAGACCTTGGTAGCAGGAAAGGTCAGCAGTGGTGGAAATGGAAGGTTGATTGGAAGGGCACATGGGCTCATTTTGTATATAGGTTCTCCAGAGATTCATCTGCTTCACTCCTTTGGAATGTAACATCTAATTTCTTTATTGTTGGCTTTGACCTTCTTGGTTTCTTGGAAGAAACTCGGCGTCTGTACTCGGGAATAGCTGTGACTACGGAGACAGCTCTGATGCTTACTCATTTTATGATGATGGGCAAGCTCTATAACATACGTGAGCTTCAGTTTTCCCATATCTAGTAACGGGATAGTACCCTTCACTGGTAGGGTTTTGTATGAGTGAAATAATATATCAGAAGTGCCTTACACGTAATGATTACTGTTTTCCTTTTCCCCTTCTGAGGTTGGCCTCTGTAAGCTTATTTCACCTTGGAGATTTGTTTTTCCTTTACTGCTTCAGCTTGTTGAGAATTCATGACCATTAAAAAAGATCATTTACAGGACCACAGCCCATAAAATGTGCCTTTTAAACAATATGCATTAGGAAATATCAATCACTTCATGTTCTAACCAAACAACCATCAGAAATATTGTATGTGACAAAGCATTTTTCCCCTTTGCTAGGCAACAATCCGTTATGTTTTACATTTACATTCAGTACAAATAGACTTGCTACTTCTTAGTGCAATCACTGAATGCTACAAACCAGGATTTATTATCTTCCTGCTCTCTGCACACTGGATTTCTTTAGCATTTTATAGATGACTGTTGCAGTCTAACTTCAATTGTAGTCCAGCTACAGCCTGTCCAGGTGGTGGATTTTCTTGTATTGTTGGTACTTCATTTCATGAAATAAAATGGCTTTAAGTGGCAGGAAGAGTGACCTGAGGCCTCTCCTCATGTCTGCAGAGCAAGCTGTAGCTAGTGTATAGGTACTGAATAAAGTGTCCTCATCTGGTCCATTCGGAATCAGGAAGTCTTAGGTCACTGCAGTCCAGAAAAGTTCCAGTTCCCCTGAGCTTTCAGTCCCTTGGAACAGATAGCCTGGTGTGAACCAGCAGTCTGGTCTCAGATGCTGGAAGGAAATTTTAAATGTAAATCAGGTCATGTGATTCCCTTGTTTAAATTCTTTCAGTGGCTTTTCGTTGTATTCCTGACTCCTTACAAGGAGAGTAAAATCCAACTCCTTACGATGGCTTACAAGACCCTACCTAGTCTGTTCCTGCTTATTTTTCTGTTATCATCCCTAACCATTCTCCTCCTCTCTCACTAAATCAACTCACTCAGAGCGTCTTTCTGTTCCATGAATGTATCAGATTCATTCCACCTTAGGATGATACTTCCTGTTTTCTCTGCCTACAATATTGAATCCATGAGCTCCTACTTCCTGTTGTTCTATCTTAGTTCAATGTCATTTCCTTTGAGAGCTGTTTCTGACTCCCAGGCTAATCTACTCTCCAGCACATCCCTGTGTTTTATTTACTTCACAGCACTGAGTACTTTCTGAAATGATATTACCTATGTTTTAACTTGTTTATTATAAATGTCCCTTTTGCAGAAAGTAAGCTCCATGATAGTATGGGACTTGTCTTGTGTTGTATGCTGCTGCATCACTACTGCTTATAATGCTGCCTGGCCCATAGTGAGGTGCTTAATACATATTTAAATAAATGAGTTGTGGATATAACAACACAGAAATGGAAAACAGTCAGAAGTGAGGTTTGAACTAACATTATATTCATAGATAAGCAATTCATATTCTTTCCTTAGTTATTAACGATTTGTGAATGGGAGCAACCTACAAATTATGTAAATAGAAGATTTCAAGTTTGTTTTCCCTCTCCCTGAAAAGGAACACTGGCCAGTGTTCCCGCAACGTAAGATTGTACATGTATACACCCAGTTTCTAAGTGGTTTAGATCCCACTTTTGGTATCCATATCATGTTGGTCTAGACTCACTCCCAGAAAATCCCAGGCAAGTGAACTTGAATTAGGGACCCCAAATAAAGATCTTATTACTGTTAAGACTCACAGTTCTTTGTTAAGATATTCGGGACCTGATGGCAATAGTAATTTTCTAAATCTTTAGGTTATGTCAGTAAGAACTCTTTTTGAAGGTGAGCTTTAAGTCTGTTGTATGAATTGGAGTTGTCTAATTTTAAACATTAAGTATGCCTTCAGTAAGGCATAGGCTTTTTCAGTGAAAGTAACTATCCTGGGGCGCCTGGGTGGCTCAGTCAGTTAAGCAGCTGACTTCAGCTCATGCCATGATCTCATGGTTCATGGGTTTGAGCCCTGTGTCGGGCTCTGTGCGGACAGCTCAGAGCCTGGAGCCTGCCTCAGCTTCTGTGTCTCCCTCTCTCTCTGCTCCTCCCCTGCTCACACTCTGTCTTTCTCTCTTCAAAAAATAAATAAATATTTTAAAAAATTTTTAAAAGGTAACTATCCTGGGCATAAGTTGCTGGCATGATTTGTTCTGCAAATGGGTGAGGGAAATTAAGAACTTGTTCCCAAGATGGCTGTCACTAAGCCTTCAGGGGTAGCAATGAAAGAAGTAGGCAGATGGCTGCTGTATCCCTAATGGAAATACCATTGCAATAGACTTCCTGAGTTCTCAGTCTTCCTAGCTTGTCTCTTTACTTCTGACTGCAGAAAAGACCTAACAGAGGCCTATTCTTTCATGATAAAGGCCCACAGGAAAGATTAAAATTCTTTATTAAAAGAGAACAACAGAAAGTCTCATTTGATGTTTACCCACTGTGGAAATGGAATTAACTTTATTCTGTAGATTTCACAGAGAATAAAGAAGATGACATATGTATAGAGAGTTGCCATTCCCATTTAGAAGGTTTAATTTAACAAAAATGAGACTGCATTTTTAAAAATTGACTTCTTAAAATAGATTAAGAATCTGGAATGAGCATTTGATGGAACATAACATTTGCTTGTGGCTGATATATATGCATATCAAGATCACTGAAATCCAAACTAAACTACTAAAGACAATTCTTCAGGGATATTTTAATTTCACATACCTACGTGATTATTATGAGTTTTGTCTGCACTGTAAAGGGTAAACATCAATTCTTCTTCTTTTTTTTTTTTTTCTTCTTGAAATATCAGGGTTTTAGTAATGCATTTTAACTTAAGATCAGGTGCGATCATTCCAATATAATTAGGCCTGGTGACTCTCAAAGCTATTTGGGGATTAAACTTTAAATGTTATGTGGCATTAAGAATAATGGATTGTTGAGTTTCATTTGTATTCCCTTGCTATTTTTTTTTCATCAGTGAACAACGGAGATTTTCTAACCTGCTTTTATTCCATTTCAGCAGGATTTATGTTTTCAGAACAAGAGTTAAAAAATGGAACTCACAGACTTAATTTGAAAGATGCATTAATTTGATGCATTAGGAAAAAAATGTAAAAGACCAGATATTCTATCTTTACTACCTGTAATTCATCTTTTTTATCCTAAAAGAATCAAAGTATTTTTTGATAGGTAATTTTATTTTTATCTTTAATTTTATAAATTGAATACTTAATATGAAGTTTGTAAGTTACTCCTAAAGCCTCTTTTTATTCTTAAAATGGACTGGTTAGTCCATTACTTGGATGGTTATTTGGATGATAGCTTTGATTTGGAGAAATTGATAATGGTATGTCCCCACTCTCCCCCTAGACTTCCTCACCCTGAGGTGGAAAAGTTACAAATATTGTGATGTACCTAATGATAAGCTCTAGGCTGTAAGGAATCAGTGTTGTTCATGGCATCTCTCGTTGACCGTAGTTCTCATAGGGCTTAGCAGCTAAATGGAGCCTTTTTCCTTTAGCAGTAGGTCTCCTGGTAGCCTCCTAACTGGTACTGTAGTCTCTTTACTCTTGGCCAGCTCTGAGTGGTTCTCTCTACTCACTACAAGGTTATTTGTAATGGCACTCCTTTTGAGGAATCATTCCTTAAAAACAAAATCATTCCTAACACTTTTGAGTTGTATTAAGGGAGCATGTCAAGGAGATTAGATATCTGATTAGAAGAAATAGAAATTCCATTCAAAATAGTGTAACAGAAACAAAGGATGTACAACTGAGCATCAAGAAAAATCAGACCTGAGAGCAGAAGTTTTAGCAAAACCCAAGAAACTTCCCTTCCATTAACCCTCTACTTTGATACATCTCTTGTCTCTGCCCTTTGCTACAGATGCAGCCTTGTTGGTCATCAGTATACATTGAGAATGGTTGCCCCAGGTTCTGTGTTTACGAGAACATCTGGATCTAGAGGCCATTTCTAACTGTTTCCCAGTTTATGTCTTAGTTTAAAATCCTGAGAAAGAGAGAATATGTCTCAGCCCATAGGCCAGAGGTCTGAACCTTAGCTTCATCCAGTGTCGTCAGGGTTGGCAAAATGTGATAGCAACATGGCATCAGGGTGCAACCCTATTATCTGAGGCTGTCAGTAGTGGTTTACTGAAAAGAAAATGTAGGATAAACAGGTTTACTGCTTGAAGTGTGTACTTTAAATACAATTTAGTGTTCTGATTCTTGGTGCATTTTAACTTATTTATTTCAGAGAAGGTCACTAATTTGATGAGTTTCCTTTGCTTTAGAGAGTATGCCTAACAAGTCAAGGATGCTCAGTTGTTTTCACTCTCCTGTCATTTTGCTATGAAGAGATGTTGGCAACAGCTTCAAATTTCTCTTCAGACATTCAAGTAATAGGGTGTAAAGATACTTCCAATTAAGACCAGGGTATCCCAAAGTAAATATGCAAACTGAATTGTAATGAACACCCAGGTTCGGTCTGTAAGAATTTCACAACTAGGAAGCTTGATTTCAGATTCTCTATCTCAATATAGTAGAGGCATTGTTACTGTCTTTTCTCATTATACCAGAGGAAATGGTATTTCCTACGGCTACAGTAACAAAGTGATACATACAGGGTGTCTTAATACAACAGAAATTTATTGTATCTGTTCTTAAGGTTAGAAGTCTGAAATAAAAGTGTCAGTAGGATTGGTTCCCTCTGGAGGCACTGAGGGAGAACCTGTTCCATGCCGTTCTCCCAGCTTTGGCAGTTGTGAGCGACCCTTGGTGTTCCTTGGCTTGTAGATTCACCACACCAGTGTTGTCCGCTGCCACCACATAGCATTCTCTTCATGTCTGTGTCTGAATATCCCTCTTATAGGGATACTAATGAGTATGACGTCATCTTAACTTGATTACATCTGCAAAGACTTTATTTCCAAATAAGGTCACATTCATACTGAACATATGTTTTGGGGAGACACATTCAACCCACAACAGTCCATCCTCTGGCACCCCCTACCCCCCAAATTTATGTTCTTCTAACATGCAAAATATATTCATCTCATTCCTATATCCCCAAAGTCTTAACTCATTCCATTATTAACTCTAGCTCCAAAATCTCATTCAGATATAATCAACTTAAAAAAGTCCCAAATCTTATCTTCTGAACCATCATTTACAAGTTCTACTCCACCCCAGCCAAACTTATCAAAAAGAAAAGAGAAATGACTCAAATAAAAAAAAAAATGATGAATGAGAGAGGAGAAATTACAACCAACACCACAGGGGAAAAAAAAAAAACCCAATTAGAATATTATGAAAAATTATATGCCAACAAATTGGGTGATCTGGAAGAAATGGATAAATTCTTAGAAACATGTAAACTACCAAAATTGAAACAGAAAGAAATAGAAAATTTGAATAGACCTATAACCGGCAAAGAAATTGAATCAGTAATCAAAAATCTCCCAACAAACAAAAGTCCAGGGCCATATGGCTTCCCAGGGGAGTTATACCAAACATTTAAAGAATTAATACCTATTCTTCTCAAACTGTTCCAAACAATAGAAATGGAAGGGAAACTTCCAAACTCACTCTGAGGCCAGCGTTACCTTAATTCCAAAACCAGACAAAGACCCCACTAAAAAGGAGAATTACAGGCCAATATCCCTGATGAAAATGGATGTAAAAATTCTCAACAAGATACTAGAAAAGCAAATCAGACTGTACATTAAAAGAATTATTCACCACAATCAAGTGGGATTTATTCCTGGGCTGCAGAAGTGGTTTAATATTTGCAAGTCAATCAATATGATACAACAGATTAATAAAAGAAAGGGTAAGAACCACATGATCCTCTCAATAGATGCAGAAAAAGCATTTGACAAAATACAGCATCCATTCTTGATAAAAATCCTCAACAGAGTAGGAATAGAGGGAACATTCCTCAGTATCATAAAGGCCATAGCAAAAGACCCATAGCTACTATCATCCTCAATGGGGAGAAACTGAGAGCTTTTCCTCTATGATCAGGAATAAGACAGGGATGTCCACTCTCACTATTGTTATTTAACATAGCACTGGAAGTCCTAGAGTCAGCAACTAGACAATAAAACAAAATAAAAGGCATCCAGATCAGCAAGAAAGAAGTAAAACTTTCACTATTTACAACAACATGATACTCTATGTAGAAAACCCGAAAGACTCCACCAGAAAATTGCTGAACCGATACACAAATTCAGCAAAGTTGCAGGATATAAAATCAATGTACAGAAATCTGTTGCATTTCCATACACCAATAATGAAGCAGCAGAAAGAGAAATCAAGGAATCGATCCTATTTACAATTGCACCAAAAACCATAAGATACCTAGGAATAAACCTAACTAGAGATAAAAGATCTGTATTCTGAAAACCGTAGAACACTTATGAAAGAACTTGAGGATGACACAAAGAAATGGAAAAACATTCCATGCTCATGGATTGGAAGTACAAATATTGTTAAAATGTCTACACTACCCAAAGCAATCTATACATTTAACGCAATCCCTATCAAAATACCACCTGCAGGGGCGCCTGGGTGGTGCAGTCAGTTAAGCGTCCGACTTCAGCCAGTTCACGATCTCGCGGTCCGTGAGTTCGAGCCCTGCGTCGGGCTCTGGGCTGATGGCTCAGAGCCTGGAGCCTGTTTCCGATTCTGTGTCTCCCTCTCTCTCTGCCCCTACCCCGTTCATGCTCTGTCTCTCTCTGTCCCAAAAATGAATAAACGTTGAAAAAATACCACCTGCATTTTTCACAGAGCTAGAACAAACAATCCTAAAACTTGTATGGAACCATAAAAGACCCTGAATAGCCAAAGCAGTATTGAAAAAGAAAAACAAAGCTGGAGGCATCATAATTCTAGACTTCAAGCTATATTACAAAGATGTAGTGGTCAAGACAGTATGGTACTGGCCCAAGAACAGACACATAGATCAATGGAACAGAATAGAGGACCCAGAAGTGGACCCACAACTATATGGTCAACTAATCTTCAACAAAATATTAAAGGATATCCAGTGGAAAAAAAAGATAGTCTTTTCAGCAAATGGTGCTGGTAAAACTGGACAGCAACATGCAGAAGAATGAACCTGGACCACTTTCTTACACGAGACACAAAAATAAATTCAAAATGTATGAAATACCTAAATGTTAGGAAACTATGAAAGTCTGAGAGGAGAAAACTGGCATCAACTTCTCTGATCTTGGCTTGAGCAACTTCTTTTTTTTTTTTTTTTTAACGTTTTATTTACTTTTTTTGGGACAGAGAGAGACAGAGCATGAACGGGGTAGGGGCAGAGAGAGAGGGAGACACAGAATCGGAAACAGGCTCCAGGCTCTGAGCCATCAGCCCAGAGCCTGACGCGGGGCTCGAACTCACAGACCGCGAGACCGTGACCTGGCTGAAGTCGGACGCTTAACCGACTGCGCCACCCAGGCGCCCTGTCTTGAGCAACTTCTTACTGGACACATCTCTGGAGGTAAGGGAAACAAAAGCAAACATGAACTATTGGGGCTTCATCAGGATAAAAAGCTTCTGCACAGTAAAGGAAATAATCAACAAAACTAAAAGGCAGCCTATGGAATGGGAGAAGATACTTGCAAATGACATATCAGATGAAGGGTTAGTGTCCAAAATCTATAAAGAACTTATCAGACTCGACACTCCAAAAACAAATAATTCAGTGAAGAAGTGGGCAAAAGACATAAAATAGACATTTTCCCAAAGAAGATATACAGATGACCAACAGACATACGAAAAGATGCTCAACATCACTCATCATCAGGGAAATACGAATCAAAACCATGATGAGATACACCTCACACTGGTCAGAATGGCTAAAATTAACAACACAGGAAACAATAGATGTTGGTGAGGATGTGGAGAAGGGGGAATCCTTTTACACTGTGGGAATGCAAACTGGTGCAGCCACTGTGGTAAATGGTCTGGAGGTTCCTCAAAAAGTTAAAAATATGACTACCACATGATCCAGCAATTGCACTAGTAGGTATTTGCCCAAAGGATAGCAAAATGTAAGTTCAAAAGGGCACATGTACCTTGATGTTTATAGCAGCATTATCAACAATAGTTAAATTATGGAAAGAGCCCAAATGTCCATTGACTGGCAAATGGATGAAGAAGATGTGGCGTATATATAGTGGAATAGTACTTGTCGATCAAAAAAAATGAAATCTCGCCATTTGCAATGATGTTGATGGGAGCTAGAGTGTTATGTTAAAATACCTAAGGCCTAATGTGCTCTAATCTTGAGCCATTTTGTAGCTAGTCGGGTAGACATTTAAGGCGTCCTCAATGCCATGGCTATAATATGACAACTCTCTCCTTGGTGAATGGGGACTGGCTTGTTTACTACTTGCTATAAAAGTTGCAGAGCCTTTAGTCCAGAGTTAGCCCAGTGCAAGTGTAACTGCAGTATAGGACTTCATATCTTCTGTGGGACATGGGGGCAAGGGCATAGTGCTAACATACTGATGCTCCTGCTTGTCTGCTGTGCTGTGAGTTATAAACTGTCTTGCTCTGATCCACTGTTTCGTTGTGTACTTTTGGCAACTACAGAGTTATGGCAAGCCAACCTGCTTTTGTGCTTAGTCATCTCCTTTGGAATCTGTTGTTCTTTTGCCATTCTCTATGAGGTTGGGGTTCTCCCCCAATACTGGGTTTCTTCTTTTTTGGCATTTACTCCTTTAGGATTCTCAGCCTTTATAAACACCGTTCCTCTTCACCTAGGATGCTTTCTGCTAAGGCTTCATGCATGTATGGTTGCACTGGGTCTTGCACTTAGAAGGGTCCCACACTTGCTTTAGTTCTTTGCTCTGCTGTCCTGAGTTCTTAACTTTTGAATAAGGAGTTCTGCATTTTTATTTTGTACTGGATTCCATATATGTAGTAGCTACCTTCTCTGATCAGGTGATGGGTTTTCAAAATTAAAAATCATACTTGATTGCTTCCTTCTCTTTTTACCACTCCTCCATTCTTTGCTCCTGCTCCGGTTGATAGAGTTGCAGCTGTCCCATGGAAATCATATTCATTTTAATTCTAATGACCTCGGTTGGCAAACATCCAAAGGCAATGAAGTCCACTTGTTTATGAGGCAAATTTCTGTTTTGACTTTCGTTTTAAGAGATCATCCTTGTGAGCTCAGGTACCTCTCAAAACCTGAACACATACTCAAGGGCAGCAGGAGTCTTGCTAAGTTGCAAAGACTGACCATATAGAATGGATCAATGTATCACTTTATTCACAGGCAGAAACTCTATGTTTAGAACAAAGATAATATTATGTGTTTCCTATGTCTGCACACGTTTCTATAATTTATCATTTTGAGATCCACACACATACATATATTTACCTTTATTTTATTTTATTTTTTAAATGTTTATTTTTGAGAGACAGAGAACACACACAGCAGTGGGGGAGGGGCAGAGAGAAGAGGACAGAGGGTCTGAAGCAGGCTCTGTGCTGACAGCAGAGATGCTGATGCAGGGCTTGATCTCAAGAACTGTGAGATCATGGCCTGAGCTGAAGTTGGATACTTAAGCAACTGAGCCACCCAGGTGCCCCTATAATATTTATTTACCTTTTTTATTTATAACTATTGTTTTTCTTTCCTACCCTAATCTATCACCCTTTGTCCACCCTGCTATAAACACGGTGAAACGTTTAATGTATTTTACGCTGGGTTCTGCCACCATAACGGGGAGTGTCTTGTTGGAGGACTTGGTTGCTTAAACTTAATTTTACTAGGCTCATCCTGAAGACTAGCATACACCTTTGTCACCCAGGCAGAGACATCTGGTCAACAGATCTTTTTATATTAGTGAACAGAAAAATGAGACAGCTACATACTGCTTATAAAACTGTGACCACCACACCTACATAATGGGAGGAAAAAACTGACACTTGCCAAAATATGAAAGACCTAGTAAGGGGGAAAATTCATGAAAAAATAAATTAATTGGGGAAGCCTGGAAGGCTCAGTCTATTAAGAGTCCAACTTTGGCTCAGGTCATGATCTCATAGCTTGGTTCGTGAGTTTGAGCCCCACATCAGGCTCTGTGCTGACAGCTCAGAGCCTCGAACCTGCTTTAGATTCCATGTCTCCCTCTCTCTGCCCCTCCCCCATTCACACTCTGTGTCTCTCTCTCTTTCTGTCTCTCAAAACTAAATAAACATTAAAAAAAATAAAAAAATAAAAAATAATAAACTATCCGGATTAGACAACATGATTATTCAAAATGGCCAAGTTTGTAGGTTGTAGGAATCCTGATAATTATTCTCGTTAACTTTGCCTTAACTGGTATGATTTTTCTCACAACATACGTTGTGAATTTGAAGTAGCCTGCTTGTCCTCCATTTTATAGCATTAGTGACATAAACTGTTCCCAGCATCACTGTTTTCTGAAGAGATACGATGGGATACTTCTAACATTATAAATTTACTTTCAATACTGAAGGCACTTGAAAAAAGAGGTAAATCCATGCTCTTTTTTATTTATGGAATATTCCTTATAGATTGTTAATATTCCTATAGATTGATAAACTACTTATTGAGTGACCCAGCGTGTGTGGTGTGTGTGTGTGTGTGTGTGTGTGTGTGTGTGTGTGTGTACTTATAAAGAGTATATTTTTAAACTTTATACAAAGGTATTCCCATCATGGTATACTTTATGCTGAATGCTATTGGCATTTTGTGTTTCCATTTTTTTAAAACTGCCTCCTGGTATTTTACTTTTAAGACTTCCATTTTCCTGCTTTAATAACACTGGGTTTCTGTTTTAAATAAGTCCAACTAGAACAAAGGAACTGGAAGTTTTAGCTGTTGGGAACTTCCATGTGAAAAGAATTACATGCTCTCTGTCTAGTAGTTTTATTCCATAAGAATGTTATTACCTTGTCCTTCTCACTTCACTTTCACCTCCTTGTTTCCCAGTTAGGCTGGTGAACAAGTGGATAATGTTATCACTGTGTTCTTTCTAGAATATTCCTGATGTGTAATGACAAATTGATGAACTTGATACACTAGTTTGCCTTTTCAGTATAGGTGTGGAAAGAATTTCTTTTGACGTGAAGTTTCACCTTTGGGGAATCCTGAGTTTGGATAACCTGAATTCCTTTCTGTTGAATGTGATATTTAGAGTTGGTATTATACCTGTTGCAGCTTTGCAAGTAAGAATGACCTGGGTTATTTAATTGTTAGCTTTTACCTTGACACATGCATGGAATAAATTCAGCGTCGTTAAAGGTCACTTTTGAAATAACAATTACCAGATGGGTTTTCTGAATTCCCAGAAGTAGCCATGAAAGTAAATATGTATTAGTTCTCTCACCATGAACTAAATATAGTTTGGGCCTTGAAGAATTCAGAATGCAGGAAACTAAAAAAGTTCAATAGTAATCAGGAACGTGACCCATAGTATTTGGACAATAAATACTCATTGGTCCCTATTGCCAAAGTGTCATTGTTATAAGAGAGATATTATGGAAACAGCTACTACCTACCCACTCTATGGGCTGAGAATATATGTAAGTTTAAGAAAATGCTAATAAGGAAAAGTGAAACATGACTAAATCCTAGCTCCTGGTTGGACTTGAGACCCCACATAGTCCAGCCCACCCCTATGTATTCAGGTCATACTTGAAACCCCATGGTTTGGAGAGGCCACTTAGTTATATGTTTTAGTCCTCAACAGTGGCTATTCTCAAGATGTTTTTTTTCTGATACCTACCTTCATTTCTTAGAGTTGTGCTAAGTAGAAAGAAGTAGCAGCAGGTCAGAACATCTAATGGAACAAACCTTCCTCTAATTGAGGGATTGGTTAAGTCTATCTGCAAAGAATGAGTCAATTGAAAAGGTAAAATACCTGCTTTCTACTCCTTTTCTACTATCAAGAGAAGTGCTCAGCTCTGATTTGTATACTCTGATGCACACTCTTTTAAGAAGTTTCACTTTGAAAATGGAAATTTCTTCTTCCTAGTGGTACAATGCAAACCAATATTTTATTTTTTATCGACTCTCACTAAGGAATTTCAAGATTTCTTCCCAGAGTGGTTAGTTGAACTAGAAAACATGTCAGAGATTTTTGTGAACTTGATCATTGTTATCTGCTTGTACTTGACTAAAAAATTTGCTTTTACATTTATGGTCGTTTTTCTGAAATAATTTTCTACTTTTAAAAATCTTTAATTTTCACAATGTCAACACTGTTTAAGATCACAGTATTTAGAAATATTTTAATATATTTTTGATAGGACCAGATCATGAAAAAGATGACACTACAGTCTTTTGAAAGGTAAATTATACTGCATAATCCTTCATCATGTCAATGTGAGCTGTTTTAGTCAAAATGACACTTATATTAGCATAGATTGAATCTCATTTTGTGAATCTCAGCAATTCATTTTGTCACTAGGGGGATTTTCTGTCAGGGACTTTGACTTTATCTTTGTTCAGCCAGCAAAGTGAAGGGGCCCAGCATCCAATTAGGTAATTACAGTGCAATGTAAGTAATGTCCCCAAAGAATTGTGGAAACATAGGAGAAAGAATTGCTAATAGTCAGTCATCTTCTCCCCACCCCTCAAAAAATTTCTACTAAAGTATAGAGAGGTAGATCAATAAATACAACCAGAGAAATTTGCCTGATACAAAAATGAAATACCATTAAGCCTCAAATTTAATTTTTAAAATTCACTTATATTTTGCAGTGTACTATACTTCATAATATGTCCACATTTGTTTAAATAAAATAGTGTTATGTTGTTATCAAGACACAGATTCATTCTCTAAGAACTTGCATCATATTTATCCTACAGTTACACATAATTTTTTGTTGGTTTAACCTTTATACCCTAGGAGTGGTTACTATACTCACTTGGAAAGTAGGAGTTTGTAAACATAGGTCTTGGATCCAGGCAGTTACAACTCAGGCAAAGTCTAAGTACCTGGGGTCAGAATGAAGGAAAATTCTAAATAAAAGATAAGGACTTTACCAAGATGTAGCATCCAGAAAGTAGGATCCAAACTTTTTTTCATCTCAGGAACTGATTCCTGTGAAGGCAGCTGCGGATCTTCCAGCTTGGCTATCTAAATGATATTGGAGTCTTCTGGAGAAGATTAGAATAGAGAGCTAACCTTAGGACATCAGAATAAGAGGCAGTGCCCAGTGTTCTTTGGTACCTGAGGTAATTGCTCTACATCAGTTTAGAGAGTGCGAGAGAGAAATAGACAGAGACAGACTCAGAGAGACCAAGAAAGACTGTGATTATAATATGAGCAGGCCTGGAGAGGACAGTGGCTTTACAACTACTGTCATCTTTCTTTCAGGCTATCAAGACCTTTCTTCAAGACATTTTCTTTAATGTTTCATTATCTAAGTTCAATTATAGTTTCATCAACAGTAAAATTTTAAATTTCCAAAAGGTCGTAATTGACAGAGTAAAGATACATTAGGTACAAGATATAACGGGTTCTGAAACTGTGAAGTATGTGTATTCTAAGTGGCAAGGCAATTATTTAACTGAATTTCAGACCTAACTTGTTATTAATATTTTTATCAACAAAAACACCTAATGAGCCTGTCTTCATGGAATGTAATTCTTGTATTCAAAATATGGGCTTGATCAGAAAGCAGTGAATGACAGGAAAACATAATACCTCAGTTCCTCAGTTGACATTCAGGATGTGATTTGCTTTTATTTTTTTTTATTTATTTTTTTTTTATTTTATTATTTTTTTTAATTTTAAAAAAAAATTTTTTTTTCTCAACGTTTATTTATTTTTGGGACAGAGAGAGACAGAGCACGAACGGGGGAGGGGCAGAGAGAGAGGGAGACACAGAATCGGAAACAGGCTCCAGGCTCTGAGCCATCAGCCCAGAGCCCGACGCGGGGCTCGAACTCACGGACCGCGAGATCGTGACCTGGCTGAAGTCGGACGCTTAACCGACTGCGCCACCCAGGCGCCCCTGTGATTTGCTTTTAAATATGCTTGATTGTTAAACATTGAATACTTTCTTTTTTTTGCTATTAGAATAAGCATAGATAGTACTTCAAAATTAAAAGGAATTTAGAGATCAGTTAATGTTACATTTAATGGATGAGGAAAATGAAGACACCAGGGCTTTAAGTGCCTTGTTTAAGGTGACACAACTGTTTGACAGTAGAACTTGGATTTGAAACAAGTGTTCTGGGTCCTTCTTCCTTATCATGGTGCCATACAGTTATCCTGGGTGAAGAACCACTTAATTACAGAGAGAATGAGAAAAATGAGGCTGTTGTAATGGCAAATCCATGCAATCTTCAGAATATTTCAGGTAAATTGATTTCTGTTGCTTTGAATTATCAGACAAACTTCAAACAAGATTTTCAGTCCTACCACTATGCAATGTAGACATTGTAGGAAATAATAATTTACAAATGAATGTGGTAGTCTTTTTAAATGCCAGTCTTTCTTCTTTTAGATTGCTGAAATAGTGGAACAGTGGCAATATAGCATTCATTACTCATGAAAATGCTCCCTTCTTCTGCCTGGTGATTATTCAGATATTACTGATTAAAAATATTAACTCACATGTTACCTGGTGACATTTGGGTGCATTGTGATGCAGATTTTCTCTCTAGTTCTTGCAGAATGTCATTATCATTTTGGGAAACTACAGAAAAACTCTTCCCCATTGTCCTTAGGGAAGTTCATCACCACTTACAATCACTGCATGATTACACACTCAGTTAATGTCTGTACCAACCTTATGGCAGTATGTTCCAGTTGGGGTCCCTAAAGTTAGTGCAGTGATCCCCTCTTATTCATGGTTTTCCTTTCCACAGTTTCAGTTACACTTGGTCAACTGTGGTGTGGACACTGATGATCCTCTTTCTGATATATTATCAGAAGGTCAGTAGTAATCTGATGCAACATCATGATGCCTACATCATTCACCTCACTTCATCTTATCATGTAGGCACATCATATCATCACAAGAAGAAGGATGACTACAGTACAGTAATGTATCGAGAGAGAGAGAGAGAGAGAGGGAAACTACATTCACATAACTTTGTCACAATATATTATAATTGTTCTATTTTATTATTTTTATTATTGTTAATCTCTTACTGTGCCTAATTTATAAATTGGACTTTATCATATTTATGTATGTATGGAAAAAAACCTGGTATATACAGGGTTTGGTACTAACTGTAATTTCAGGCATCCACTGGGTGTCTTGGAACGTATCCTCTGTGGATAAGGGGGAAACTACTGTAGTAAAGATTTGTAAGGTACTTTCAGTATTTTAGAAAGCCTAATGGAAATTCAGCATCTGTAACCTTGTACAAGCTGATTTAAATGCCAAGTCAGTTTTTAGCTTTTGTATGGAGTCACATTAATTCCTTGTGGTTATTTGTGCTCATGAGAAATTCTGATTGGCAGTGACAGATGCTTTTGATGAATAAAGCTAGGAAAAAGCATAAATACATTTTTAATGAATACAGTATTTTTACTAGACAGTGATCTCCAAAATGTAGGTAATAAAGATATTGTAGATGAGAATCATGGGAATCATAACTTTGTCTATTTATAAGATAGATAAAATTATATTTTATCTCATACACAAAATAATGCATCTCTGCCTTCATACTTGTATCTTACCTCTAGAGAATCTTTACATTATTTTTATATTGAAGGTGAATATACTCTTAATATTTACTGTTGTATTTATAGTATATTTGAAATGATTTCAAGTAATCGATGTTGTAGTAAGTAAAAGTTACAGGAAGGCATTTATAGCCTCTGTTTCAAATCCCAGAAAATCATATTCTTAAGGGTAACAGCTGATCGCAGGAACAAAAATCCCTTCTATCCTAGATTTGTTTTGTTTAAAAAGTGGCTTCTTTAGCATACTCATTTTGATGATGCCAATACTAGTAGATCTGAATCTTTGTTTATAGAATTTTAAGCGATGGGATCCTTGATTCTCTTCTGGTTAGTTGCTGTTTCTTGCCCTTTTATTCTAACACTTACACCTCTCAGAGTTTAAAAACACTGTTAAGCTAAGAGAGATACTTCTGTAAGACTCATTAGTACTGGCTTTTACTCCCATTCTGCATTTACATTTCTGGATCTCTGCTTTAGTTTTCTGTGCCGCTTTCTTTGCATATTGAAATACTTCCTGTACATATATACTTATAATTTGAGCCGTTTTTCCTCTGTTACTGTCTTTTAATATTCTGCATCTCAAATGTTAATATTTTCCCGATATGCGTATTAGTCTGTTCTCTTCTACGTTCTGTTGATTGGCAGTAGTGGTGGGTATACCTTAACACATTTTATATTTTTCATCACATGCTTATGACAAAGGTTCAGTGTCTTGGGTCCTTCATTGCTTTCTTCATGCTGCCTCCTGAATGTCACGCTCGACTTTTCCCTTTCTCTCGCCCACCACATCCTATGCATCACTAAGTCCTATAGATCCTGTCTCATAAATGTCTCTCAGATATACCCACTTCTCTCTGTCCCCGTCATCTCCATCCTAGCACATCATATTTGGGGTACCGAAATAGTTTCCTTCCATTTGCATCTTGTGCTTCTGGTCCTGTTTGTCTCTAATCTGTGTCTACAGTATAGCTCTAGAAGGTTTCCTTTACGGAAGGCCCTCCAGTGGCTTTTCATTGCCTTTTCCATAATGTCCAAACTCTGTAATGTGGCTGACCTTGTCTCCAGCCTAAGTCCTGTTAGGACTGTTATTTTACCTAGCTTTCTGTGATCTAGTTTTATAAGATTTCTACTAGTTTCTTGACGTGGGTGAATCCACCTTCTCCTTCTTTATCAGGCAGATTCCTACTCCTCTTTCTGGGTTCACCTTCATCTTCATTTTTGTGAGAAGTCTTTCCTTATTACTGGAAAGATGAGGGGTTCTGCTTTGCCCCTGCAGGTCCCTGAACCTTCCTTGTCAAAACACTCTTGACACTTTCTTATTGTTACTTATTATGTCACCTTCCCCATGATGGCACCTCCATTATCCTGTTCATTGCTGTGTCTCCATGTGATAGATCAGTGCAGTTTATTGAAAGAGAATGTTAGTCAAGAGACTTAAAATTGCTTAGTGAGAGCCTGCCACTCTTAGCATGGTGTTATACACAGAGATCTTGAGTTCAAATGTCAGCTCAGCCACTTTACAAACTGGGTAATTATGTTGAGTTCTCCATCTCTACTGGGGTAGTGGCTATAAAACTATCTCATGAGTTGTTAGGATTGAATGAGTGGATATGCCAGTGTTAGGACAGTGCTTTTGGATGATTTATTGTGGAGTCAATTTTTGTATCTTTTACCTTAAATTTGATTAATTTGTCTAGAAAGTTAAAATCGTACATACTCTCAGTTCAAAATAATTTGGGCTGCCTGAGGGTGGGATACATTTTCTATGTAGAAATTTAGAGAGGGGAATGACATGGTTTTTGTAAGTCGTATTCTTTTTTTCACCTATTTGGGTATTTGTTTTGTTCAGGGGAAATGAAGAGATAGTTAAGCTCCAAGTTTATGTCAAGATTTCTCCCTCTTTAGACGAGTGAAAATGAAAACACACGATCCAAAATCTTTGGTATTCAGCCAAAGATGTTCTAATAGGGAAGATTATAATGGCATAAGCCTACCTCAAGAAGCAAGAAAAATCTCAAATAAACAACCTAACCTTACAACTAAAGAAGCTAGGAAGAAGAACAAACAAAGCCCAAAGTCTGTAGAAGAAAGGAAATAATAAAGATTAGAGCAGAAATAAATGAATAGATACTGAAAAAAAAAAAAAAAAGACAGATAAATAAAACCAGGAACTGGTTCTTTGAAAAGCTCAACAAAATTGAAAACTATTAGCCAGACTTATCAGTAAGAGAGAGAGAGAGGGAGAGAGAGAGAGAGGAAATGAGAGAGAGGACTCAAATAAATAAAGTCAGGAATGAAAGAGAAACAAAAACTGACACCACAGAAATATAAAGGATTAGAAGAGGATGTTATGAAAAATTATATGCCAACAAATTGGACAACCTAGAAGAAATGGTTACATTCCTAGAAACTCATGACCTCCCAAAACTGAATCAGGAAGAAATAGAAGATTTGAAGAAACTGATTACCAGCAGTGAAATTTAATCTGTTATCAAATAACTCCCAACAAACAAAAGTCCAGGATCAGATGGCTTCACAGGTGAATTTTACCGAACATTTAAAGAAGAGTTAATACCTATTCTTCTCAAATTATTCCCAATATTAGAAGAGGCAGAAAAGCTTCCTAATTCATTCTATGAGGCCAGTATTACTCTGAAATGAAAACCAGATAGACACTTACAAAAAAGAACTATTAGCTAGTATCTCTGATGAACATAGATACAAAATCCTCAACAATGTACTAGCAAACAGAATCCAACAATACATTAAGAAAATCATTCACCGTGATCAAGTGGGATTTATTCCTGGGATGCAAGAGTGGTTCAGTATTCACATATCAATTCATGTGATATACATCCCATTAATAAGAGAAAGGACAAAAACCATATGATCTTTCAATAGATGCAGAAAAAGCATTGGACAGAACACAACATTCATTCATGATACAAACCCTTAACAAAGGTTTAGAGGGAAGACACCTCAAAATAATAAAGACCACGTATGAAAACCCACAGCTAACATTATCCTCAATGGTGGAAAACTGAGAGCTTTTCCTTTAAGAACAGGAACAGGACAATGATATCCACTCTTACCACTTTTAGCCAACACAGTACTGGAAATTTTAGCCCCAGCAGTCCTACAACAAAAAGAAATAAAAGATGTTCAGGTTGGTAAGAGAGAAATAAAACTTTCACTATTTGCAGTTGACATGATAGTGTATACAGAAAAACTGAAAGACCAAAAAATGCTAAAACTGATAAGTGAATTCAGTAAAGTCTGAGGATACGAAATCAGTGTGCAGAAATCTGTTGCATTTCTATACACTAATCATGAAGCAGCAGAAAGAGAAATCAAGAAAACAATCCTCATTTACAATTGTACCAAAAATAATAAAATATCTGGGAATAAACTTAACCAAGGAGGTATAAAACTTGTACTCTGAAGACTATTAAACATTGATGAAGGAAATTGAAGGTGACATAAACAAATGGAAAGATATCCCATGCTCATGGATTGGAATAACCAAGATTGCTAAAATATCCATAGCACTTGAAGCAATCTACAGATTTAATGCAATCCCTATCAGAATACCAACAACATTTTTCACAGAACTAGAAGAAACAATCCTAAAATGTGTATGAAAGCACAAAAGAGTAGCTAAAGCTATCTTGAAAAAGAAAAACAGAGTTGGAAGTATCACAATCCTAGATTTCAAAATATACTACAAAGCCAGTATCAGTGTGGTACTGGCACAAAATAGACACATAGAACAGAATAGAGAGAACACAAATAAACACATGTTTTTATGGTCAACTAATCTTTGAAAAAGGAGAAAAGAATATACATTGGGGAAAAGACAGTCTGTTCAACAAATGACGCTGGGAAAACTGGGCAGCTACATGCAAAAGAATGAAATTGGACCACTTTCTTACACCATACACAAAAGTAAACTTAAAATGGATTAAGGACCTAAATGTGATACCTGAAACCATGAAATTCCTAGAAGAAAATAAGGCATAAATTTCTTTGACATTGGCTGTAGAAACATTTTTCTATGTAGATTTCCTGAGACAAGGGAAACAGAAGTAAAATTAAGCTATTGGGACTGCACCAAAATAAAATCTTCTGCATAGCTTCTGCACCATCAGCAAAATGTCATCAAGGCAACCTCCTGAATGGGAGAAGATATTTGCAAATGATACATCTGACAAGGGGTTAATATCCAAAATACATAAAGAATTTATACAACTCAACACCAAAAAAAAAAAAAAAAAAAAAAAAACCCAGAAAACAAAAAACAACAACAAAAAACCAAATAATTCAAATAAAAATGGCAGAAGACCTAAATAGACATTTTTAAAGAAGACATATAGGTGGCCAACAGAAACATGAAAAGATGTTCAATATCACCCATCATCAGGGAAATGCAAATCAAAACTGCAATGAGATATCACAACAGACACATGAAAAGATACTCAACATCACTTATCATCAGGGAAATGCAAATCAAAACCACAATGAGTTATCACTTTACATCTGTCAGAATGGCTAGAAGAAAAAAAAAAACACAAATAACAAATGTTGATGAGGATGTGGAGAAAAAGGAACCCTCATGCTCTACTGGTGGGACTGCAAATTTATCAGCCACTGTGAAAAATGGTATGGAGTTTCCTCAAAAAATTTTAAATGGAATTACCATATGAGTCAGTAATGCTAGTACTAGTTATTTACCCAAAGAAAACAAAAACACTAATTTGAAAAGGTATATTCACCCCTGTATTTATTGCAGAATTATTTTCAATAGGCAAGATATGGAAGCAATCCAAGACCTATCCATACATGAATAGATAAGGAAGATACAGTGTATGTATACATACATGCATATGAACAATATTACTCAGCCATAAAAAAGAATGAAACAGAGATGGGATTTGAATCCAGTCAGTCTGGCTTCAGGATTCATACTTTTTAACATTATGAAGATGTTGTATGATGTATGATGTAGAACAGAGAAATAGGAGGAACATGAAGACAGCCGAAGAAATCAAAGAAGGAGTTTTAAGAAGGAAGAAATGATCAAAAGTGTCAAGAGCTACCTCTGTAGCTCATTAATCTGAAGTCAGAAAATTCTCCAGTGATTTAGCAATAAAGAAGTTGATAACTTTGGTGAGAATAGTTTCAGTAGAGTAGCGATGTAAAAGCCCCACACTGTACTGGATTGAAAAGTAAATGATAGTTGAGAATGTGTAGACAGTGAATGTACATAAATCTTCCAAGACTAGTTTTATAAATTTTTAGATGTTAATCTTTAGTCAAGTTATTAAGCCATGTCTAATGAAAATGATTTGCCAACCCAGAGAGCCAGACAGGGTTGTTTCTCTGTTGGGAATGAGCAGGAATCCTCTATTTAGTGAGATTTCAGGGTATTAACATTTCTTTCCTATCAGCATATCACTGATACATGACATTCTGCCATTAATGTTGCATGGCTTTGAGCTAGTGATACGGGGGAGGATAGCAAAATTAAACTTCAATTAATTATTAATTTTTACATGAAAATGAGTTTATTATGTCTTTTCCAGGAAGTGGTAAGTTGAGAGCAGTTCCCTAGAGGTAAGTTATAGAAATTGGTAGAGGAGAAGGCCTGGAATGGAGATGGGGGGAGCGGTTGGAATCTAGTGCATGGAGGGTATAAGTATCTGAAGAGTAAAAGAGCCTTAGGTACGTGTATGTATGTATCTGGATGTGGAGGGCGGTCGGCGGGAGAATGACAATCCAGAAAATAAGTAGTGATTTCTTCAACCTCAACTCTGTATAGAAGTCACCCTGTATCTAGGCCTGTACTGTCCTGGCTGTGCATACATAATGACCACAGCATATTAGTACAACTTATTAGTAAGAGTACACTTCACTAAGCAGTTCTAAAAACTTCTCAGATTTCTCTTTGCGTAGTTAAGGGAGCAGTTGTTAGTAGGTACATGGCTCGGTAAGAGTGCCTTTCTACATAGGCACAATTTGAATGAGGAAGAAGAAACTGAATATTGGCTATTTTGATGGAGAGGAATATCACAAGTCTTGAGATAGTTATAGAAATATCTTTCATCCTCTTTATGAGTTTAGACAGTATTGACTTTCAGAATTAATGCTTGTCAACTTTGTGTGTGTGTGCATGTGTAATTTTAAATGTGTACTATCCTCAGGTACTGGGGGTTTATTAGTAGATATCACTGATGACCGGTGATACCTGAAAGAAATCCCTGAACTGAAAGATCCCATTCCACTGTGGAAATGTACCGCTGGAGAAGGAGGGATGGATCTTGAAGTGAGATTAGGAAATTCTCCTGGGGAAAGTTGAAAGATTGAGGAACTTTAAGGAAAAGATTGAAAGAAAGGAGCTCACCTAAAAACAAGTCGTGCCTTTCATACAGGGATTCCCTGATAGGTTTTTTTTTTAAAGTTTATTTATGTATTTTCAGGGAGAGAGCGAGAAAGAGAGAGAGAGTGAGCAGGGGAGGGGCAGAGAGAGAGAGAGAGAGAGAGAGGGAGAGAGAGAATCCCAAGCAGGCTCTGCACTGTCAGCACAGAGACCGATGTGGGGTTTGATCCCACAAACTGTGAGATCATGACCTGGGCCAAAATCAAGAGTCAGATGCTTAACTGACTGAGCCACCCAGGCGCTCCTTCATGAGAAGGTTTTAACTCCTTGGATCCTTCCTTCACCTCCCACACATGACAAACTGAATAAAGTCACGTTTAATATATAACCTTAGGTCTTAGGTTATTCTCTTGAACTATTCCATACTCTGTAGGAATTCTGATACACCTGTATGTGATGGTGGTGAAGATAATATAGAGAGAAGAAAGTTAGGAAGGTAGAATCAGCTTCCACTTAACACTTTCTTCTGCTGCCTGTGGAATACTACATTTTACAGATGACAAAATACTATAAATGTTTCCAATGACTACTACCTTGAGGTCAGACTGGAAATTGGCATAAGATATTCAGAGGAGCCCATAGTTTCTACAGACAAAGAGGTGATATTTGTAGAACAACAATGAACTCAAAACAAGAGTCTGTCAACAAGTTGGAAGTTTACAGGTTTTTAATATCTAAGAACAAAGAATGCAATATATGGCATCTAAAGTAAGGCTGTTGAGTAGCCATGGTTTCTAGTGGTGTTGGTTTGTGGACTTTAGAAGCTCTGGCAGTTCTTAAGTCATAGGCTGAAGGAAGAGTGAGCACTGCCCTTTTATGTTACTATTCTCAATGATTGGAGCTATGGGTAGCTACCATTCCCTTGGTCCCCAAAGCAATGATCCAGTTCTTGCCTTTCAGTTCATTAAGATTATTCATGATTATTGGTCGTTGTCCTTGTAAAAAGTCTTGGCAGACATCTCAAGGCTTCAGCACGGGGCATATTTCACTAGAAAAGCCTGGCTTTTGGCTTAGTATGCTGTTTCATAGATATTAGTTCTATAGGGACCATCAAATTAAATGTGAAAAGATTGGAGCATTCTAATTCACTGTGCTCCAGCTAAGTCTGTCAATGAGCAAATCTCCAGAAGCACTTAAGTTTTAAAGGGTAGAGTTTTACTGTCTTTAAATTTATATATCTTGATGAGTTCTTAGATAAGAAAAGGTTGACTACTACAGAGCTTTAGGAGACCTATTTAACCAGTAGCCTAGAGCTTTTAATTAGAAAGTTAATTAAAATTAATTAAAATTAATTAAAACTTGTTAATACAGATTTGGGAACTGATAACATGCTTAAAACGCTTTTCTGGGACATGTGACATTGCTTCATTTAAAGGATGTTATTTTAAAAATTGATAATATTTCAAACATACAGAACAGTTTAAAATATATCATTGACGTCTACATATCCATCTCTCAATTTGAAGAAATATTATTTGGCCATATTTGCTTCAAATCTCTTTCTTTCTTCCTCTCTCTTCTCCATTCCCTTCCTCCTCCTATCCTCCTCTCTCTCTCTCTCTCCCTACTTCCCATCTCAAAGAAATACAAATTACAAATGCAACTACACCCACCCTTGTCCCTTCTTTCTCTTTCTCCTTCCCCAGAAGTTGGCATGTGTCTCAGAAACATGATATGGAGTGCAAAAGAAAGTTGTAAAAGGATACTTATAGTTCATTAACATCTGTGTAAATTTTAAAAACACATAAAGCAATATTGTGCATTCTTTGATTAAAGACATTTAAGACCCTTCTCTATAATAAACAAAAAAGAAGTAACCTGCTCATGAGGATTTACTATATCACAAACAACTTGCAAAAATGAACAACTTGCAACAAAAGTCAGGATATACTGAAATCTGACATATCCCCTCAAGGACATCTTAATATTCTAAATTATTAGTCAATAGTAATCTGTCTTGATATATTTAAGTAATAAGAATACCTTTAGTACTAGAGCTGTAAACAACTCCCCTGTTTTGTTGGTTACATATCTCCTTCGCTATATAAACTTAGGGCCTTATCGATGTGAAATATGCTGCATAATAAAACGCTTTCCTTGGTTAGACTTAGCTAGTAAATAAAGTAATTAAATGCCATGGCTTAGAGTCCCAGCTGATTTACTTCAGTAGAAATGACCTCATAAAGTTCTCACCCGGTTGTGTACGCTAAGTCTCCATTCTGTTACATTTTAAATGATTTATAGGAATGTTGAGGCTAGCAGAAATAGAAAAATGGAAATGTATAATATACCAGGTTAGTTCTTAAAATAATTGATCAAGGTATATGTAGTTAATAAAGAGAGTATTAACTATCTTAGCAAGTCTTGATATTTTCTTTGAAGCATGCCCGAATTCATTACCCCCCAGTAAATTCTCTTCTTTCATTCCTAGCATTGAGTTACATTATTTTTTTGTTGTGGTTTGTTCTCTATTTTGTGTTTGCTTTAATTAATTAATTAATTAATGTATGTATGCATTTCTGTATTTATTTATGTATACCCATGGTGCTTAGCACAGCACTAGTAACATAGATGTTGATGAATAATTGTATTTTGCATGGTTTTAAATATGTTTGAAATAAAATGGATTTGTCTTAGGCACAGGATTATGTAAATAGGAAACACAAAGGATATGGTTAAAAGTGAATTGACTGTTCCCTCCACCTGATTCATAAATCCAGTTGGTTAAGCACTAAGGGAAAAATTGTACAGTAATCCTGAAAACTTAAAATAATAGGCATCAAGAAAAAAAAAAGAAGAGGGCTTTTTTTGTACTGTATTGTAATTATTATGCCCTTGATTATCATTTGTGGTGGAAAATGTTCAACTGAAAAACTAGAATAAATGATTTGATAATAAGTACTGTCAACTATTTGCCAATAAAAACATGAAACCATTCTTACTCTTATTACTACTTTTTGTTTGTATCATGGCCTTTGTGAGGACCCTCCAACTGTCCCTTTTCTGTTCCTCAATAGAACTTGGGCAGATTGTGTAACTTCCTGTCGTGTTCAGTTTTTAAAGGTCTTACCTACTTTAAATCTCATTCAAAGTTCTACTTCTCCCCTTCTCTCCATGCCAGACCCCAGAGTGTTAGAATGGCAAGGAAGGAGAAAGCTTCTTTATACAAGAGACCACTATGGTAGACTCCTTTCTTTGAGTTACTACTGCTTTTTTTGTTTGTTAACAAGGACTACTTATCTACTCCCCCTGCACTGCAGACGTCCAAATATTTGTTCTCTGTGTGCACATGTGTGAGTTCTTAGGTGGGTCCAGGGCTTGGAGGAGCTGTGAGGCTTTCTCACTGCATAGATTACTACCTTGGCAGCTATGACTCCAGCTCTATCACTTCCACTCAGTCTTTGGATTTAAATGGTTGCCACTGACATTCACCTCACAGCTTCTTGAGCCTTCATGTATATATGTATGCACACACGAGTGTGTGTTGTGTGTGTGTGTGTATTTCCCCCAGTGTTAGCATTTTTTAGGAGGGTACTAGCAAAATGTCTATAGCCCAGCTACCTTCCATGATGTCCATTTGATCTATAGGAAACTGACCCATCTTGAGCACCCCAAATAGTAGAAGTGAAGATTGCTAACCTGCTGGTCATTCATTACCCTCTGCCTGCCATCTCTCTCCAGCTCCCTCTTCTTTTCTATAGGCACAGGGGGGTAGATCAGTAGTTCCCTCTCCTTAGTCACAGTCCCACTACTGAATGGAATGGTGTTCACCCTTTCATGCAGGCATTCCCAATCTCTACAGTGATTCACTTGGAGTCTTCCCTCTTACTTGGCTAGGGAATTGTTTGGGATGGGAATAGCAGTTGGGAGAGTAGCTTTTTCCTCCTGTTCCCATCCCCCCTTAGCTTCTCAGATGCTTATGGTAGTAAAACCACTTCCTTGGTCTCCTTGTAATCCCTCAGGAAGCTGTTTGACTCCAACCTTTGGTGATTCTTTTTTGTATGTGGGCTCTTCATTTAGTGCCTCCTAGTCCTCAGGTTTTGGCCTTATTTGCCAATTTCAGGACTTTAGGGAAAAACCTCATTTGATATTGGATTAAAGCTGAGCCAGGTTATATGAGTTTATTTGCTCTTAAACTGTCTTTTACACACATACACATGTATTTTTGTAACGTAAAGTCTACATGAATAATTATACTTTGTTCTTTTTTTAAAGAGCTACATTTTATGTTTTATTTTATTTTATTTGATTTCATTTCATTCATTTCATTTCATTTCATTTATTTTTGAGATGGGGGGAGGGACAGGGAAAGAGGGAGACAGAGAATCCCAAATCTGAAGCAGGCTCCGTGCACTCAGTGCAGAGCCCAATGTGGGATTTGTACTCATGAACTGAACCAGGAGATTATGACCTGAGCCAAAATTAAGAGTTGGAAGCTTAATCAACTGAGCCACCCAGGCGCCCCAATTATACTTTGTTCTTAAGTTAATTATTAATATAAGTTACCTCAAGAAGATTAAATTTAATTTAATTAGAATTTTTCTCAGTGCTTTCCTGGTCTGCTCTTATTATAGTTACCAAAACATTCTACATTTATGATACCTTGGGGACAACTTTTACTGGGATGATATGTGGAATCATTTTTTTGGATTGGATCATTAATAACTTGGTTGAACATTATAGCATTGATGCCTTGAATTAAAAAGGAAAGAAACTAAGACCACCAATTAATGTCTGGATACTGCATAGCATGCAAATACTCTTGGAGGCAGGATTAACTCCTCAAACTTTCATCATTCATTGGAAAAGAGACAGTTTCTTGAAAGCATAGTAGGCCTCCAGAGCCTGAGGTGAGTGGAAAACCAAGAATCCTAGAAATAGGAAAAGGCACTCAAAGAGAGTAGGGGCCTGCTAAAGCCATCCTTCTCTCCCATCCCACTTTTGCCTGCTTGGATATTGGGCACCCAGATCAGCAATGATACTAAATGGATAGTTAGGGGAATCAGTACCCTACAAAGGAACCTGTTCAGTACATGCATGTGTACAAGTTTTCTCCGTGGAATTTATAAACATTACTCGTGTTATGCCAGGCTTTATTACTCTTTATGCTTGACTGATAAAAACCATTCTAGTTATTGGTAATCTTCTATGAAACGGAATTTAAGACATATTTTGTTTCTTTTTTATAAAGATATGAATATTAGACCATGCTGCAAAGATTAAGAATATATGAATGTTTATAATTGAAATAAAATCAGATAAAACTGGGGCGCCTGGGTGGCGCAGTCGGTTAAGCGTCCGACTTCAGCCAGGTCACGATCTCGCGGTCCGTGAGTTCGAGCCCCGCGTCGGGCTCTGGGCTGATGGCTCAGAGCCTGGAGCCTGTTTCCGATTCTGTGTCTCCCTCTCTCTCTGCCCCTCCCCCGTTCATGCTCTGTCTCTCTCTGTCCCAAAAATAAATAAACGTTGAAAAAAAAAATTAAAAAAAAATCAGATAAAACTGATTCTGAAATTAATGCAGAGTTATTGATATGCACACTCATAATTGAAGAATATAGAATGCGAGAATATGCCCAAGTTTTGTGATCAAACAACTCTAGGTTAGAATCCTGGCTTTGCCAATTACGTGTTGTGCAAACTTGGGCAATTTCCATAAATTTGCAACGTCTCAGTTTCTTCATCTGTAAAATAGGCATAACAATATTAATTTTTTCAGTGTTGTTATTGATTAGAAATGACATATGCAAACTTACTACCTTGTAGAAAGAGTTAAGTGATTGCTCATATTAAAAGTTCTAATGCAGGGAGGGTTATAACTAATTTTGATGTTTTTTGTCTGTGTCAGAGTTTTCCAAATTTTACATGTACACTCCTTTAATTTGTTTAACAAACATTTGAAAATAATTTATTAGGTTGAAGGTTCTGGAGGCTTCTAAAAACTTTTAAAGGAATTTAATGCTTTCGTAAGAATAATTAGCTTAGCACAAATAATTTTTAAAATAACCTTGCTAGACAGATCTCTAAAAAGTATGGCACATTTTCTTGCCTTTTGAGATACTGACTATACAGGGTCTTTATTATGATCATTGTTTATATGCTGAGATGTAATGCCATAATTTTTCAATCTTATTTAGGTGTGAAAGGATCTTTGTTTTTCATTATATTTCTTGAGTCTTGTCATCTGGTGTTCATGTTTGCTGTTTGTCCCTTAATGTTCTTAGTTCGCTTCCACATTTCAACTTTGCCATTTCTATCTTAGGCTCTCAAAGTACAAGATAGAGAAGCGCCAACTTCTGAATAGGTCATGTGGAATAGTTCAGTTAACCTTATGTTAGCAATTAGCTTAGAGTGTTGGGTGACTGCTAACACAGTTGACAAAGTCTTAGTCTGTTTTTATAGAAATGTAGCTTCCAAAGCCAGAAAGCCAGTTTTCTGATGGTCAGCCTATATTGAAAGTTTATCTAGTAAAATGCTTTTACATTATAATGTGATATGAGTGACTAAGATAGAAAGATTGTAAAAAAAGTTATATGAGAATATGAAAAAATACTTACACAAATGGGGATAGTTTGCTATAGAAAACTCTAATGGGAACATAGTATGTATACAAGAGCATGAGAGAATTAAACCATGGAAGCAGAATGAGAGAGAAAAATAAGTGACAGCTGACACAATACACTCTCTAATCTTCTTTAGGGAGAAAGAGTGAAACCACTGATTTGGGGGGCAAAGAGGTGTCTCATTAGGCTCTCTTGCCTCTATTTCTGTCTGCTGCTTCAGACTTCCCATAAAATCCTTTTGCTTGTTAGGTTTGACCTAACAGAATAGAATTCTTGGCTAAGAGAGGGAAGGGTCTAAAGTGCTCACAAGTTTTCTGGAGAGTTGTCTAGTTATGCATCCAGCAAACCAAGGACAGCAGATATGGCACTGAAAAAAAAAAAAAAAACCCTCATTTTTCCCTGATGAGTTTTTGTATTCCTTTCCAGGGGTAAGTGGGTAAATGTGTAATGACCAGCTCTCTGAAGAAAAAAAAAAGTAAGTTTATGATAAATTTTACTGACAGCCTATTGATTTTCACAAAATGCTTTCATTAATTTTTGCCCAACTTGAATCCATAGCCACCCTAAGGTTAAATCCATGATTTGACAAAATCAGACTATGAATAATTGCTTCATATCTGATTCAGCAAAAAAAAAAAATGGCTGCCAGTTTTCAGAAATGGGCATAGTTCCAAGATAAATGTTGGTTAATACTTTCATTTATGTTATTGACTAAGGTAAAGTGAAACAGATGTGTGTTGGAACTTTACTCATTTGTCAATGACATGAGCAACTTTGTTAAATTGGGTGATAGTTTTTGAATGCTGAAAGGATATTTCCTCATTTTTTTTTTTTTTTTGACTATTCACAATGTGATAGCTACTTACCTGACATACATTTAAGATAAAGTGTTATTAGCATTATTGGTGTTAAAGTTATTAGCATATTCTCCATTACTTTTTTAGGTCTTGACAATCAATAAGACAGTAGGTTGGGGCGCCTGGGTGGCTCAGTCGGTTGGGTGTCCGACTTCGGCTCAGGTCATGATCTCGCAGTCCGTGAGTTTGAGCCCCGCGTCGGGCTCTGGGCTGACAGCTCAGAGCCTGGAGCCTGTTTCGGATTCTGTGTCTCCCTCTCTCTGTGACCCTCCCCTGCTCATGCTCTGTCTCTGTCTCAAAAATAAATAAATGTTAAAAAAAAAAAAAGACAGTAGGTTGAGCCCAATTTGTAGTATTTGCTGATTTCTGTGGTCAGTTTTAAACTACCAGTGTGATGTTGTACATGGGATTGGAAAGAGATGTGCAATAATACATAATTATAAGTATTTTCATAATACTATATTATTAATACTATATAATAAATTATATATTGTATATAAAATTTTCATAATAGTATTTTCATATATAGCTACAGTAGATGCAGTAATCTAAGGAGTACAGATTATAGTGAAATCTTAAAATGTAAGTTTATAATAAAATAATTAGGAGGTGATGAGTTTTGAGAATTTGTTACCTTTACTTTTAGTGTATTTAAAAAAAATTTTTTTTAATGTTTATTTATTTTTGAGAGAGACAGAGACAGAATGTGAGTGGGTTAGGGGCAGAGAGAGAGGGAGACACAGAATCCTAAGCAGGCTCCAGGCTCAGGGTTCTGTCAGCACAGAACCCAACGCGGGCCTCGAACTCACGAGCTGTGAGATCATGATTTGAGCCAAAGTCAGACGCTCAACCGACTGAGCCACCCAGATGCCCCACTTTGAGTGTATTTTAATTGTAAGTTTATAAAATTTATTTATTTTATTTAATTTATTTTTTAGATTAAGTTTATTTATTTCTTTTGAGAGAGAGAGAGAGAATGCAAGTGGTGGGGGGGGGGGAGGGAAGGGCAGAAAGAGAGGGAGAGAGAGAATCCCAAGCAGGCTATGTGGAGTGTGGAGCCTGATGTGGGGCTCCATCCCAGAAACCGTGAAATCATGACCTGAAATCAAGAGTTGGATGCTTAACCAACTGAGCCACCCAGGTGCCCCTATTTATTTTTTTATTGAAGTATAGTTGCCATAGAGTATTATATTGTTTGAAGTGTACAACATAGTGATTCAACAACTCTATAACTTATGCTCACTACAAGTATAGCTACCATCTGTCTCCATACAACATTATTACTGTACGATTGGCTCTATTCCCTGTGCTGTACCTTCCATCCCATGATTTATTCATCTCATAAGTGGAAGCCTGTGCCTCCTGCTACCCATCACCCACTTTGCCCATCTGCCCTTGACCTCGCCACTGGCAACCACCAGTTTGTTCTCTGGATTTATAGGTCTTTTCCTGCTTTGTTTGTTTGCTTTGTTTGTTTTAGATTCTACATGTAAGTGAAATTATATGGTATTTGTTTTCTCTATATGACTTATTTCACTTAGCATCATACCCTTTAGGTCCCATCCATCCATGTTGTTTCAGATGGCAGGATCTCTCCTTTTGTATGCCTGAGTAATATTCTATTATATGGAGTCCATTCATTTATTGATGGACGCTTGGGCTCCTTTCATATCTTGGTTATTGTAAATAATGCTTCACAGACATCATGGTACATATATCTTTTCAAATTATTCATTTCATTTTCTTTGGGTAAATACCTAATAGTGGGATTATTGAATCATATGGTATTTAAATTTTTTGAGGAACCTCCATACTGTTTTCCACAATGGCTACACCAATTTACATTCCTATCAACGTGCACAAAGGTCCCTCTTTCTCTACATCCTTTCCAACACTTGTTTCTTGTCTTTTTGATTCTAGTCATTCTGACAGGTGTAAGGTGGTATCTCATTGTACATTTTTTAAGTGTTTATTTAAATTACAGTTAGTTAACATACACTATGATATTAGTTTCAGTGTATAATACAGTGATTCAACATTTCCATATAACACCTGGTGCCCGTCATAACATGTACACTCCTTAATCCCCTTCTCATTTTGGTTTTGTTATGCATTTCCCTGATAATTAGTGATATTGAGCATCTTCTCATGTGTCTCTTGGCCATCTGTATATCTTCTTTTGAAAAATGTCTAAATTGATTGATTGAGAGAGAGAGAGAGAGAGAAATATTTATTTCCTGCATATTGGTCTAAGTGTTGCTTATGGTTGTGTTTATCTGGCCTCCACTGGGTTTAATTCCAGGCATCAGGCAGTTTTTAGTCTACTCCAAATTTGTTCTCATTCTGTGACCCAGTCTCAAGGAGCATGGAACATGTTGCTTTTAGGGTGGAGGGCAGACACTCAAAGGTAAGCAGAAACATGAACTTCCTCTTTTTTTGTTTTGAAAAATTTTTTAAGATTTATTTGAGAGGCAGAGAGAGAGAGAGAGAGATAGATACAGAGAGAGAGAGAGAGAGAGAGCGCACGCGCGCGCATGAATGGGGGAGGGGCAGAAAGAAAGGGAGACACAGAATGAGAAGCAGGCTCCAGGCTCTGAGCTGTCAGCACAGAACCCTATGCGGGGCTGGAACCCTGTGCTTAGAGCTGGCATGCTGTCATTTCATTGGTGAAACAATGACACTTCCAAAGTCAGTGGAGTTGGGAAGAATACTCCACCCACATTGAGGCATGGCAAAGGTGAGGAGGTAACAAAGGACTGTGAACAAAACATATAATCTAAAGAAAGATAAAAATGATTTTTTAAATAATTATGAAGCAGGTAGGTTTCATTTTTTATTTTAAAAAGTTAATATTGATCTAATAATTTGCAACATTTTAAAGAACTGACAGTTTCAGTTTGAGACAAAACAACATTTCAAACAAAGAAACATTATTTAAACAAGTTAGGTTTAGGTTGCTGAGGTGAATTCCATTTGTCATTTCCTGTGATTTATATTAAAAATTAACGGTGCCCAAAACAAAAGCATTAGTTATGAAAAGAATAATATATGTTAATTTTCATTTGCAATTTGTACTTCATAGGCAGATATATGGTGATTTAGGGCATCCATGTGTCTCTAAGAACTGGGATATGCCATCTCAAATTCTGTATAAAGGTGATCCCTTGAATAATGTGGGGGTTAGGGGTGGCAACCCTCTGTTCAGGTGAAAATCCTCATATAACTTATGTTTCCTGAAAACTTAACTAATAGCCTATTGTTAACCAGAAGCCTTGCCAATCACATAAACAGTCAATTAATGCATATTTTTCATGTTATGTGTATTATATACTGGATTCTTACAATAAAGTAAGCTAGAGAAAAGGTTAGTTAGAAAACCATAAGAGAAAATACATTTATAGTATTATACTGTATTGATTAATTCTGTAAATTTATGTCACGTGTTGGTAAGATAAATCATCTCTCTGTTAGTACCTATATCAATATTATATTAGGTGGTACAAATTTAAGTGCTTCATGTACTCATGTAACAGTCAATTATTCAATAACATAATAGCTTAATAAGGCTTATTTCTTAAGGATTCTCGAATTTCTTTCAGAAACTTTAAGTTTATTCTTCTGTTTCCTTATCTAGCAGATATGTTAATTAATACCTTTGGCCAGGCAAGATGGCATGTGACTTTGCTTGAAGTGTTTGATGGCAATTTTAGTAGGTTCTTAGATGACAAAAGTTAGACTAGTAGAAATTCTGTTTTTCCTTAAAGGTCAGTAACTTCATTAGGGTTACCATGTTTTAACCCCAAATATGCTTTGGATATAGCCCATCATTAGAATATGCAGTTTTAGTTAAAAAACTTTTAAGAAATATTATGAGTCCCTTTTCCCTGATACCATTCAAGAAAGGGACAAGATGTGAAGGGAAAGCAGATTTTCCATTTCTCTAACCTAATATACTTATTTGACCTTTCTGTTTGAAAGTTCTAAAATATACTGTCCTTTTGGGGGGAAAAAAAGTACCAGATTGAGTCTCCTGGGAATTTTCCCAGTTTTAATTCTGCTATAAATATTTCCTTTGCTCCAGATATCATGAAAAAAAAAATATATATATATATATATATATATGTGTATATATATATATATATATATATATATTTAAAATTACTATTGCTCAGAGCAGGCAGGCAACACATTTTTCTTTTTTTTTTTTAATAAGGGTTCCAGGCATATGGTCCAGGCATATGTGTGTGTGTTCAAGAATATGTACTTAGATAGTACAGCAATCCTTCCAGCATCCTAACACTTGAGGAGAAACTATGTCCTCTAGTCTTTTAAAACTTATGTGAGACGCCTGTTTAACCTTCGTTGCATTTTTGTATTTAACATCATATTCCAGTACTTCAGATCAAGGACACAGATAATTTAAAAAAAAATTTTTTTTAACGTTTATTCATATTTTGAGAGAGCATGAGTGGGGGAGGGGTAGAGAGAGGGGGAGACAGAATCCGAAGCAGGCTCCAGCCTCTGAACTGACAGCACAGAGCCCGACGCGGGGCTCGAACTCATGGACTATGAGATCATGACCTGAGATGAAGTCAGACGCTTATCCGACTGAGCCACCCAGGCGCCCCAAGGGACACAGATAATTTAGTTGTTCTGGCACTTCGGGGTTATGTGCTTAATTCGACAGCCCTAATATCAGGCCTGCCAGCATCCTTTGTTCAATCTGTCTTTCCAATCTGTCCGTCTTCTCTGTGTGTTAGTTATCAGGCCTCAAGCTAAGCCTCAGCTCCTCAAGAAAGTGCTTGAATGCTCTTCCACTCATCTCTCTGATTTCCTACTGCTTACGGATTTTGTTTCCTCCGTAGACTCTTGTATTTACTGCTTACGGATTTTGTTTCCCCCGTAGACTCTTGTATTTATTTGTTCATGAATTGTTTCGAATATACAAGTTTTCGTTTCCTAATTTATGCATTGCAGTCAAGGCCCTGCTTTTTGTTACCTAGTTAAGTAACTACAAAACTTGACTCTAGACTGAAAGTGGCAAGTAATTAGAGGTGGTATTTTAGTCCTTGGAAAGTTGATGGGATAGATATTTTTGACTCAGGCTATCTGCCCAGTTCTCTTGAAGAATTCCTCCAGAACAAAGTTAGGTGCAGGTGAGTGTGATTTCAGTAGGGCAAACTCCCTTCTTGCTCATACCCCATAAGTCCCTGCTGGATTTTGCTATTATGCTTAAAGATTTTCCCTTAACTCTTAATTGATTCCTGAACCAGTCATATTATTTTAAAATACACTTCTCCACTTAGCAAGATTATTATAAATATGTTATATTCAATTTACAGAGGGCTCAATTTCTGTTCAGTTGTCAGTTTTTCTAGTCCAGGTTCGTTGGTAATCTCTCATGGGTCCAATCGCCATATTACATCTTAGTTATATCTCTTTAACAGAACCTTAAAAAATAATTCACAGGATATAAAAATGACCATCTGCTAAAACTTAAACCTATGGGTGAGTTTGACAGTTTACACAGCAGAGGAGACACAGGCTAGGTATCCCCTCAAATGTTAAAACAGATTTCAGTAGTTCAAGTTTAGGGTGTGTAAGAGAAAGATGAAAAGTGGGGTTAGAGGAGGGAGAGAAAGAAGGAAGGAAAAAGAGAGAGGAAAATTGTTAGAGGTCATCCTTCAATTTAAGTTAGTAATGTGTGACTTTCCTGGAGCTGAACATTCAAATGTAATGATAAATGATTCATGAAAATTGAACTGAAAATATTGACCAGCTTTGTCAACACTAAGAGGCATAAATGCAGTAATTTATTTGACACGAGAACTGTTTTCCTTTAGGAATTGGAAAAATACAAAGACTTTGGTGTTGGTAAAGTGCCAGATATTTCAGGGAAGTGAAAATAATTGTCCACCCAGATGTTTACAAATATTTGAATATTTAGAATTGTATGGACATCTGTTTGAATTTTCATGTTCGATATGTTCATTATTATGCAAATGTAAAATCTGACATTTAAGTCACACGAATAATTACTAACTGCCTGCTGATGATTATGTGCTTATGGAAGATAAGAGAAGTGATAGAAGATGAAGAAAAGGTTGCCTTGAAGCTTGAATTTTGTATAAAATAAAGAATCTTAAAATTTCTTGAATGGTACAGTACCATCCAGTAGTCTTTTAAAATCTTATTTTTAAAGATTTCCTATAGTATAATTGAATTTTTCTTTTGTACAATTCTGCTAATCTTAATACCTGTGTAGATTAATGAACTATCACCACAGTCAGGCTATGGAGCAATTTCATCACTCCAAAAACTCCCTTGTGCTACCCCTTATACTCATGTTACCCACACCTAACTCTTGGCAACCACTAATGTATTCACAATAGGTTTTTTCCTTTTATTTAAAAAACTTTTTTTAAACGTTTATTCATTTTTGAGAGGAGAGAGAGTGCGCGTGAGCAGGGGAGGGGCAGAGAGAGAAGGAGACACAGAATCCAAAGCAGGCTCCAGGCTCCGAGCTGTCAGCACAGAGCCTGATGCAGGGCTCAAACTCACGAACCACAAGATCATAACCTGAGCTGAAGTCGGACGCTTAACCGACTGAGCCACCTAGTCGCCTCAGTTTTTTCTTTTTGAAAGTGTCACCTTAATGGAATCATGCAGCATGTAACCTTTATGGACAAGTTTCTTTAACTCAGCATAATACCTTTGTTGTGTGCATCAGTAGTGTGTTTCTTATTATTGTTGAGTACTGTTCCATTGTATGGATGTGCCATTGTTCATTACCTACTGAAGTACATTTGGTTATTTTCAGTTTGGGTGACTATGAATAAAGCTAATATAAACATTTGTGTACAGATTTTTGTGTGAACATAAGTTTTCATTTCTTTAGGGAAAATCCAGGAGTGGGATTATTGGTAAGTGTGTCTATATATGTGTGTATGTATATATACATATATATATAGATATATATATCTAGAGATATATACATATAGATATATATCTCTATATATCTCTATAAAGATATATATCAGTTAAAAAAATTATAAGAACCTGGCCAACTGTTTTCCAGAGTAGCTTTCCAATTTTCCATTCTCACCAGCAAGGGGTGAGTTCCAGTTGCTCTGCATTCTCCCAAAATTTGGTATCTCAACTTTTTTTTTTTTCAAAATTTTATTTAAACTCTAGTTAGTTAACACACAGTACAGTACTGGTTTCAGGAGTAGGATTCAGTGATTCATCACTCACATACAACACCCTATGCTCATCATAATGCCCATCAACCATTTAGCCCACCCACCTCCTTCCATCAACCCTCAGTTTGTTCTCTACCTTTAAGAGTCTCTTATGGTTTGTTTCCCCCTCTCTCTTTCTCCACCTCCCATATATTCATCTGTTTTGTTTGTTAAATTCTACATATGAGTGAAATTATATGGTATTTGTCTTTCTCTGACTGATTTATTTTGCTTAGCATAATACGCTCTGGTTGCACCCATGTTGTTGCAAATGGCAAGATTTCCTTCTTTTTGATGGCCGAGTAATATTCCATTGTGCATATATATATATATATATATATATATATATATGTGTGTGTGTGTGTGTGTGTGTGTGTGTGTGTGTGTGAGAGAGAGAGAGAGAGAGAGATGTTTATCCATTCACCAAATTCACCAGTTGATGGACATTTGGGCTCCCTCCATAGTTTGTCTATTGTTGATAATGCTGGTATAAACATTGGGGTGCATGCACCCCTTCAAATCTGTATTTTTGTATCCTTTGGATAAATGCCTAGTAGTGCAATTGACAGATGGTGGTGTAATTCTAGTTTTAATTTTTTGAGGAACCTCCATACGTTTTTCCAGAGTGGCTGCACCAGTTTGCATTCCCACTAACAGTGTAAGAGGGTTCCCCTTTCTCTGCATCCTTGCCAACAGCTTTTGTTTCTTGTGTTGTTAATTTTAGCCATTCTGAAAGATGTGAGTTGTATCTCATCATGTTTAAATTAATTAATTTAGTTAATTAATTTAAATTCAGTGTAGTTTATATATAGTGTAGTATTGGTTTCAAGAGTTGTACCCAGTGATTCATAACTTGCATATAACACCCAGTGCTTATGCCGACAAGTGCCCGTCTTAATTCCCATCATCCGTTTAGCCCACTACCTCTCCTCTCCATCCACCCTCAGTTTGCCCTGTGTATTTAAGAGTCTATTATGGTTTGCCTCCCTTTCTGATTTTATCTTATTTTTCCTTCCGTTCCCCTATGTTCATCAATTTTGGTTCTTAAACTCCACATATGAATGAAATCATGTGATATTCGTCTTTCTCTGAATGACTTATTTCACTTAGCATAATACCCTCTAGTTCCATCCACATTGTTGCAAATGGCAAGATTTCATTCTTTTTGATAACCAATATTCCATTGTGTGTGTGTGTGTATGTGTGTGTATGTGTATATATATATATATACCACATCTTTATGCATTTACCAGTTGATGGACATTTAGTCTCTTTGCATAATTTGGCTACTATTGATAGCACTGCTATAAACATCATGTGCCCCTTCAAATCAGCATTTATTTATCCTTTCGTAAAATACCTAGTAGAGCAATTGTTGGGTCATAGGGTAGTTCTATTTTTAATTTTTTGAGGAACCTCCATACTGTTTTCCAGAGTGGCTGCACCAGTTTGCATTCCCACCAGCAGTGCAAAAGAGATCCTCTTTTTCCACATCCTCGCCAACATCTGTTGTTTCCTGAGTTGTTAATTTTAGCTATTCTGACAGGTGTGAGATAGTATCTCACTGTGGTTTTGATTTGTATTTCTCTGATGATGAGTGATGTTGGGCATCTTTTTATGTGTCTGTTACCCATCTGGATGTCTTCTTTGGAGACGTGTCTATTCATGTCTTCTGCCCATATCTTCACTGGATTGTTTGTGTTTTGGGTATTGAGTTTGACAAGTTCTTTATAGATTTTGGATACTAATCCATATCTTCTCCCATTTTGCCTTTAGTTTTGTTGATTGTTTCCTTTGCTGTGCAGAAGCCTTTTATCTTGAAGTCCCAATAGTTCACATTTGTTTTCATTTCCCTTGCCTCTGGAGGCATGTCTAGTAAGAAGTTGCTGAGGCCGTGGTCAAAGAGGTTGCTGCCTGTTTTCTCCTCTAGGATTTTGATGGTTTCCTGTCTCACATTTAAGTTTTTCATCCGTTTTGAGTTTATTTTTGTGTGTCGTGTAAGAAAGTGGTCCAGGTTCATCCTTTTGCATGTCGCTGTCCAATTTTCCCAGCACTATTTGCTGAAGAGACTTGTCTTTTTTTCCATTGGATATTCTTTCCTGCTTTGTCGAAGATTAGTTGGCCATGCATTTGTGGGTCCATTTCTGAGTTCTTTCTTCTGTTCCACTGATATATGTGTCTGTTTTTGTGCCAGTACCATACTATCTTGATGATTACAGCTTTGAACCAGAGAAGACCCCAAATGGCCAAAGTAATGTTGAAAAAGAAAACCAAAGCTAGGGGCATGACAATTCCAGACTTCAAGCTGTATTACAAAGGTATCTCAATTTTTCAACAAATATAGCAGTTCTTGTAGGTGTATGTTCAATTTGCATTTCAGTAATGGCTAATAATGTTGAATAGTCTTTCATTATTTATTTGTATATTTGTATATCTGTATATATTTTTTGTTGAAGTGTATGTTCATGGGTTTTTTTTTACTCATTTTAAATTGGTTTGATTATTTTCTTTCTGTTGAGTTTTGCAAATTCTTTATATTTTTGAATGGCCTGACAGTGGTGTTAATGTAGACAATAGATGAGGCAAAAAAGGGAGGGAGCAGTAATTGATTATCTTCTACACATGGCTTCTTAAACTTTGAAATGTTTTCTGTATATCTGTTAATGTTTTGGATTAAGGCATAATGCTTATTTCTTATCTCTGAAAATCCGCTTGAATAGTGAATAATTGATCTGACTTACTGGTTTCAATAGACTTCAGCTCGTATACTTGATTCTCACACCAATTCAGTCAGGTACTATCACTCACATGTCACACATGAGGAAACTTAAGGGATCAGAGAAACCGGGACTTGTTCAGGGTCCCTTAGGTAGATGAGCTAGAACTGGAAACCAGCAATATGGTCCCCATTCCCTGTCCTTTTGTCATGGTCCTGGAACAGCTTGAAAATGAAATTTATTCCATGATCCAAATGTAATCCATCAGGTCACAGTTTGGGAGAGCAGAAACCTTGTGAGCAGACCATTCATTACTCACTTACACCAAGAGCATGTATATGGTATATATTTTTGGTGACGGTGTAAGATTCTTGGGTATTTTTTGGTGGGAAGGCTTGACCTCTAGTGCTCAGCTCTAAAGTCACGTGAGATCCTCGGTCATACTGTAAATATGTGCTCGTTCATAGCTATTTGTTCCTTTACGATTAGAAATTTTCCATAAAGAATTTTTCCATAAGGAAGTGTCAAAGTAAAATTATTTAACTTTTATTAAAATAGATAGAAAATTTTGTATAGATTAGTAAAATTATATGTAAAACTGGTTATAGTTTAAAAATAAAATATAACTGGAACCACAACATAGACTAATAAATTGGAACATTATTTAAGCTTGGATGTGTATTACACAAAATGACTTGAGGAAAATCATATTTTCCAAACCTAGCAGATGTTATTATGCCTCTCAAATCCATTTCCATTTTTTTTTAACTCCTCTGAATACAGCTTTCTCCAACTGGTATTTATGGTCTTTGGAAAGTCATTTAGCTGTTCCCAAGGACAGAGATAGTATTACAAACTTTGTATAGTGGTATACAAATAGCTAAGAGGAAGAACTGGGAGATTATCCTCTATGACCAACCTCTAAGTTGGGTTAAACCTCCCTTCATTTACAGACCAAAGAAAAGTACTTTTCCCTGTCCTTCACTGGAAAATTACGGAATTATAGAGGAGTCTTTGCACATGATTAGACCATGAAATTTGAAGGAGTGTTAAACTTACTTGGGTTTAGGAAAGCTTTTCTAGGAATATTGCCCTGGCAGAGGTGAGGTATTTTCATCAGATTTATTAGCCAAGAGAGAAAAGCTTATTTTAATGTTCCCACTGGCCCCATAAGTTATTTCTCTCTATCTGCTGTGGAGGAAAATAATTAAATTATTGATGTTTGTTGGCCCATACGTGCAGCTGCTTTTTCACTTATGTTGTTCATACACCCAATGTAAATATTCCAGACTTCAAGCAAATCAGTGACTCAGGACCAAAGATATATTAGTTTGACTAGCAATGCCAGTGTTTTAATTCCTTCCAAGGAAAGTGGTGTGGACTGATTTTATTTGCTGCCAACATTAACCCCAGTATGATTAAATTCAGAATATTTAAGTATGTATTTCCAGGGTTTGAAAATTCCCCTCACTAGGATTGCTTTAAAAATGTAAACTAATCTTTCTTTAATAACCATCCCTCTGAACAATACTGAAGGGCAATTACACAGGCTCACCTGTCACTTTACTGACCCTGTGTGCAGACTACATGGCATGCCTGGGGGAAATGGGGGGTGAGGGAAAAGAGGTGGAGATCTCTTTACCTGAAGCCATACTCTAAATATGATCTTTAAAAACATTCTTGGGGTGCCTGGGTGGCTCAGTCAGTTGAGCGTCCGACTTCAGCTCAGGTCATGATCTCACGGTTCATGGGTTTGAGCCCCACATCAGGCACTGTGCTGACAGCTTAGAGCCTGGATCCTGCTTTGGATTCTGTATCTCCCCCTCTCTCTACCCTTCCCACGCTCATGCTCTCTCTCTCTCTGTCAATAATAAATAAGTTTATTACAAAGAAAACATTTAAAAAATGTTCTCTTTCCATTTCACATTTGTGCTGGGATCTCTTGTTCTGGGGTCAAATCAGTTTTATCTGAGAGTCTGTGTTACACAGACTATGTAAGTTATTATTGACCATTTTGCACCCCTCCCCCCAAAGACTTCTCATGATCTGAACATTGGAGAAAAGTATTTCCAGATTATATTGAAAAATACAAAATGCCTTCTTTTAGTTATTTTTTTTAGCCATATGACCTTTTAATTATTTTTTTTCCAATATATGAAATTTATTGTCAAATTGGTTTCCATACAACACCCAGTGCTCATCCCAAAAGGTGCCCTCCTCAATACCCATCACCCACCCCCCATCAACCCTCAGTTTGTTCTCAGTTGTTAAGAGTCTCTTATGCTTTGGCTCTCTCCCACTCTAACCTCTTTTTTTTTTTTTTTCCTTCCCCTCCCCCATGGGTTTCTGTTAAGTTTCTCAGGATCCACATAAGAGTGAAAACATACCGTATCTGTCTTTCTCTGTATGGCTTATTTCACTTAGCATCACACTCTCCAGTTCCACCCACGTTGCTACAAAAGGCCATATTTCATTCTTTCTCATTGCCACATAGTATTCCATTGTGTATATAAACCATAATTTCTTTATCCATTCATCAGTTGATGGACATTTAGGCTCTTTCCATAATTTGGATATTGTTGAGAGTGCTGCTATAAACATTGGGGTACAAGTGCCCCTATGCATCAGTACTCCTGTATCCCTTGGGTAAATTCCTAGCAGTGCTATTGCTGGGTCATAGGGTAGGTCTATTTTTAATTTTCTGAGGAACCTCCACACTGTTTTCCAGAGTGGCTGCACCAATTTGCATAAAATGCCTTCTTTTAAAAACTATTTCTGTTGGAGTAGATTTAGAAAATGTCATTCTGGAAACATTGGAGAACACCTAACTGGAATATTAATAAGAACATTCTTTGGCGTTCCTTTAACTGACAGAGGACTTACACATAATCCTTCCACCTGAGATATTAGTGAGAGAAAGAGTACAGAGCGTTGGTTTCTACAGATAACCATTCACTTCACTTTCCTACTTTGACAGAGTTTGCAACAGAACTAAGAAGCAGAGAATTCAGTAATTTGAGATCTTTCTCTGAAGAGAGTAAATATAGATTGAACTTTGTATTACGGGAGCTACTGATGCAACGATTTAGGACAAACCCTCTCTCATTCCCTTTTAAATGGCAGCAAAAAGAAAATTTGGGGGGGATATTGCAACATCTTTGAGGGGCTTTGATTTGCAGTGTGAAGTTGGGAGAACACACTAACCTGGGCAGGGGGAAGCTTGATGCTCTGGGGAAGTTATTTTACTTTTTTCTACCTAAGTATATAGTGCAACAGGGCACTTTCAGTGTCCTTCATACAGTGCTTCCTTTTTGAATTTGCTCCAGATCTCTGTCTTATCACCAAAACTTTTAAGCTAATCAACTCCTTAAACAAGTTTTAGCAAAGTAATAAAATAGTCCAAGGGGGAAAACTCCCCAAACAGTGTGCCTGCTTTAATGAAAACATTTTGGCATTTCAATGATAAAAATGTGCTAATCATATCCTTTTATTAGTTAAAAAGTGCTTTAGGGTTTTCATATTCTTGTAGACAAGAGGGAAAATAGCCAAATGTTGTCATTTTTGAGAACTAGTAAAGAAGCATGGATCACTCAATAATTCTAAGAAAAATGCCACATTGTTTAATGTATGTGGGGAACTAGATAATGGAAGAATTAATTACTTGGCAAAACACTTAATGCAATGCAGTAAGAGAGGGAAATGGCCTCAGGAAAGGGTCATGTCATTAATATTGTGGGGCAAGGGGTCATGCTGTCTATTTTTGTACAGTGTATCAGAAAATTTACAAGCAAACTGAGTTTTTAATTTCTGTCCCTCTCTCACGTCCTATTATAAGTCTCCTTAAATGTCTCACAATCTTGGTGTCAAATAAATGCAGTCTCAGTTGACTTGGGGGGGGGGCGGTTATTAAATGATTTTTCCATAGAGAGCTCACACAGAGCCTCCAGGCCTGGGGTTTACATTATCAAAATGTTTACTTGCTCCATTTGAGCATGAGCGAGTTTAACCAGTTTGAAACAGTTTTGCAGTTGGTTTGGGTTGTCCTTTTTATTACGATGGATTAAAAGCAATGTGTGTGTGTGTGTGTGTGTGTGTGTAATTTAGTACGTGAATTCTTTCTACTTCTGGACACTATGTCATTATTGTTATAGACTAAACATTGTGGTAGATAAATGTATAAATAAATTAACAATGAATTTAGAATTATATAGGGAGCTTTAGGGTGTAAATGAAGATGTTGCAGACAGACACCCTGTAGAGAATGGATCCCATTTTCCAGTTCCAGTTTAGATTGGTTTGGATTGTGTTCCTAATGAAAACAAACATCTGAGCCTTGTTAAGCTTGTGTTTAGATTCTGACCCTAGGTTTTGCCTACTTTTCTTGGTGACAGCTCTGCTATAGTCCCTAACATTCGATTTTAGCCCATCATTAGCAATAGTGTGAGCTGGTTATCTCAGCGCTGGGGCAACGTGCTGAGACTCCTGAGATCAGCAAATTTATAAACATTTGCACAAACATTTCAGATTTCCGACCTGATGTGCCTACCTCATCCTCTTTTCCCAGTTTCCCACAAATGTGAATCTGTCCTCTGCTGGCAAAACAAATCTTATGAGAGCAAGATTTGGTTGCTTTGCTAGGCTTTGAGAAACTTTACAGAGAATAAAAGTTTAATCAGTTTTGTCCAATGAATGGAGAGAAATTCCGGTAATGGAAATGGCAGGTTTCTATAGTTACACATTATGTTTTCTGCGTTTAACAAAAGGAGAGCTCTTAAGCAGGAAGGAATATAAATGGTTTTTATTAATATTCATATAATATTACTTCCCACTCACAATAAAACACATTAAAATGCAATCAACTAGTTAGCAAATGAATGCACCTAATGTTAATTCTCCAATCATATTGTTCATATTGGGTTCTCCACTCCAATGTTTCTTTCTTTGCTTGGAGATGTGAAAAAAAAAAAAAAAAAAAGCCTGTGTTCAACATTGTGTTGGTGTGCCATTTTCACAGCCTAATACCTTATGGAACATTAGTTCCTGTAAATTATAATTAAATAGTTTTCAAGCTGCCTCTGCAGTGTTATCATCTATAATTAATATGCAACATAACTTTGGATGAGTGGGATAGTAAATAAGTTTTAATACCCAAACTAGTTTAAAATTGGGGCAAAACTTTCTGTATGTCCCTAAAATCTTAGGTCTTCAGTCACTGGAGGGCTTTGTAAACAATACCGTTACCAACAAATTAGACTCTTTTAGTCTAGAAGGACAGTTCTCAGAGGCAATTTTGACCCCTTTTCCCAGAGTATATGTGACAATTCTAGAGACATTTTTGGTTGTCATAACTTGGTGATGCTATCACTACCTAGTGACTAGAGGCCAGGGACACCTGCTAAACAACCTTAAGATGCACAATCCATCTTCACCCCCAACAAAGATTATTCAGTCCAAAGGGTCAACAGGACCATAACTGAGAAATCTTCATTTAGGACAGTGTCTCTTCATTTTGTGATACATTGTGCAACTGGGATATGTTAAATGACTTGAATTACTAAGGAGTCCTAGAAGTTAATGCTTTGATTTTGGAGCCAAATAAGATACTGTTGATAGTATATGAATTTTCATTTAGTGTCTTTTTTAGGGAGAAAAATGTAGAACAAAGATGCAAAAAGAAAAAAAAATCATACTAAGATTTTTTAGACATTAAGTGATAAAACTTATTTTCTTTCTCTTAAAATTTTTTTAACGTTTATTTATTTTTGAGACAGAGGGAGACAGAGCATGAACGAGGGAGGGCCAGAGAGAGAGGGAGACACAGAATCTGAAGCAGGCTCCAGGCTCTGAGCTGTCAGCACAGAGCCCGACACGGGGCTCGAACTCACAGAGCGCGAGATTACGACCTGAGCCGAAGTTGGATGCTTAACCGACTGAGCCACCCAGGCGCCCCTAAAACTTATTTTCAAATGTAAATTTTCCCAGGGTTCTTTGGGTCAGCTTGAGTAGATATCTAAGGAGAAGAAAATGTCAGACAACTTTTCAATGTTCTGTTAAAGAGATATAATGGAGAGAAAATGTGTTACAACACTGTTTCTTGGAATAGGAATAGTCAAGACTGAAAAAGTTATTTGATTAAATCTTATTCATCTTCAGAGTATTACAGATTTCTCCTCCTTCCCCAAATAAAATTAATGGATTTTTTTAAGCCCCCAGAGCTCTTAAAAAGCAAAGTATTTTAAAATTGTTCTACTTAACCATATCAGTATGTACTTTTAACTTTTTTTAAATTGTGCTTTTAAACAACCCCTGTGAAGTCTGAGAGAAATGCTACTCAGATACAGAATATTAAAACTCAGTTAACTCACAAACGAAGCTAATTCAGTAGAATATATGCTGCATGGAGACAGGGACCTGGGCTGTCATGAAATTAGCTCTGGACCCAACACCTGGAAGAATCCATTATACAACATTCAGGAAATATTAGTGAAATCCAGACACACAGACCAGTTTTCCTGGACTGTGGGCTTTCTGATAAATGGGCCTGTGTTTAGGCAAGTGAAACATTCATTCAGAAGAGGCTACTTCGAATAAGAAGTAGCATTAAAGAGTCTACAAATTTTGCTAAATATTCAAAAAGCCTAGAATAAGCAAGTCTAGAATAGTGACTTTTCCGAGCCCCCAATTTAAGTGCACGTGGGCCATATTGCTGTTGAGACCACCTTCTCTTGCTTTCTTAACCCAGAGATGTTGTATGGGTTATAGGCCACAGACATTAGCGCAATGACAGTGAACTGCATGGCTTATACTACCTTTGCCATAACACTCCCCATCCTGCGTACATAGTGATGACTGCCGCCAAAACGAAGTCTCACCCAAACTAGAAATTCTCCAGTTTCTTCAATGGTATTTTATGCATTTTAAAATGTATTCCTTTGACTCTTCAAAACATTTATTTATGTCTTTACTTTTGAAGTGCGTTTAACTAATTTTATTTTTCCACTTGTATAAATTGTGATTCAAAGTAAACTAGGAACAGTTAGAACTTACTTGAAGATACTTTACCTAAAATGAGTTGAATGGACAATATTTTTACTCCCAAAGTTAGAGCTTCGGCCTGTGCGTTGATGTCTCCCACTTCATAAATCCAGCCCAGCCTCTCCAGCAGCTCTGATTCTACATCTCTAACTTATTACTGGAAAACTCTGTTTGGGTCTCCATTGGACTCCGGCTACATTTGCTTCAAAGTAAACTCACTGTTTTCTCCTCTCCCAAACCTGATTTTCTGCATTTATTTTTCACCTAAGCAAATTTATTTTCCTAGCTTCTTTCAATGAAAAAGCCCCAAATCGTAATTCAGTATTTGCCCACCATTCAATCTTGTTTCTCAGCAAATTACAATTTTGGTCATTAATTTAAATAGATTAATTTTTTCATAACTCATGCTTATGTTCTATTGTTGATTACTCATGTTGCATGGTTAACAATTTGGCATTTAAAATAAAATTAGGAAAGGGTGCCTGGTTGGCTCAGTCATTTAAATGTCCACCTTTGGCTCAGGTCGTGATCTCACGGTTTGTGGGTTTGAGCCCCGAGTCAGTCTCTGTGCTGACTGCTCAGAGCCTGGAGTCTGCTTCAGATTCTGTCTCCCTCTGTCTCTGCCCCTCCCCCACCCGTGCTTTGTCTCTCTGAAAACTAAACATTAAAAATTTTTTTAAATAAAATAAAACTAGGAAAACACTGATTATCAGTAAAAAGATCCCTTGAATCTTCATGATTGGTCTATGAATCTTTATTTGCTGATATGAGGAAGGTTATATGAAAGTTAAAATTCTGTGAAGCTATTTTCAATTGAAAATCAATGATGACAAAACATGCAATAATAATACTTGACATTGATCCAGGATAGTTTCTCATTAATTTTTGAAGTACAATACACTCTGAGAATTATGGAGAAAAAATTAGTTTAATCCACTTTACAGATTTGGAAAAGCAGATCTGTAAAGACCGTGCTTTACTAAATTCATATAATGCATTGAGAGGAAGAACTGGGATCAGTTCATTTTTATAGATTTCCAATTCAGTATTTCTTTTACTAAATCCTATTGTTTCCTGTCTTTGAAAAATTGTAATTAGTAGGAATTTAGGATTAATTAAAAAAATTAGTTCTTTGAATGTACCTTGCTCCTTCATATCTCAAAGCATGTGACATTTTCATGTTTGGAATGTTTTGTTTTCTCCCAACCTCATTTTCCTTTAGCTAATTGACTGCCTTCATTCTCAGATCCCAATTGCAGCATCTTTTCTTCAGGGAAGGCTTCACTTACATTCTGTATTAATTCAGTTGCTATATATATATATATATATATATATATATATATATATATATATATATATATATATGTATTTTTTTTTTCAAAACATGTCCCAGTGTTCTCTTTTTCTTTTAGGTTGTGTGTGTGATTATTTGCTTAATGACTTTGTTTTCCCCCCCACCCCCACTCCCACCCCCCAACTCTCCTCTGAGCAGTATAAGGGCAGGGCTTGAGTTGATTTTGTTTATCACTGTATCTGCAGGAGAAAGGATGATTGGTATGTAATAAAATATATTAAATTCCTAAAGGAATATGACAATTGAATAAAGTAAGGGGATGTACTAAAGGAAATTGTATTTAAATTGTAGAAGAGAAAAAAATAAAAATAAAGAAGTGAAAAACACAAAGAGTATTTGTTATGGGTGGAATTAGCTCCTAGAAGTCCTGAGACTAAAGAGGAATTTCATAAACCAAAATTTTTTAAACCTAGAGGTGGTTCTAAAAACTGTTTTCTGTTATTTACTTATATTACTCAGTAACAATAGATGTTAGAGTATGCTTATCATAAGTTCTATGATTGTGTACTTGCCTAAGGATTGTGATCACTAATTGCTAAATTAATGGGTGTCTCTGGGCTGCAGGGCACTAAATGAGGCATTTTATGGAAACTAGAGAAGACACTGTTCTTATCATTAAGTTGCTCTCTGTGACTGTATTTTATGGTTGAAATATTTTATTAAACATCTGCTTCTCTGGGAGTGGACACCATCTGCTAGAAAAGAGGGGAGCAGAGAGGGTCAAGAATGGATTTTTAAAAAGTGTTGATGAACTATATTTACCACTACTATGTAGTTTCTGTGTTTAATGTTTGATTTCTGTCAATGCAATTCTCTTCAAGAAATTTAATTTCAGTTCCCAGTTGACCTGAGTGGAATTTTTCAACAAGTGTTTATTGTGTATTTTATTCTGTGCCAGGCACTGTACTAGGTCATGATGATAGACAGATAAAAGACACATCCCTTGCCTTCAGGGATCTTACAGACTACAAGAGACAGAAGAATGCACCATGGCTGTGTCATAGTGTTTGAGACATGGGTGTGTGTGGATATTATTAGGGCACAGATAAGAGGCCTGGGCCCACAGTGATTCTAGTTAGGCTTCCTGAAGGAAGTGAAGCTTAAGTTTATTCTTGAATAAACAGCAGGAGGTTACCACATGAAGAAGAAGGATATCAGAAGGACCAGTTTAGAAAGAGGGAAAGTATAGGCAAAGGGACAGAAGAATGAAAGATTTATCCACGTCTGTGGAGGGGAGTGCAGAAATGTCATTTTAGAGGTAGCAGGGACCTTACAAAGCATCCCGAATATCTTGGTAGGGTGGTTGAATTTCATTCTGGAGGTGGCGAGAATCCTTTTAGGAATTTTAAGGAGAGGGTGGAGGAAAGATCTGTCGTAACACTTCATGACTGATTAGGTAGTTTGATATGATTCAGGAAGGAATATAGAATAATTCTTTCGATTCTGATTTGGGCCAGATAGAGAATACAGAAGAAGTAAGTCTGACAGGTAGGTAATTAGTTGGCTTTTCTCATTAAATTAAATCTGTAGCATATTCAAGTGGCATTGTGAAATAAGTAGTTGGATTAAAGGATTTGGATACCAGAAGAGTATTTGGGGCAGCAGACAGATGTTTACAAGTAGATTATTATATAGGTGGTAGTTGCAAACAGGTGTGGATGAGATGTTCTTAGAAAGCATACACAGGGAGAAGAGAAATTATCTTGTGTTGTAAATATTTTGGTTTAGCGTTCATTCATCTTACTCCTTAAAGAGTACTCCATGTTTCCTTTGGGTTGTTACTTCTGTCTAACTTTTACTGCAAGTGGTTGGGGCTGATCCCGTGTCCAGCTCTAGGGGTAGCTATGTAACTAGGAATAAGTCATCTGGCTTAATCCATTCTTTTGGCCTCAGTGTTTGGTTCACTAGTGGGAATGTGACTGAAATAGGCTATTAGCAGCCAGAAACAGGACTTATGTTGGAACAATTGTAGGAAGGAAATCTCTCTTTTCTTCTGGACTTGAATTTGGAGGATGTTAGCTAGGAACTATTGGAGGCCACCTGAATAGCCTGAGTGTAAAACCAACAAACACCAAAGAAGCCAGAGCCAAGAGATGGAGAGAAATAGTCATGACAAAAATCTTCCCATCTAGCTCTGCTTAAAAAGTATTTAATACTGCTCCATTAGAAAAACAACAAAAGCAACAACAACAACAAAAAACCAAAAACTGCAGCGTTGTTAATGTGAGTTGCAAGATGGTGCATGAGCTTCCCCGGCTGTCTCTTCAGCCTCATCTTTCCCTCATTCCCTCGGAATGTACCATGTTCCTTTCCATATAGGACCTTTGTGTATGCTGTTTCTATCTTTAGAGGTTTACCTTTTGCTCATTGTCTAGTAAATATTGACTATTTCTGGGAACTGAGAACCACCGCCTTAGGAAAGAAAGCCTTTCCTGGTCACCACATGCCCAGTTGAGGTTATGTTGCTTTGTTATAGATCAGGAGTTGGTAAACGTTTTTCTGTAAAAGGCCAGATGGTAAGTATTTTAGGCTCTACATGCCATGTGGTCTCTATCATAACTGCTCAACTCTGTTGCTGTGAAAGCAGCCATAGACAATATCTAAATGAAGAGATATGGCTGTGTTTCAATAAAACTTCACTTACACATACAGTCAGTGGGCCATATTTAGCTCACAGGCAATAGTTGCTGGAGTCCTTTTATAGACCTTTATTTCCTTCAGAGCTCTAATCTGAGTTTGTAATCATATATTCATGGTAATTATTTGATTAATGTTTGTGTCTACCACCAGATACTCAGCTCGGTGACATCAGGACCATGTGTTTTTGCTCATCACCATATTTCCAGTGTCTAGCATAGTGTCTGGTACACAGCAGAGTTTTATGAATGTTGTAGTTATATGTTTACAACATAAATAGAGAAGGAGCCCATAAAGAAGATTGAGAACAAATGAGCTGAGAAGTAGTTGTAACATAAGGATGAAATGGAATCCTGACATTTTTAAAGAGAAAGTTTAGAGAAGGAGTGTTTAGTTAACAGCACCAAATGCTAGTCAACTGAACAAGAATGGAAAAATTCCCATTTGGCAACTGAAGAGATATGGATTGGCTTGGAGAGAATGGCTGCATCAGAGTAGAGGGGGTTAGCAGTTGGGCGTGGTGAGTAGTAGGTAGGAGCGGTCAGAAATTAGATTACTTTTGAAGAAATGGTGGGGAATGTGGACAACTATTATACGAGGGAGCGGGAGTTATAGCTAGAGGGGATAATAGGAAGTTACTTATATTAAAACAAAGTTTCTAGAATAAAACAGAAGTCAGTACCTTCTTGACATTGCAGTGTACAAAAATGTCTTGAGTAGAACACATACAAAAAAAAACCCCACTAATCATGAAGGAAAAATATGAGAAATTGGACTCCGTTAAAATGAAGCACTTCTGTTAAATAGGACACTATTTAAAGTACTTAAAGGCAAGCCACAAGGTGGAAGATATTCTATATATGTATAATATAGTATATTAGCTATATATGTATATATTTACATATTTTATCATAAATTATATAAACATATATGAGAATTTATATGTAAAGTATAATTGTATGTTATATTTATAGATATTATGTGTACATATTATATATATGTATATTACATTTATAAGAGATAGAAGGAGAGAGAGAGAGAGGGAGAGAGCAGGAGGTAGAGATGGGAGGGGGAGAATAACATATCCATAGCATTATAAAGAGAAACTGGAAACACCCATATAGAAACATGGGCAAAACACTTGAACAGATCCCTCACATATAAATGGTCAATAAACATGGGAAAAGGTGGTCAGTGTCGTTACTCTTCAGATAAATGTAAATTAAAACCGCATTAGATATCTCTTCACCTATGCCAGAATGATTATCACCACCCCCACAAAACTGAAAATACCAAGTTTTGGATAGGATGTAGAACACGTGAAACTCTCATATGTTGTTGCTGGGAGAGTAAATAGATCCATCTACTTTAGAGAACTGCTTGAAAGTATCTGATAATGTTGAATATATTCTGTGATATAGAAATGCCATACTCTGTTGGGTATATATACCCAACGGAAATGTATATATATTTTCATCTAAGAATGTTCATGGTAGTCCTATTTTACAATCCATATTTAATAACAGATGTACATTGGAAACAAATCAAATCTCTATCAACCATGGAATAAATTGTAGTTTATTCATACAATAATATGTATTGTATGAATGTATATATTACAGTTACTCTATAGTAATGAGAATGAGTGGACAAAACCACATGCATGCAACAACATGGGTATATTTTACAAACAGTACTGATCCAAGAAGCCAGATATAAGAAAGAATATATGGAAAATTATATTTAGAGAAAATTTTCAAACAGAAAAAATTAACCAGTGGTTTTAGAAGTCAGAATAGTGGTTACCTTTGGCAGAGGGAATGCCTGGCGGGGGGACTATGGAGACTTCTAGGGTGCAGGTAACATCCTACTTGTTGATTTAGATGGCATTTACCCAGGAAAACTTCTCTCTTATGATTTGTGCACTTTTCTCTATGTATATCTTCTTTAACTAAACATTTTTCTTTTCTTTTTTTTTTTTATAGAGAGACTGTGAGCATGAATGGGGGAGGGGCAGAGGGAGAGGGAGAGAGAATCCTAAACAGGCTCCAAGCCCAGTGTGGAGCCTGACACAGGGCTTGATGTCATGAATGAGATCATGACCTGAGCTGAAATCAAGAGGCAGATGCTTAACTGACTGAGCCACCCAGGTGCTGCCCTAAATAAGTTTATTAAACAAATGAAAACTTTTGAGTTGTTTGCCCCCATTTGTATATTGAGTGGAAAGGGGTGGTAGAAGGGAAAAAGAGGAGGAATTTGATGGGATGCTGCCCTGAAGAAGTGAGTGGGAAGAGGTCAGGGCACAGGTGAGAAGGACAACCTACCTCCCCAAGGATGGAAGGGAAGGTGATACGCATTTTTACAAAAGGCTGGAGGATGTTTTCAATCAGGAAGGGAAGTCTCTCCTTTTCTTAAAGTCTTTAAAATCCTAAACTTTCCTTATTTATGTCTCTCCATCCCTCCCCCACCATTTTGGGTAGTTCAAATTTGTGTGAGGATTGCAAAAAATTGCCTTGATTTGGAATTCTTAGAAGTGTTGAGGCTGGTTTTGAAAGGGTCTTCTTGGGGCGCCCGGGTGGCTCAGTTGGTTAAGTGTCTAACTTCAGCTCAAGTCATGATCTCACAGCTCGTGGGTTTGAGCCCCACATTGGGCTCTGTACAGACAGCTCAGAGCCTGGAGCTGCTTCAGGTTCTGTGTCTGTCTCTTTCTGTCTCTGCCCCTCCCCTGCTTGCACTCTGTCTCTCTCAAAAATAAACATTTTGAAAATGTCTCCTTAAGGTTTTCTTCTTGGTTAGGCTACTCTTATGTTGATTAGTAACTAAGACAGATTATGTTTTTTCTTTTTTCTCTGTGCATGTGAGAATAAAGATTAGATTGGGACCTCTGCTATAGACACTTACAATAGAATTAAGTACAGAATAAAAATATCCTCTGCATGGAATTAAAAGATAATAAGGCCCTAATGCATACTAAAAGCAATTTATTATGTTCTAACAACTTGATTATCTCCTTTGGAGAGAGTGAGCATTCCTGCCTACTTCATTCCCATCACTGCCCAGACTTGCCTGGAATGAGTTTCCACCTCACGGTCTCAACTGACTTATCCTCAAAATTGCTTCAGTTTTCCATTTAACTGAAGTTATAGGGGCTTTATCTTTCAGGACTGGTCCAAATTAGGCTTTCTTTCAATGACTGTACTATATGGTGTACAGAAAATTAAAGGACAAATTTGCAGAGGAAATGAAGGTAACTCCTTGGGAATTGGAGCTCTATAAGCATTGAGATTTCTGAAAAATTTTTGATCGGCATAGTAGTTCTGCATTGGACCATCTTGGCATTGTAATCTCTTCTTTAAGGGCTTTGTAGATAATCTTACTTTCTGATCGGTTCTCTCTTGACTAGTGGAGAGTAGGTTGTGCATGTGGTTTCACAGAGCCTTAGAGATAAAGTCACTGAGATTAAATTGTGGGAAGAAAAAGTAGTATCTTAACATATCCTGTTTGCCCTGGCTCCTAGATTTGTTCAGTAATGACACAAATCATCTTTATATTACTTTTTTCTCTCATCAAGGGAACCTAAATTTTTCTTTTCTCCTTTGTAAAAAAACATGTTGTAACCAGACCTACCTAGCCACATGTACACAAAACAAATTCTGTCCAACTTTTGAGATCCAATTTAAGTTTCATATGTACGTGAATGTTTTCAACATTACTGCAATCCTTAACTACCTTCTTTGTGAACATATAAAATGCACATAGTCCCTACCATGCAATTCATTGTTTAGCAATGTAACTGGTTTATTGCAGGTACCTGTCTGATATTTCCAACTAGATGAAATTTCTCTGAAGATAAGAATTGTACACACTGCTTCTAATTTGTGAACAGGTGTTCAGTAAATGATTTCTATTTTTTATGACATCTTAAAAATAAGTACAAGAACCTATTATTAAGAAACAAACATCCCAAGTCAATTTCATAAAGTTTCAGAATTAGATATTTTTACAATAAGTCATTCCTTATTTGGAGTCCATAAGAAAAAAGGGAGGATAAACCAGAGATGAAATGCAAACTTCAATTTCAGTCAGGATGATGAAATAGAGAGTAGAGAGAATTAGGAGGAGCTTGGCCGTTTAGGTATGGAAATAATTTTTTCCTCTGTTATTTGGAACATAGCCACACACATCTGCTTATGTGCCAGAATTTGGGTTTGCACCTTTGGTGTGATGGAACTAATTTTACTAAAAATAACTTGACCCAATGATTTTATAGCTTTAAAACCAAGTATTACTTTCATGGAGTTTTAGCCATTTCCTTTTTTTCCTTATCTTTTCTGTTTTCAAAATGTTAGGACTGAGGAAACAATGGCAACTAACCATCAGTGGAAGCTGTTTGTTATAATGACAAGTCATGGTTGCCATGAAGAAAATAATGAGTGGCACACAAAACGTCAACAGCAAAGTACAGATTCTTTTCAGCTTTTCTAGGCACCCAGTTTCATTTTTTTTTAATTTGTGTTTTAGTGTGTATACAACTTGATTTTTACTTTTATTTTTTGTTTTGATTTTCTTAATGAGATCCTATGGATGGTTCAGGGTGCACTTAGTAAAATACACATATTTGATAATTACTGGTGGGATCAATCAGTTCCATGACCACAGAATGCAACTATTATCCCAGCCTGCCCTCACAGAGATGTCAGACCAGGGCTGCAAGAAGTGTCAGAAGGACAGATGGCAGCTGAAGGTCTCCAGGTGGAAGAGAGGAATTGATTCTGGGGTCGTGGAATGTCAGAGAGCCTGTGATGGCAGAGCTTGTCAGCAGCAGGCAGAAGTGACTGTATTATGACTCACCAGGAATACTGAGATATTGTGCCTGGATTCCCAAGGCTCATTCCCCTACAGTTTCTCTCCATCATGTTCTCATTCAATCTTATTCCACACCCCAGTTGGCCAAGAATTTTCTATTTTTAATCACTTCTTATCTTCTTTTCAAAATTCCCTTTTGTCTCTGAGTTTCAATCCCAGCTAGTCCCTTCTCGGCTTTAGCTTTGCCCAGGTTATTAAATATATTTGTGGTATAGTTGTCACTTTCTTCCCTAATTCCTACAGAACTGGATCTCATTTTCTTGTCATTTCTCAAGGGCCCTGAGAGTCACTATAGAAATTTAAAAATACGATTCATCTTATTTTTACAAAGGGTTTTCTACTTCTTGACCGAATTGTACCTTTGACACTACTTCCTTCAAAATCCAAAGTGTCCTGAAACCACAAAGTAACTCAGTAGACTGAGTGCTGTAGGTTCAGCAGTAGCATTAGTAAGTACTTCCTGCTGTGTGTGTAGAGAGCGGAGAGGGGCTTACAATAAGCCCTGGAGAGAGGTGTAATATGGGTTACATGAGTATAAAGTGGAATTGCATCTGGGAACGTGGCAAGGTTGGAGGACTGAAGGGGTGAAAGGACTTCAGATGCCTAATTCTTTGGCTGTGAGAGAGGGAAGATTAAAATGAAGGGGGGGGGGTTAATGACATTGAGGGGTGGATTGATTTCCTCTCTAGTTTGCCTGTAGATCTGATAAGAGATTATGGTGACAATCAATCAGTCAATCGATCAATCAATCAGCAAGCCTGATTAACAGTGCACAAAGAGAGCATAGCTTTAGAAAGTGGCTGCCGTAAGTTTCGGTGCAACTGCCCAGGCAGTTATTAAGAGGTTGAGGACAGTTCAATGTCCAGGGGACCAATTGCATCATATTCATTTCTAATAAATAAAACGGTATATTCTCTTTTTGTTTAATTTCACATTTACTGAGCACTTAGAATGGGCTAGGCCTGTGTCATATGCTGAGGATAGTGTAGTGAGAGAAAGGAAGAAAGGGAGAAATGATAATATAAAGAAATAAACAGTGAGGGACCAAGGAAGGAGGAGAGGTAAGATAGAAAGAAGGAGGAAGAGAGAAAGAGAGTAGTTCCTGTCCTCAGGGGATATAGTCTCTCATGAAATTTGTTGTTACTATCTTGAACTGTATTAATAAAGTATTCATAAGATAGAATGAAGTCACAATACAAGTGAATATTATTGATTGTTCTAACTGGATGGTCCAGAAGGTCTCACTTTTTTTCCAAATTGTGTATGCTGGCCCTGAAATAGCTGAGTGATCGCTTCAGCTAGCTTCTTCATCTTTTGTGTAAAGAACCAGGCATGATACCATTATTTATAAATGGCCCTCATGGTGACAGCTCTAGTGTTTATTTTTTTCAACATTATCAGGCATCTGATGCATAGTTTCTCTGCACTACAAATTTTGGTCAGATGGTCAAGTGGATATGAAAAAAACAGTTCAGTGGCATCTATCATTTTCATGTGTTCATGATTTGAGGTAAGCCTGGGACAGACACAAAGCCCATAGTTAAAGATAAAAAAGATTGCTTGATGATAGTGAAGTTATGCGATGCCAAGTAGGAGCATCTCTGTTTTTCAGAAATTGATAATGAAAACCCACAACTGAGAACAAAAGACTACTCTACGTTTTAATGTAGAGGACCCAACATCCATTGGGCTGACCATGGCCCTACAGGGATGGCTAAGAGGTGCCTTTTCATCAGAGGTGGGTTGTCTCCACCTGGCTCCCCCCAACTCAGTTCATGTAGGAGAAAGACTGGAAGTGAGCTGCTTATGCCCTCTGCGGGGAGTGTGTTCTTCCTGAAGGGAAGCTACCCCTTTTTTCTCTGTCTTGTGGGAGATGAGAGGGTTACTCAACTGGTTGATTTCTCCTATGGCAAGGGAAAGGGCTAAGAGAATCACAGAGTTTGGGCACATCTGCTAGAGCAGAAGTGACATCTAGTATCCTGTGAGATCTCTGCCAAGCAGTTAAGCTTGCTGATCTGCTCTGATGATGCTGAATCAGGCAAAGAGCTCCGAGGAGAGTTGGCATGGTGGTACAGCTCCTTAAGTTCCAAGTCCTTGGAGTTAGGGGGAATGTACTTATTAATCTGTGCCACTAGGCTTCAGAGTTGAGTGCTATGGTGGATGTGTGAGATTGGATTGCAAGTTTGCTGGGGATTGCTATAGCATGGAGCAAATGCTTATATGCAGAATAATGCTACTTGATGCAAGTACTTGGGGGTGCTTAAAAGAAGAAAAGAGGGCCAAGTTTGCCACAGGCAACACAACCTTCTTCCTCCTTCCTATAATAGTATCAAAGATAACCCAAATGAAAGTGTCAGGGACCAGAGACTAGAGATAGTGCTGGTGTAAGAATGTTCTTACCTGTTATATATTTAAAGAATTTTCTCTAATTGTGAGGTTAAATATTTTAAATGAGCAGAATGGAGTCTTAAAAATGAAAATGGGACTGCTTTAGTACATGCTAAAATTCTTAAAAAAAAAGAGAGTAATATGTACTAATGCAATTCACTGTCCAGAAGAAATGGGAACTTAATACAGCATGTTGGTTACAGTTATTGATGAAAATAAAATTTTTATATTTATACCTCATGACTCAATATTGCTCAGTTTCAAGAATTACACTTCTGCTCAGTGAGCCCTGCAGGAGGTGGATAGCCCCAACAGCTGCTGATACTTGGAATCTTTCATCCTTAACTATGAGCTTTAATGATGAACTCTGGGAAAATAGGATATATTTCACTAAGAATTACACACCATCCACACCATCCTGTTACACTAAAAATACACGATAAAACCACGAAGGACAAACATTCTACTTAATGTGACACATTGAGTTTTCTCTTTGTTACTAGGAATAAGAAAAGATGTCGCTAATCAAAACTTCTTTTCAAGCAGTTTATTGAAGGCATTAGGCAGCAAGAAGAAAAGATACAAAAGATACAAGTATTGAAAAGGAAGATATAAAATTGTCAGTATTCACAGATGACAACCCCCCCCCCCATCGATACATAAATTGCTACAGTAAGAGATTAGCAAGTTTCCTGAATACCAATTAATGTTAAAAAATGGACTGACTTTGTATATATTCGGAGTATAAAATTAGAGAATGATACCATTTAAATGGTTAAGAATATCAGATAAGAATTCTAGATTCTTATAGAATTATGGTGACTACCTAAATCTGAATTTCTCCATGTATCCTCTAAAAATATTAAGATTAATAACGAGAGAAAAAAATGTATCTATAATTCACACCTACGGATCTCCTAACTAGGAGATAGAGAGTACTTCAAACTTACTTGAACTTGTAAGTGGGAAAACAGATATCTAAAATCATTAGAGTCATCTCTGGACCCCATTCCAGGTGAGAGTCAGGTAGAGACTCTACAGAAATAGGAGAGGGAAACAGGTACTAGCAGGAGTGAAACACAGACTACATCACCCCCCTAAACAAAGATTCCCACGCTGAGAATGGAAGTACTTAGAATCCGTGGGAACTGAGATGTAGGGGAGTATTGACTACTGAGGAATCAAAAGAAAGAGGCTTAAAAATTTATGCAACCAGAGGCCACCAACTTGAGAAGGCACCAATTCTGGGGGACCAGGAAGCAATTTAGAAAGGAGGGAAGTTTTCTTTGAAGGCTGATTGGTGAAGGGAAATAAAGGAGCAAGAAGATCTAAAATTTAAGTGCATTAAATAGAAGAGTATTAATGAGTCACAAGAAATATCAACCATCCCCAGAAGGTACATCTATTGAAGAAACTCAACTTTTCTATACCAATAGGAGAGCATGACCTTGAACTAAGACACCATTGATCTACCCAACACCTTAACCTCAGACTCTTCCCATGGAGAAACATTTGTTATTTATGGTTCAGAAAAACCCAAAACATTTAAAATTGAACAGCAAGTGTCAGGTAACATCCACACAAAGCTACTTTAAGAGGGAAATTAGAAGTGAAAAGCAAAGTTTTTCACATGGTAAAAGCATTTGTTACCTCCCTCACCATGAGGAAAACAACTATGCAGCAGAGGACAACTGAAATGTGTCTTTGGATTCATTAAATATCACTAAACAAGTATTTTCACACATGAAAGAGAACTTTGAATCAGAAATTCAAAACCAACTTAGAATGGAAATGAACAGCAACAAAAACAGAAAAGAAAAAAGAGGAACATGTGAGACAAATGTTAATCAAATAAACTTGGGGAAGAAAGAAAAAAATTGAAAAATTATTTCAGAAGTGAAGATGAAGACGAAATTACAACTTACTCAAGAGAGAATATATGGATGGACTGGAAACATGGAGGAAAGACATGGAAATAGGCAAGAGCAGGAAGACCAAATAAAAATGGTAAATGCATGGGAAAGGATTAGATGTAGAAGGCAAAGAGAATCCAATACTTGTGATTGTAGTCTCTAAGGGAATAAAAGGAAAATAATAGAAGAAAACTAATATTTGAAACCATAAATCAATAAAAAATTATGGAAATTTAAAAATATACTTACATGTACATATTGGAAGGGACTATGGGTACCTGGAAAATTGACCATACATTGTCACCTCTGAGGCTTATCCTAGTAAAACTATTAGACTTAAGGAAAATTCTTGAAAAATAGGCCAAAAGATCAAGTCATTTACAAAACAGAGAAAATCAGGCTGGCCTTAGAATTTTTGATAGCTATACAGTAGAAAGCAACAGTGGAACAGCATTGTCACAAAACTCAAGGAAAGGAAATATAATCTAAGGATTTGATAAGTTCTTCAACAATTAATGCTATAGAAAAATAATTCTAAGTATGGAACTTAAAAACCTTTCTGTGGAACCTACTGAAGATATGCTTCATTAAACCAAGAGATGACTGGGGAATAACCCAGTAAAAGGAATGAGGTTGAGTATTTAATATACTTACTTGTAGATCTAAGACCAAAACAAAGATGGTGGGGGGTTGGGAGGCACTGTGTGAAGGTTACATGTTCTCAGAAAATTGAAATAATACAACTAAAACAAAAAGAAGTATAAGTGAGAAAGAGGAAAATAGAATAAGCTCACTAATCACCACGTAAGTAAAAGAGGAATTAAAGCTATAGTAGAATGTTAAGTAAGGGAAAGGAGACCTAGGAACATGATAAAAGATCTAGGCATAAAGGTCACCATTAGAATTATAACATTTTCTAAATGCAAAAATAAATGCATAAGAGGGCACGGGAAATGTATAAGACAGCATTAAATATAATATAAAAATAAAAAATATAATATAAAACACATTATGAGGTAGAGACTAAACATTTCACTTATATCATTAAATAACTGGGCTAAATTCAATTAAAAGGAGTTTAAAGGAAGGGATTTTTATATTAGTTCAGAAAGAATATCTAAATTTGTACATGACAGATATGCTGTCTACAGCATGAAATATTGGGCAGCTTTAAGAATAATGTGGAAAATTCCTGTGCATTGATCTGGAGTGAATTCCAGGGTAACTTAAGTTAAAAAAAAAAAAGTGCAAACATTTAAGAGTGTGTATGATATGCTACTTTATAATTTTCGGGTATTTTCCTCTCACCCCCAAATTAGTCCATTAAATTATTTACTAATGAATCACTAATTGCTTAAAGATGATGACCAGAGAAATTTAAATGTAAATATTTAAGGGCACTGAAACTTGAATATCAATTAAAAATGTCATCTTTAGGGGCACCTGGGTGGCTCAGTCGGTTAAGCCTCTGACTTCAGCTCAGGTCATGATCTCGCGGTCCGTGAGTTCGAGCCCCGCGTCGGGCTCTGTGCTGACAGCTCAGAGCCTGGAGCCTGTTTCCGATTCTGTGTCTCCCTCTCTCTCAGACCCTCCCCCATTCATGCTCTGTCTCTCTCTGTCTCAAAAATAAATAAACGTTAAAAAAATTTTAAAAAAAATGTCATCTTTAAAAAGGCTATAAATTAATGAGAATGTAGTATTCAATCTACAAAAATGTACTTAGACACAGCTCTTTTGAAGAACACGTGTACTACATGGGAGATACCTGTATATGACTTGGGCAGACATTGTTTCTTAGGTAAATTTGTTAATAAGCAAAGGGTTATTACATCTACTGGTCAAGCCATTTTTTTTAAAAACACTGTCCTTCTTTGGGACATCTAGGGGGCTCAGTCGGTTAAGTGTCAAACGCTTGATTTGGACTCAGCTCATGATCTCGTGATTCATGGGATCGACCCCCGTGTTGGACTCTTGTGCTGACGGAGTGGAGCCTGCTTCAGATTCCCTCTCTCCCTTTCTCTTTGCCCTTCCCCTCCCTATGCACCTGCTCACCCATTCTCTCTCTGTCTCTCAAAACAGATATTAAAAACAAAACAACACTGTTGTTCTTTGGGGTGTGTGAGTGGCTCAGTTGGTAGAGTGTGCAGCTCTTGATCCCAGAGTCATGGATTCAAGTCCCACATTGGGCATGGAACCTACTTTAAAAAAAAAAAAAAGTGAATAAAAAATGCTATCCTTCTTGAATAGCAGATGAACATATCTGTGGCAGATACAATAGGCTGCATTATTCAATCTCTATTCCAATTCTTTCTAGTATTCTTTTCTGTAGTACATGTGTTGTTGAGCTAAAAACATTTCTCAGATGTCATTGTGGCTCAGATTCTGTGTATGATTTAGGTTCTACTAGGCAGATGCACACACGGAATTGTGAATTTGGAACTGAATTAACTGGAGAGAAGCAGTGGTGTGCAGGATCCTTTGCTGATAGGCTCCAACGTGAGTAGCATGGCATCAGAGTCAGCGGTTTTGTCACTAGCTTCTGGACATCAAGATTGTGACCGAGGTTGTGTGATGCTGGAACCAGCAGTTGGCACAATTACTTCAAAACTCTGCCGCATCCTGGCAATAGCAGAGATCGCTTTTTCCCTTTTGGGCCAATTCTGGGGTTTTCTGGGAGTCAACCTTGGAGCATAAGATCACTTAATGCTTTAAAAAATCACTTTATTCTTAGATATTTCCTTTTTTCCTGATACTGAATTTTAAATGATAAAATATTCTAGGGAAACTACCTTAAAAATATGATGTATATTCTTTTGAAGTTCCCAAGGCATAGAATTCTGTATAGAACACCCTGAACTATTAAACTCACCACCAGCTAGCAGCCTTCCGTGTGCTGAGTAACCTGGCTATTCTCCTCCATTTCCCTTTGGCATAGTCATTAAAGAAACAATCCCAAATCCATCATTTCCTTCCTATCTTGCTCTTAACCTCTTATCTTTTGTTCACTGCTTTTTAATGAGTGCAGCAACTACTGCCTATCAGTCAAAGCAAACCACCTCTATTGATTCTATAACATGCATTACAAAGAGATGATTTAGGCTCTTTTAGGGAATGTTAGCCACTCAAACATCTTGGCATATATCGCTTGGGTTAAAGACAAATAGGGCCATCTCTACACATAAGAAGGTTCTTTGTCATGGGGCTTTGGAGTCTGGCCTAGGAGCTAAAAGCTTGTCTTTTAAATGGATATCATTCCTAGCTCCTTGCTGCTGTTTACTGTTTCCTGGGGAAGGTGAGTTCTTAGGCCTTCCAGAAGAAGAGAATTGTATTCCATTACAAGAGTCAACAGTTTATCTAGGCTAAGACCCAATAGAGACCTGGAGTTTGATTACAGAAAAACTTGGCCTAGGCCAAATCTGGAAAATGAAAGGATAATTTAGGTTGGTTCCAACGCAAAGGAAATAATAGGGTAACGGTAGAGAAAGTGATGGGTTGCCTGTCACCTGCTTGTCACAGTGAGACCAACTGGAAGGTTATTTAGGAATGGAAAGGTAAAAATCTTTAAAAGGAGCCACGTCTATCGGCATAATAAGGGCTTGTTGATTTTTGTCTCAAGTGCTTAACTGCAAAGAAAATTCTTCCCAATAGCTTCATGCAGCTGATATTTCTACTGTTAGAGGTGATATTGGATAATAATTAAGAACATGAACTCTCTAGAGACACTGGCACAATTTCTCCAAATCCCAGTTTTACCCATCAACATATCTGTGACCTAGGGCACAAGATTCATAACTTCACTGTGTCAGTTTCCACAACTATAAATGGGGATAATAACAGCACTTCTCTTGTAAGGTTGTCATAAGGTATACAGGGGTAGTTAGATGTAAAGCAATCAGAATGGTGTGTCACATACACAACATAAATGCTAGTATTCAGGTCTTCATTTCCTCCTCAGAGGTCCTTTATGATAATCATATGTAAGAAATGATCCCCTGCTGTCTTTGTCTCTCGCAGAACCTTAGGTTACTGTCTTCCCAACACTATATTTTTAAGATGGATTAAATTATTAATTCCCCCCATACATATATACAAATACATTTTCAAACTAAAGGTATGGTCCATTTGTAGGTGATGAAATAAAGGTGCTAATAAAGATTTTCTCAGTGAATGGGGGAAAATGTGGGAGAGAACTTGGAATTGATGAATTCATTTGTTTAATCAGCGTTTGTTGGGGGATTATATGAGTCAGTCGCCATCATGGCATCGTGGGTATCAAGATTGGAAAAAAAAAAAAGAACAAAAGCAGTTTTCTCTCCCTTACTCACTGTACGTTTTCAGAGAGAAGGTGAATATCATCTCCATGCAAGGAACGTGTACTCCATAGTCCCTAGTATAACGTATGGGACATTTGAGCTTAATAGTTTATTCATACATGTAGATAGTTAAACTCAAAATGGAAAGATTAACTTAACTATTCAATACTCACTCAACAATCTGCCTTGCTAAGATTTGTGGGCCTCAGAGAGAATTAAGATTCCATTTTGCATGATAATTTAATAATGGATTAGCTTATCATTTTTCTTTTGTTTACATGGCTATTCTTCCAAGATCAAAATTGCAGTGAACTAACAGACTGATAAAGACAGACATTTCAGGAATATTTATATTGAGCCTTTTGGAATGTTTGAAAGGAAATATAGTCCCTTTAAGCCTAACTTGGGGTTTCTTTTTTTTTTCAATATATGAAATTTATTGTCAAATTGGTTTCCATACAACACCCAGTGCTCATCTTAAAAAGTGCCCTCCTCAATACCCATCACCCACCCACCCCTCCCTCCCATCCCCATCAACCCTCAGTTCTCAGTTTTTAAGAGTCTCTTATGCTTTGGCTCTCTCCCACTCTAACCTCTTTTTTTCCTTCCCCTCCCCCATGGGTTTCTGTTAAGTTTCTCAGGATCCACATAAGAGTGAACACATAGGGTATCTGTCTTTCTCTGTATGGCTTATTTCACTTAGCATCACACTCTCCAGTTCCATCCTCGTTGCTACAAAGGGCCATATTTCGTTCTTTCTCATTGCCACGTAGTACTCCATTGTGTATATAAACCACAATTTCTTTATCCATTCATCAGTTGATGGACATTTAGGCTCTTTCCATCATTTGGCTATTGTTGAGAGTGCTGCTATAAACATTGGGGTACAAGTGCCCCTGTGCATCAGTACTCCTGTATCCCTTGGGTAAATTCCTAGCAGTGCTACTGCTGGGTCATAGGGTAGGTCTATTTTTAATTTTTTGAGGAACCTCCACACTGTTTTACAGAGTGGCTGCACCAGTTTGCATTCCCACCAACAGTGCAAGAGGGTTCCCGTTTCTCCACATCCTCACCAGCATCTATAGTCTCCTGATTTGTTCATTTTGGCCACTCTGACTGGCATGAGGTGATATCTGAGTGTGGTTTTGATTGGTATTTCCCTGATGAGGAGCGATGTTGAGCATCTTTTCATGTGCCTGTTGGCCATCCGGATGTCTTCTTTAGAGAAGTGTCTATTCATGTTTTCTGCCCATTTCTTCACTGGTTTATTTGTTTTTCGGGTGTGGAGTTTGGTGAGCTCTTTATAGATTTTGGATACTAGCCCTTTGTCCGATATGTCATTTGCAAATATCTTTTCCCATTCCGTTGGTTGCCTTTTAGTTTTGTTGATTGTTTCCTTTGCTGTGCAGAAGCTTTTTATCTTCATGAGGTCCCAATAGTTCATTTTTGCTTTTAATTCCCTTGCCTTTGGGGATGTGTCAAGTAAGAAATTGCTATGGCTGAGGTCAGAGAGGTCTTTCCTGTTTTCTCCTCTAGGGTTTTGATGGTTTCCTGTCTCACATTCAGGTCCTTTATCCATTTTGAGTTTATTTTTGTGAAAGGTGTGAATAGTTTCAACCTTCTGTATGTTGCTGTCCAGTTCTCCCAGCACCATTTGTTAAAGAGACTGTCTTTTTTCCATTGGATATTCTTTCTTGCTTTGTCAAAGATGAGTTGGCCATACTTTTGTGGGTCTAGTTCTGGGGTTTCTATTCTATTCCATTGGTCTATGTGTCTGTTTTTGTGCCAATACCACGCTGTCTTGATGATTGCAGCTTTATAGTAGAGGCTAAAGTCTGGGATTGTGATGCCTCCTGCTTTGGTCTTCTTCAAAATTACTTTGGCTATTCGGGGCCTTTTGTGGTACCATATGAATTTTAGGATTGCTTGTTCTAGCTTCGAGAAGAATGCTGGTGCAATTTTGATTGGGATTGCATTGAATGTGTAGATAGTTTTGGATAGTATTGACATTTTGACAATATTTATTCTTCTAACCCATGAGCACGGAATGTTTTTCCATTTCTTTATATCTTCTTCAATTTCCTTCATAAGCTTTCTATAGTTTTCAGCATACAGATCTTTTACATCTTTGGTTAGATTTATTCCTAGGTATTTTATGCTTCTTGGTGCAATTGTGAATGCGATCAGTTTCTTTGTCTTTCTGTTGCTTCATTATTAGTGTATAAGAATGCAACTGATTTCTGTACATTGATTTTGTATCCTGCAACTTTGCTGAATCCGTGTATCAGTTCTAGCAGACTTTTGGTGGAGTCTGTCAGATTTTCCATGTATAATATCATGTCACCTGCAAAAAGTGAAAGCTTAACTTCATCTTTGCCAATTTTGATGCCTCTGATTTCCTTTTGTTGTCTGATTGCTGATGCTAGAACTTCCAACACTATGTTAAACAACAGCGGTGAGAGTGGGCATCCCTGTCGTGTTCCTGATCTCAGGGAAAAAGCTCTCAGTTTTTCCCCGTTGAGGATGATGTTAGCTGTGGGCTTTTCATAAATGACTTTTATGATCTTTAAGTATGTTCCTTCTATCCCGACTTTCTCAAGGGTTTTTATTAAGAAAGGGTGCTGGATTTTGTCAAAGGCCTTTTCTGCATCGATTGACAGGATCGTATGGTTCTTCTCTTTTCTTTTATTAATGTGATGTATCATGTTGATTGATTTGCGAATGTTGAACCAGCCCTGCATCCCAGGAATGAATCCCACTTGATCATGGTGAATAATTCTTTTTATATGCTGTTGAATTCGATTTGCTAGTATCTTATTGAGAATTTTTGCATCCATATTCATCAGGGATATTGGCCGGTAGTTCTCTTTTTTTACTGGGTCTCTGTCTGGTTTAGGAATCAAAGTAATACTGGCTTCATAGAATGAGTCTGGAAGTTTTCCTTCCCTTTCTATTTCTTGGAATAGCTTGAGAAGGATAGGTATTATCTCTGCTTTAAACGTCTGGTAGAACTCCCCTGGGAAGCCATCTGGTCCTGGACTCTTATTTGTTGGGAGATTTTTGATAACCGATTCAATTTCTTCGCTGGTTATGGGTCTGTTCAAGCTTTCTCTTTCCTCCTGATTGAGTTTTGGAAGAGTGTGGGTGCTTAGGAATTTGTCCATTTCTTCCAGGTTGTCCAATTTGTTGGCATATAATTTTTCATAGTATTCCCTGATAATTGTTTGTATCTCTGAGGAATTGGTTGTAATAATTCCATTTTCATTCATGATTTTATCTATTTGGGTCGTCTCCCTTTTCTTTTTGAGAAGCCTGGCTAGAGGTTTGTCAATTTTGTTTATTTTTTCAAAAAACCAACTCTTGGTTTCGTTGATCTGCTCTACAGTTTTTTTAGACTCTATATTGTTTATTTCTGCTCTGATCTTTATTATTTCTCTTCTTCTGCTGGGTTTAGGCTGTCTTTGCTGTTCTGCTTCTATTTCCTTTAGGTGTGCTGTTACATTTTGTATTTGGGATTTTTCTTGTTTCTTGAGATAGGCCTGGGTTGCAATGTATTTTCCTCTCAGGACTGCCTTCGCTGCATCCCCAAGTGTTTGGATTGTTGTATTTTCATTTTCGTTTGTTTCCATATATTTTTAAATTTCTTCTCTAATTGCCTGGTTGACCCACTCATTCGTTATTAGGGTGTTCTTTAACCTCCATGCTTTTGGAGGTTTTCCAGACTTTTTCCTGTGGTTGATTTCAAGCTTCATAGCATTGTGGTCTGAAAGTATGCATGGTATGATCTCAATTCTTGTATACTTATGAAGGGCTGTTTTGTGACCCAGTATGTGATCTATCTTGGAGAATGTTCCATGTGGACTCGAGAAGAAGGTATATTCTGTTGCTTTGGGATGCAGAGTTCTAAATATATCTGTCAAGTCCATCTGATCCAATGTATCATTCAGGGCCCTTGTTTCTTTATTGACCGTGTGTCTAGATGATCTATCCATTTCTGTAAGCGGAGTGTTAAAGTCCCCTGCAATTACCACATTCTTATCAATAAGGTTGCTTAAGTTTGTGAGTAATTGTTTTATATATTTGGGGGCTCCCATATTTGGCACATAGACATTTATAATTGTTAGCTCTTCCTGATGGATAGACCCTGTAATTATTATATAATGCCCTTCTTCATCTCTTGTTACAGCCTTTAATTTAAAGTCTAGTTTGTCTGATATAAGTATGGCTACTCCAGCTCTCTTTTGACTTGAAGTAGCATGTTAAATAATTCTCCATCCCCTCACTTTCAATCTGAAGGTGTCCTCAGGTCTAAAATGAGTCTCTTGTAGACAGCAAATAGATGGGTCTTGTTTTTTTATCCGTTCTGATACCCTATGTCTTTTGGTTGGCGCATTTAGTCCATTTACATTCAGTGTTATTATAGAAAGATATGAGTTTAGAGTCATTGTGATGTCTGTAGGTTTCATGCTTGTAGCGATGTCTCTGGTACTTTGTCTCACAGGATTCCCCCTTAGGATCTCTTGTAGGGCTGGTTTAGTGGTGACAAATTCCTTCAGTTTTTGTTTGTTTGGGAAGACCTTTATCTCTCCTTCTATTCTAAATGACAGATGTGCTGGATGAAGGATTCTCGGCTGCATATTTTTTCGGTTCATCACATTGAAGATTTCATGCCATTCTTTTCTGGCCCGCCCAGTTTCAGTAGAGAGACCCGTCACGAGTCTTATCGGTCTCCCTTTATATGTTAGAGCACGTTTATCCCTAGCTGCTTTCAGAATTTTCTCTTTATCCTTGTATTTTGCCATTTTCACTATGATATGTTGTGCAAAAGATCGATTCAAGTTACGTCTGAAGGGAGTTCTCTGTGCCTCTTGGATTTCAATGCCTTTTTCCTTCCCCAGATCAGGGAAGTTCTCAGCTATTATTTCTTCAAGTACACCTTCAGCACCTTTCCCTCTCTCTTCCTCCTCTGAGATACCAATTATGCGTATATTATTTCTCTTTAGTACATCACTTAGTTCTCTAATTTTCCCCTCATACTCCTGGATTTTTTTTTATCTCTCTTTTTCTCAGCTTCCTCTTTTTCCATAATTTTATCTTCTAGTTCACCTATTCTCTCCTCTGCCTCTTCAATCCAAGCTGTGGTCATCTCCATTTTATTTTGCAGCTCATTTATAGCATTTTTTTTTAGCTCCTCCTGGCTGTTCCTTAGTCCTTTGATCTCTGTAGCAATAGATTCTCTGCTGTCCTTTATACTGTTTTCAAGCCCAGCAATTAATTTTATGACTATCATCCTAAATTCACTTTCTGTTTTATTGTTTAAATCCTTTTTGATCAGTTCGTTAGCTGTTGTTATTTCCTGGAGATTCTTTTGAGGGGAATTCTTCTGTTTCATCATTTTGGATAGTCCCTGGAGTGGTATGGAACTGCAAGGCACTTCCCCTGTGCTGTCTTGAATAACTTGTGTTGGTGGGCGGGGCCGCAGTCAGACCTGATGTCTGCCCCCAGCCCACCACTGGGGCCACAGTCAGACTGGTGCGTACCTTCTCTTCCCCTCTCCTAGGGGCAAGATTCACTGTGGGGTGGCATGGCCCATCTGGGCTACTTGCACACTGCCAGGCTTGTGGTGCTGGGGATCTGGCTTATTAGTTGGGGTGGATAGGCAAGGTGCACAGGGGCAGGAGGGGCAGGCTCAGCTCGCTTTTCCTTGGGTGATCCCCTTCGGGAGGGGCCTTGCAGCACCGGGAGGGAGTCAGACCCTCTTCAGTGGCTCTGAAGAGTCCGTTCTGCTAGTCTTCTGGCAGTTTTCTGGGTTATTTAAGCAGGTGTGGGTGGAATCTAAGTGATCAGCAGGACGCGGTGAGCCCAGCATCCTCCTACGCCGCCATCTTCCTCCTAAGGCAATCCATTGGAGACTCTTAAATACAGAAAACAAACTCAGGGTTGCTGGAGGGATGTTGGGTGGGGGGATGGGCTAAATGGGTGATGGGCATTAGGTAGGGCACTTATTGGGTGTCATATGTAAGTGATGGATCACGAAATTCCACTCCTGACATCATTATTACATTGTATGTTAACTAACTTGGATTTAAATAAAAAGGTTTGTTTTTTTTTTTTTTTTTTTTTGCAAAAAAAATTAATCAGGTCAAAAAACAAAATTGAGTGGAATCAGAGAATACAGGCATTTAACAGCTTAGAGAGAGAGTGGTAAAGAGTGTTTGAGAATAGAATGGATTTAGGCATGAGACAAACAGACTGAAAAATCCCCAGCAAGGCTGAACTGTGTATCCATTCTCAGCATCTGAAATTTCCCTATTACCTAGATATGTTTTAATGACTTGATAAGGTTCAGAAGATGTGAATCTGAAATAAGGAGGAAATGACCATGACCGTAGAAAGGTGAAGTCTCAAAACTTGCTGCTTGCAGCAAAGGCGTGAGAGTTCTGAAAGGCCAAGACAGAACAACAGGAAGTGAGCATTCTGTACTCCGGGATGAGTAGTCGGACCGTTTTAGGATCTTGCAAATAACAAGGCCGTAAATAGCTCCTGAAATCCTTAGCTCAACACCCACCCTCAGGTTGGGCATACGAAGATGAAGTAAAAGAAGTCTTTGGAAAACGTTGTTGGAGTGTTATGACATGAGGAAGTTGCTTCTCCTCACCTAAAGCTCAGCAAAAAGAGAACATATGCAAAGGCCTTGACAATGTCCCCTGAAGTTTGGCAGAACATAAGGGACTGTAACTTTAGTGTGAAGCTGTGTTAGGTTAGCTGCCTAGTGGTACTAGGGACAAAAATAGATGGTAGATGTTGGCGGAAGAAGCGTATGGCTCAGGAGGGCCAAATGAAGACTGCACTGGACAAAGAGGCAGCCTCAGTGTTTGAATGTTTATTTATTTTTGAGAGAGACAGAGACAGAGTGTGAGTGGGGGAGGGGCAGGGAGAGTGGGAGACACAGAATCCTAAGCAGGCCCCAGGCTCTGAGCTGTTAGCACGGAGCCCAATGAGAGGTTTGAACTTGCACTCGTGAATCGTGGGATCATGACCTGAGCTGAAGTCTGAGGCTTGCCAGACTGAGCCACCCAGGCGACCCTAAAAGGGGGCATTATGTAAGAGAACTTCAGGTAGAGTTTGGAAGTGAATTATTAGATACAAAAACTCTCAGTGGGGTCCTACATGTAGAGAGGTATTATCTACATCAAAGAAGGTTCTCTAGTATTTCTAAAGATGGTTGGTTTTCCAAAATGACACAAAGGTACCTCATGAGAGAGACTTGGTTTGTATAGAAATAATGCCTGACACGTAACAAGCATCTATCTGTCTCAGAAATTACGAATGCCTCGTATGTGTTAACTCAAGTTCTCACTGCATGGGGAAATGAAAGCTCAGAGAACTTAACTAAATTGCCCAATTCATGTAGCTAGTTTGTAGCCACCACTTATAAGTCATAACAGTAGAATAAGCCTTTTCTTGCCTGTTCCTTACCTACCTTTCCTCCCCACTTTAGCCCAGAGGAGTCAGTGTAGGTAGGGGTGGAGTGGGAGAGGAGTCAAAGTATAGGTGGGGATGTGGAGAAACAGACCTGGTTTCCCATTGTAGTTTACACTATAAAGCAGAAACAAGCTGTAGAAAGAATATGTCTTAGCTTTAAGTGAAATTTGGAGTTTTGTTACTATAAGGCCATTTTACTCATATTAGATGCTGTCTTAATGAAAAGGTTCTAAGGAATTTTCATTTTTTGAGAACTGTCCAGAAAAGTCATGAGATCTGCCCTCAATTTAATCTCTCTTAGTATGGAAAATTAGCCTGACATATCTGGGAAGCGGGGGGAAGCAGTGACATTGTTTTCTGTTTCCCCTCTATGGAGTTCCGTTCTTTGAACATGGCATACATCATTTGTTGAGTAGGAACTGTATGTAGAATGCTGTATTCAGAGCTGTAAAGAATCTTAGAAGGAGCTTTAAACATATAAAGATAGGTAAATAGACAGTTAGACAAGCAAGAGGTAAAAAGTAAAAACATGTTTTCATTTACAGCTATAAAAATAGTTATGATGTTTAGAATGCCTGAGTAGAATTTTATGGAGGACAGCCAAATATAGCATAGAGGAGAGGCCCACACAACAGAAAACAATGGGAAATCTCAGTCCTAGGGAGAAAATCTGTGGGAGGATGGGAATAGATCACTACTGAAGGGAGTTAAGGGAAGGATGCAGACTCCATTTATCAGACAGACTAGAGTAGAGCTTCATTGGTAGCAAGAAGGTCAGTGGAATAGGACTACTGTGAAGGGTTTGAAGGCCATTGTCTCATATTTAATCTAACCCCCTGTGGTGTAATGTACCACCTGGTAAATCACATTGCATGCTAATTTTACTGCTTTAGGCCAAGTAGCCTAGGGGAGTCTTTGTTTCTGTAATTGAGAAGCTCTATAAGAATCAAAGGTTTTCTGGATGAGCTATCATCTGTATCAACAAAATTTGGTACTGCACTGGAAGTGGAAGACATACTTGATTATTAAATGTTCTGCTTTATTTAGAGAAACATATTTGTGACAAGGGTAAACAGCAAGCTTGCAAAGTTTTATTTGCTGAATCTAGGAACAGACTGGTGATAACTCTATTATTTATGGTAATGGATTCACAATGGTGGTTGTAGAATTTCTTTTCCTGGGTTTCTGATGAGGAAGAAAGAGGAAGAATGAATATTTTCTCTCTAAAATGCTTAAATCAACTTTCTAGTGTTTTAAATACTTGGATTCATGAGAAGCCCAGGCATTACATAGCTGAGTGAAGTAGGGTTTCAAATGGATGTCTTCCCCAGGTCAGGTAGCTTGTCTCAATGAGGTAAAAAACAAAACAAAACAAAACAACAACAAAACTGTCTGGCTACTGAAAAACACTTAGTGTCCCTTTTAGCTGAGAGTCTCATAAAGAAATAAAACCAAACTGCATAGGCAGAGAATATGGCTCATGACACTTATTTTTTCAGGTATATTTCACATGTTTTTACCCATTCCTTGACTTTTTTGTAAGTGGTAATTGTGCTAATTTTTATGTGGCTGATTTAAGAATGTGATTCTGAATCTAGGAGAGATGTCTGGAAAAAAGGAGAGGGCAGTGCACTTTGTCATTAAGACCCCCATAATTATTTGTGTAATGTAAACAATCACAGAAATTCAATTGGTTTAATACAGTCTGGACTTGAAACTCAAAATCAGGGGCGCCTGGGTGGCGCAGTCAGTTAAGCGTCCGACTTCAGCCAGGTCACGATCTCGCGGTCCGTGAGTTCGAGCCCCGTGTCAGGCTCTGGGCTGATGGCTCAGAGCCTGGAGCCTGTTTCTGATTCTGTGTCTCCCTCTCTCTCTGCCCCTCCCCCGTTCATGCTCTGTCTCTCTCTGTCCCAAAAATAAATAAACGTTGAAACTCAAAATCATCATTTTTATTCAACATCAAATTATCAGAAAGGAAAGAGAGCAGTTATTAAGTTGACCTTGCAAGAACTGTATCTTATGATTCTTGGAGCTCAAAGGATGTACTGATTTGGTGAATATTCATCTTCATTCATTTTTTGGCAATTATAATTTGGTACCCACTGTGTGCCAAGCCAGCATTCCCATGATTCTCGAGTCTCTGTGAGACTTCTGAAGACATGTAATATCAGCACTTTATAGCATCCAGTCTTAAAATTTAAATCCATATATCTTTTACATATTTAGGATTGGCTGCTTTTCTTTCAAATGCTTGGAGAATTTATTTTCAATCTTTTCCTCTAGGAGTCAACTGCCCCTTCCCTTTCCCACCTCTTCCACTCCCCTTAAACCTTTGAACACCTCTGAGTATTCTGTAATATGTGTGACATACATATCAAATTTGTTTGCTCTGCAAAGTGAATCATTCTCTGCTGCAGAATTTGGGACTTTTTTTAAAATCAAGGGAAGTACCAGAATGTTCACTGAAGAAAAGCAACAACTCTTAATCCTAAAATCAGGTAATTATTTCTTAGCCTGCAGCTCACCTGATGTTAAAAACAAACAAACAAACAAACAAACAAAACCAGAAAACAAAAAAACTCTCCAAAATCTAACTCTCAGTAAATGACGCTTCTAATTCATCCTTGCCAGAAAACACTGACTTCTTCATTGAAGGAAGTCCTGAGTTTTTGCTGTTGGATTCCCAAACCACATGATTAATTTATTATTATTATTTTTTTACCTGCAGATACATATTACTTCCTGTCATTAAGAACATAGATCTTACACTAAAAAAGACTAAAGATAGCTTTAACATACATATGCCACAGAAGGCTGCTGCTCTGTGTTGTCACTTAAATCAGGCGGTAAGAGAATTCTTTCCTTGTTTGGCTGACAACATAGCAGTGAGCTCCGCGTGGAGAACACTGTGTATTTCCCTTGGGCACTTTGACTGACAATCACATGTGATAAGTTAAATACCATTTTAGGTGCCAGCACAAATGAAATTTTAAAAAGAAAGCTCCTGTTCGTTGATGAGAGTAGTTGGTGAGTCTTCTTGAAAGACTAATTGCATTCAAATGCCTTTAAAAATTCTTCTTTTCACCTGTGTGCAAACTAAAAGTAGAGACCTGTGTTAGGATCCAATTATCTAACACATTTAGTCTCCTCTGCAGTCAGATAGCCAGTAGATATTCTGGGAGAGAAATATTTTGTTTTTATATGGTAAATGCCAACAAAAATAACAGACTGGTCCTTGCTGGGTCTAAGTGAAAATTTACCTTTAGAGCCAAAGGACCACATGAGCCTCGTCTGTGTGCATGCCCACATCTGCCAATATATATTTGCATAAATGATTTGATTGGGAAAAAGAGTATATGAGGATAGACATTGGGTATCTAGGGCAAGAGAGAAAAATAGAGCATCCCCTACTTCCACGGAAGTTGCATTGGGCTAAGTCTGCACCCTACCCTTTCTAATCCTGCTTCAAATACATCCTAGTTTCAGCACAGTTAAAACGGAAAGATCATCATCCTGTTTTGGGTATCCTGTGGGTTTTTTAATTCATGCAGCTCAGGAGTCCGTATCCTGGACAAAGTGATAATCCCCTGATGAACAGTGAAGAACATAGAGGAGAGCTTGATACCTGGTGGGTGTGGAAGATTCTCACCGTATACCTCGGGTGCCATGCTGAGGCCTGGTGGGCAAGTGTCAGAGCCTGGTGAGCACAGACTATGAATATGTGAGTGCTGTGTGAGACTTCTCCCAGGCCCTTGCAGGAATATGTAGGAATGTTCTCTAGAATATGGCCTCTTAGAGCCACACAAACAGGGTAATGTATCACTGCCCTGTTTGGGTTGCCTCATGAACTAAACTGAGCAGTGGATTCGGTTATTTGGGACGTAGGAGTGTAGGGAGCTGACATGCCTTTTGCAATTTTGGTGAAAACCAGTTTATCTGAGTAATTTGAGAGATAAATATTTTGGTACATCAAATGCATTTTATGAAAGTAGTGTGGGTTTGAATTTACAGATTTAATTAAAGTGTTTATATTCCTGATCTTTATAAACCTTGTTAAAAGCACTCTTCTTGGAATTGGGTTCCAGACAAAAGCAGTTTGCCTTCAACAAACTTGGGAATTTGTGTCACCAAAATATCCCAAAGCCCCACCAGACTATGGAGGGAAATAAAAACACATTAGTGTGAAAACTCAGATTTCACTACCTAAATGCCCCTCCATATTGACACAAACCTCAGTCCGTGGCTGGTGGGAGAGGCAGTAATTCTGCCATTAGGAGGTTGAGATACTGATGCACTAGCAATGAACTCTGGTTTTCCATGTAATCGCCAAGTCATGCTACTTCCTTACCTCTACCTGTTGACTGAAACTCTAGAGCCAGGCTTCTGCTTTTGAGCACTTCTGTTCCTTGAAGGGACTGGGGCCTTTTCTTTAACCCCACTCTCTATGCCTAGTATTCTGATAATCTTAATAGCTTTGGCCAACTAGGGTAGAGGGCTTGACCCTGAGGAGGGAGTATTTCCCCCATTTTCTATCTCTGCTGTCACTTCTTGTGGTCATGATGTCATTGCCAGTCAGATCTGATCTTAACTGTCCATTGTGGTATCTCACCCTCTGGGTTATTTCTCAACCCTCCCCAGAGTATGACCAGTGATTCTGATCCCCATCTGCATCTTCCTTGCTCTTCTGGGACTACCTTCTAAACTGATGCTTCTCAAACCTTCTAAATATGCACATGGCACATATGGAGATCTTGTTACAAAGCAGATTCTGATCAGTAGGTTTAGAGTGGGGCCTGTGATTTCTGCTGATGCTACTGGTCCAGGACCACATTTTGAGTAGCAAGGCTTTGTACACAGAGTTCTCCTTCTTCAGACTTCTTTCTGCTGAGTTCCAGGTTTCTCCCTCCTCTTTTTTTTTATACCTTTTACCAAAGTTACTACATACTTTTATTTAGGTTATCATGAGCACTTTCTCAGTAAAAAGTACCAAACCATTTGTGGACCCCAAGAGGTGACCTTCTCCAAGTCAGCCAAGCAGATTTTTACTGCAAACCAGAAGTTCTCCAGTCTCTCTCTTCCTGCGGGATGTCACCTCCTCTAACCTATGAAGATAATTCAAGCTCAATAGCAGTTATATTCTTTAGAACATTCTGGTTTTGAGAATCCCTGTGTCACTATGAGACCATGCCTCTTAGGTCTGCTGACAGTCATTTAGAAGCATGAGTCTAAGTTCATTCAAAAAAGGCAGAGAGTGTTTCCACTGAATTTAAGAAAATATGAGGTAGCACATTATTCTCTTTCTTCTTTGCCATGTTGTACCTTCAATTTCCTGTAAATTAGTATGTAAAACTGTTGAAGAATCTTCACTGAAGAGTTAGGGTACTTTCAGAAAGGAATGAAAACAGAGAGGAGAAAGGTTAAAGTTCTAGCTAAGTTGAAAAATTGTTTTGAATAGCTGTAGAAAGGCGTTTAATGATTATACCTTCACAAGGAGAGTGGATCTTTCCAGGGTTAACCTTGATCTCTTGATCTGAATTTTGCATCTATGTTTTCCAGGATTCCCTGTGACATCTCTTATCCTAAACAAAAGCAGACCTCACTCCCTGCACTCTTGTCCTTTTTCTGTCCCTTATAATGTCCTAAGGGTTTGAGGGGTGGCATGGACTTTGCCTGGGTGACAGCAATTCTTTCCATTTTCTGGTTTCATAAACCCTCCAACCTGACTTTGCTCTTAGATATTCCACCAATGGGAGCTGTGGGCTTGAAAGCTCTTTAATGAATTGACCTATTGGAAAGCCTATAACACAGAATACATTTAATTAAAAAATACTGTTTAAGTCTATGGCAAGAAAAGAATATTTGTTTAATTAACAAGGCATATGTTATTCTACACTTGGAGTTGATGGGTATCTGTTATAGCAATCGTTTTTTTTTCCCCCTGGGATGGGGTGGGTGGTGGGATCTGTTGAAAGCACAAAAAAGCTATGTCAGTCTATAATGAACCAAAAAAAAGTATGAGATGTCGACCTATTCTGTAATCTTTCAAAGCCATGGTTTCCTTATTAAGACAGATAAACTCTCCCAGGCTCTAAAAATCTCACAGAATTTCACAAGGGGATTTGAGACTATTTTTAATGTGGTGCCACAGAAGAGCAGATAAACCTTCATTCTAGTCCTTTGCTAAACGGGGCTCGGCAGATTTCTAAATCTGATTTCTACTAAGAGTAAGTTCTAGAGCTGATATTTCCATTCTGATTTATATTCGTGTGGTGCAATTCATGTGCTAAAGGAGATAAATATAATATTATCAGTTGTAAAGTGTTCTATTTTTAGTGGCCTGCACTTCCTAAACATTTTTGAAAAATCAGGAAGGGCTTTGCCCATAGATCAGTCATCATCAACCTAATCATCATTAGGGATGCAACAAGATTCCTCTCTCTCTCTCTCTCTCTCTCTGTCTCTGTCTCTGTCTCTCTCTCTCTCATCTGTGAGGAATGTGATGTTCAGAAAGATTCTATAAATTTCTCAAGGTAGCATAGGGCATGAGTAGCACAAAGGTGCTTGAGTTTTTACTTTCTGTTTAGAGCACTATTTAATAAACCAGTCTACATACATTTCTAAAGACAAATGTGATTTTAGGAGTACTTCATTTTCTCTGGTGATAAAACCTCCATTTCAACAAGCCCTCTGGCTACAGTCTACATTTTCTCTATAGACCCTAGCCCCAGAAAGTGTGATTAAAAACTGAAATGTACTTCTGGGAAATGAGAGTATGCTCTGAAACTCTATGTTTGGTGCTTTTCCACTTGCAAAACAGTTAAAAGTGCTTTTTACTGTTCCTTTTTTCCCCTCATACTTCTAATGCAAAGAAGCTCAGTATTATTATCATTCCAGTTTGCCAGCAGCTATTTCAGTGCCCATCCGAGTGTCATCCAATAAGCTAGTAATGAAATGGAGACAGGTTGTCAGAGCTGTTAGGTGTGTATTATTGATGGACCAGTTAGTCTGGTCCTTGCAACCTCTCTGAATTTTGCTTTCTCATCTTTAGGATTCCTTACAGTACCAGATTTTTTTTAATGTTTATTTATTTTTGAGACAGAGAGAGACAGAGCGTGAACGGGGGAGGGTCAGAGACGGGGAGACACAGAATCTGAAGTAGGGTCCAGGCTCTGAGCTGTCAGCACAGAGCCCGACATGGGGCTCAAACTCACGGACCGTGAGATTATGACCTGAGCCGAAGTCGGATGCTTAACCTCCTGAGCCACTCAGGCGCCCCTACAGTACCAGATTTTTAAACTCTGATCCACATTATTTTTAATCTTTAAAAACCTTATAGTATTTATTATGTTCTAGGCACTGTCCTAAGAACTTTACACATACCAACTTACTTACTTTATAATAACTTCTGTTATAGGTAAATACTATCATCTCTCTGTTTATGGATAAGGAAACTAAGCTTTACAAAGGCTAATTAACTTGCTTAAAATCCCACAGCTACTAAGTGTCAGTGTTGCCATCTGACCCAGTCTGGCTCCAGAATCCGTGCTCTTGCCCACTGTATTCTTCGTTATGACATTGCCTTGCTTCAGTCCTTAAAGCTCTAAGTTTCTTAATTTGTGGTTTGAGAGGTCTTTCTTTACTTACCAGTGCTTTGAGATTTATTCTACTATATTTATCATGAAACACATCTGGATTAATAATGAAAGAGCTCACTGAATCCCTTGGTTAGCCTTGTAAGTTCCCAGTCAACAATATTCAACACCTTTGAGAAGATTGTCTTTGGGCAGTTCTAATCTAGTACGTGAGAAGTTATGTGCGGTTGAACCACTCCAGTCAGCTCTCCTTTACGCTTCCAATCCCTCAATGGCTACCATGAACACTGGCAGTCAGTCACCATAATTGGAGATCAGGCCTTAGCAAAACTGAATTCTGAAACAGATTTGATTCAGATGAGAAGGGACTTGAACCTTGATCTTCAACTACCATAACTTTCTTCTTTTGAAAGGAAACTCATTATGGAAAAACTCATTTTTTTCCCCTGAGTTTCTGAAAAGCAGATTGTATGAAAGCCTTTTATCTTGAACACTTGAGATATTATCAACCTAATACCTGAACCAAGAAATAGAATTTCTACAGAAAATTCTCAGGTGACATTTTTGGACTATCCAAGAGGAAGTTCGGTCCCTAGGTGTTTAATAAATCAGGCCTGCGCACTGGGTTATGAGGTATATTTCATTGAGAGTACTTGGTATGGGGAGTTCTCTGTTTGATTTAAGGCTTTATTATGGGAAATGGGGGGAGCCCAGCTGTGACTAAGAGGTAACATCTGTGTTTGTTTCTTAGCATTTGGTGGGTACCTGGAAGGCCCTGAACATCTTCTCCTTCCCTATGGGGACAGTGGTATTGTGGTTGTGAGTGTGACCCAAGAAGGGCCTGAGCCCTTCAACTGTCATCTGTCAACTGCCAGATGTTGCTGACAGCAGTGCAGCTGTGTCCCACTTCCAGACAACATCATATATAAAGCCCAAGGTTTAAAAACTGACTACTTAGGGATTGTCTGTTTGCATTTTAGAAGCATTCTTTATTTCATAAGAAGTTTAATAGGGAGTTACTTTAGATAGTTCTCTTCATGTGCTTAAAATAGAATTTGATTTATAAACAACTTCACAGAAGCACAACTACAATGAGGGAAGCGTGATTTTCACTTGAAAAAGAGAAGAATATGATTCTTTAGATAGACCATGTCCAGGGGAGATAGTTGTGATGTTGTGTCCATTAAGCCCTTATTTGATATTCAAATTACCTGATAGTATGCAGTCATCTTACAATTTTATCACGGTTTACAGTTTACATTGCTTTCACATGTGTTCCCACAGCGACTTAGATCTTTGCAATATCCCCATGGGGTCAATGATGGAAGAAGTAATAGCCCATTTTACAGACAGTTGAGTTTGGCTAAGGTTCTGAAAAATTGGGGCATGCCTTTTATGAAATAGTGTGAACAGCATTTTTCAACCTTGTCAGTCTGTTTAAATGGTATCTGTTTAGGCTCCCCTCTTCTAACTTTGATTCAATGGGGTGAGTCCTGAGAATCTATGTTTCCAATGTTCCACAGGTAAATTTGAAGAATATCTAGGAAATAACTAGGAGGATTTGAAAGAATTTGATTCAAACTCAGGTCTTTGATACCAAGTCTTCTCTACTTTTTCTTATATACCCCGCCACTTCCCTGAGCCTGAATTCTCTCTGTGATGGTTACTAGGTAAATTCCTAGGCATTCTTGTAAGTTTGAGTAGAGAGCCATAAGAAAGCCATTTATGAAAGGTGACCATGTCAAAGCCTGTAAGTTCAAATCCTACTTCTACCATTGTCTTGTATGACCCTTTAGGTCGGTTAAATAAATATTTAACAGGCACACACTATGTGCTGGGCTCTGAGCCGGGTGATGGGGGTTGCTCTAAAACTGTTTATAGGCTTGTAGGGGAGATTGGGATCCTTAGCTTTTTTTTTTTTTTTTTTTTTTAAATTAAAAAATGATCCCAGGGAGTGATTTCAGCAAGATGGTAGAATAGGAAGCTCCAGATCCTTCTTCCCCTAACAGAGAGATTGACTCAAAATGATACACAGACCAGTTTCCTTTGTGAGAAATCCAGAAAACAGGTAAGAGGCTCTTGCACCCTAGGCAAGTGCAAACCAGCTCTATGACACTGTAGTCCTTCCTACTAGCTCAGTGTAGCACTATCAGGAGGAAACTTCCAGCCCCTTGGTTCTCAGTGGGGAGGGAAAGAGAAGCTTGGATTAAATTTTTGACATTCAGACTCTTCTGGGGGGCTAAGGGGATGGGTTTCAGTCTTGCTTGAATCTAAATGCCACCAGGAAAGGGTGTCAAGTTGGGGACCACTGAAAACAAAGGTGATGGCTTGGAGCATTCACTTGCTCTACTCCCCGCCCCGGGTAACCTGAGAATAAGTAGGAGAAAACCCCCAACTAGTGGTTTCTCCTTGGGGAGGAGCATTTGTCCAGTGACTTTTCAGAGATATGTTCAAGGGACTGGTTTCTGTTTCTCCTGACTCAAGAGTGCTGATACCTGGCATACACTAGAAGTCTGCTGCTGAAAACAAAAGAGAGCTGGGTGTACTGAGGCAATTCCAGAAACTTGCAATACTGCAGACTGACACCAGAGAGACCAAGAGATTATGAGTTACTGCACCGCCCCCCCCTCCCCCGAAGCCCCCCAAACAGGAAATCCCTCTAGTTTGGAATTTATAAGCACAAGTCCAGTGAAGATGCAGCTCCAGAAAAGATTTGGAAGGTCCCCACAATCTCTAGCTGGGCTAATGGGTGAAGATTTTCCTGTATGAAACCAGTCTTTAAAGATTAGGAGAGGTGTCTGCTTTTTTCAAACGCAGAGATCCCAAAAAAAGTTGCAAGGATACAAAGAAACAGGGAAACATGGTCCAATCAAAGGAACCAAAGAAGTCTCCAGATACTGATCCTTAAAGAAGGAATTATGTGAATTAGTTGACAAATAATTTACTCATCCTAAAGATGATCAGTAAACTCAGAAAAAAATGCTGCATGGATGAAATGAGAATTTCAACAAAAAGATAGAAAATATAAATAGAACCAAACAGAGTTTTTGGAGCCAAAGAGTACAGTAAATAAGCTGAAATATTCTTTGGAGGAGTTCATCAGCAAACTTGATGAAACAGAAGCAGAAAGGAGAATGGTGGCTGCCAGGAGCTCAGGGAGAGGGAGAGGAAGCAGAAATGGACAGTTGTTGTTCAGCAGGTACAGAGTTTCAGTCATGTCAGATGAAAATGTGTTAGTGGTCTTCTATGAAACAGTGTCCGTAGAGGTAACTACTGCACCATACAGTAACATTTTGTTAAGAAGATAGATTTCATGTTGTGTGTGGGGGCTGTTTTTTAAAAGCTATACACCCACAAGTGTAAAAGTGACTGATTATATCTTTATTCTCCTCCCAGGAGCTTAAATCATTTGTCAGTCAACCTGAGTTGATGAATGTTGGCTAGAGATCCTAAGTGAGAAAATATCCCTCATTTGGTAGGAGAAACATGTTTGATTTGAAAATCCAATCAATGAAGAAGAGAATCACTGTTTTTTTTTTTTTAATGTTTATTTTATTTTTGAGGGAGAGAGAGAGAGAGAGAGACAGGATGAGTGGGGGAGGGGCAGAGAGAGAGGGAGACACAGAATCTGAAGCAGGCTCTAGGCTCTGAGCTGTCAGCACAGAGCCCGATGCGGGGCTCGAACCCATGAACCGCAAGACTGTGACCTGAGCAGAAGTCAGATGCTTCACTGACTGAGCCACCCAGGCACTCCAAGAAGAATCACTTTTGTGCTTAACTAATGCCTTTAGCCACTTGTCTTGAAGACTTTCCTTTCAGTAATTACCTTTAAAGATAAGCAAAAACTTCCCATAACAGTTAAAATAACCTACAGGTTCATCTGGATAATGAGATGGAAATAATTAATAAACTTAGGTTTAGAATTATTTTTGAAAGTAAACTTTGGGACTGGGAAGGGAACCAGTTATGCTGGGCCATTCAGTGTTGTCCTTAAGGCAGTGTTGAGAATACTGATGAGCCCAGCCTGAATCCTGACATTCTTCTATCTCCTTACCCCACATTAAAGGCTGACTGCCCTCTATAGGCTCAACTCAAGTTTCCAGCAGTACTCGCCCTACACAGGAGATGGATAACCAGCTCCCATTCAGGCTTGCTCTAGCATCTTGTCTTGCCACGACAGGCCTCCACTTTGTAATGGTTAGTTTATGTGTCTGTTTGACTGGACTAAGGGATGCCAACACAGCTGGTCAAACATTTCTGAGTGTGTTTTCTGAGTGTGTCTCTGAAGATGTTTCCAGAAGAGAGCATTGAAGTGGCAGACGGAGTGAAGATCACTTTCACCAATGCAAGTGGGCATTATCCCATTTATTGAGGCCTGAAGAGAACAAAAAGATGGAGGAGGAGTGAATTTACCCTCTGTTTAAAAGACATCGAGACTCCTGGTTCTGGGGCATTCAAACTCAGCCACGACCTACACCATTGGCCAGCTCTTGGACCTTTGGACATGGACTAAATTACACCACTGACTTTCCTGGTTCTCTTGTTTGCAGGTGGCAGATTGTGGGACTTTTTGGCCTTCATAATTGCAGGAGCCAATTTTTTTGAAAATGTTCATTGATTTTGGGTGGGGGGTGAAGGGTAGGGAGAGAGGGAGACAGAGGATCCAAAGCGGGCTCTGCTCTTGGCAGCAGAGAACTGATGTGGGGTTCAAAGTCACAAACCGTGAGATCATGACCTGAACCGAAGTCAGACACTTAACTGACTGAGCCACCTAGGTTCCCCTGCATGAGCCAATTTTTGTAATATCTCCTTTATAAATCTCCTGAGGTATATAAATGAATATATATCTATATATCTCCTATTGGTTCTGTTTCTTGGAAAACCCGGAAACACATTTATAATCACAGAGCTGCCATTATCCTTCTTGTCACAACATTCCCTGTTTTGGCTTAGTTCTAACCTCTGAGTAGTTACTAGAAGCTTTGGATCCTAATAGGATTTGGGGTTAGCTTTTTCAGCCCTGTGTCAGGGGTAGAACCTACTCAGCAGGTGAGACGATGACCGTGTTATGAACTAGCAGTTCTCCCTGGTGCCCACAGTGTACCTGCTCTTTCTGAATCATTAGCTAATGAGCTAATTAGATTTCTATCTATGTACCTGCTCATCTGTTAGGAGATGACTTTACTTGATTTTGGATCTTCCTCTCCCCGATGCCTTTTGCTCTTAGCACTTAACTATTTGTACAGAGATCATATCCTCAAATCTTTTTAATGGTATGCTAGGTCAGCAGAGTGAATTCTGGTGCCAGAACTTGTGGTTTCCAATCACAATCACAGAACTTGTGCTTTCCAATCCCTACATCCACACCAACTTTTTCTGCTTGATCAGAACTTGGGAAGTGATGACAAGAGGAGTACGTTAGTATTTCTCAACTAGGTAAGTGAAATGTCTGTGTTTGCCCTTTAGTTTCTGCCATGTGGTGGTGGTCTGTCTTTATGGCAACATTTTGCTCCACCAAATTTACAATAAAATCCAAAATTTTTGCCACAACTGGTGTGTGATTTGGCTTCTGGTTGTCTTTTCTGATCTCATGTCTGCCACTCTTCCTTTTTATGATTTGATAAGTTTTTTTGTTTCAATTTGATAAGTTTTAACATTTGCAAACATCCCTGAGACCATCACCACAATCAAGATAATGAACATTATCCATTATCCCCCCAGATGTTTCTCCTGTTCCTTGGTAATCCTTTCAGAATATCCCACCCAGTGCCTCTAAATTGTGAGATTATTTCCAAACTGGCCCGTGGTAGCAGAACCGACTCCTTTGTGAGTTCCAGGCATTCTTTCCTTAAATGCCTTAAGATGTTCCTTTCTCTGGCCTCAGGTGTTTCCTCACACGCATGTGCACATGTCCTAGGTGCTCTCTCTGTGAAGCTCTCTCTTGAGTCAGACACTCTGTGCTGCAAAACCCTAGCTTCTTTGATCTCCCTGGACTCTCAGCTCAGTATTCTTGAAGAATCAACTCCTCAGCACCTTGGGGAATCTGCTGGCCTCCACCTTGACTCCGCCTCCCTACACTCTACCACTCTTCTTCCTCACTATCCTACTTCCTTTCTCACTGGCCTTTTTTCTGTCTTGCAAAAGCCAGGCATATCCCTACCACAAGGTCTTTGTTCTTGCTCTTCCTGAAGCCTGGGGGGATTCCCGCAGATATTTGCATGCTTGCCTCTAAAGCAATACTTTCTCGAATAAGCCTTTACTAACTCTCTTATCCAAAATGATACCTCATCTCACCCTCTGTCATCTTATCTGGCTTTATTTTTTTTTCCATAGGATTAACTTCAGTGTGCTACTATATTTTATTTGTTTATATGAATTTGTTTATTTTTATTTTCCATTTCCTCCATTACAGTATGAGATATCTGAAGACAGACATTCTGCCTATTTTGTTTAACCTTGTGACTTAGCACATAGTGTCTGGCACCTTGTTAAATAAATCAATGAATGTTGAATGAACAAATGAATTTTAGAAATGAGTCAGTGAGACTCTACTGTTGGTATTCCTGACTTGCTTATTAGCAACATGACTTAGAGCAGATTTGTTTCTGAGCCACGATTCTTGGTTTCTGTCTTCTTTACCCCAAAGTGAATTCTCTCTTGAATCTATTCATCTGATCCCCAAAACTCATAGCTCTCTTTAATGTTCTGTTTTTAACTTTATCCTGAATCAGACTGAACCTGGTTGTAACAGCAGCTTCACCGGAAGCATATGACCATTTCCTTCTGAAATTAGGGCTTGCTTGACAAGAGGTGAATAGTTGCCCATTCTAGTGACTGGCATTTGAGTAACAGTTGGGTTTACATTCTTTAGTACGTTGCCTTCAATTATGTTGATAAACTAAATGCTGCTTCTCTTAATCAGAATAAATGACAAGATTATACTGGCATGGGAAACAATTCTAGTGATTTAGAAGATTAGAATTCATTGTAAAGATTTAGAGTAATTTCCTTGTGGTGCAAACAAACAGGTTAAAATCTATCCTCTATAATTCCTTATCTTCCAAATTTTTGAGAAAAGATTTTCTTTGCAAATGGTAGAGGTGGACATCATATTAAAAAGTTTTTCATTTCAGGAACATTTGTTAGTACTGTTAGTTTCTGTTATACGAACATATAAACAAGAAAATATTAGTAGTAGTATATACTAGTAAGAATATATGTAATATTATTGCACATAATAGTAAGAATGACATTTCAAAATATCCCACCTGCAGTGGGATGTACAGAAGGCCTCTCAAACTTAGTAGGTCCAATAGCTGTTTCCTACCCACATACCCACCCTGAAAACCAGCTCCCTCTGTGATCTTCTGAGTCTCAGTGAATGAATTTAATTTTTCCAGTTGCTTAGACCAAAAGCTTTCAGGTTATTCAGTTCTATCCTTACACCTTTTCTCTCATGTCTACTCCATCCCCAAATCCGGATCTTACATTTTTCACCGTCCCTTTAGTCCAACCCACTGTCATCTGGCCTGAATTATTTCATTGGCGTTACTAATACATCGATGCTTGAAGATGAAATTAGTTTGAATTTCTCCCATTGTGTTATTCTTGTCAGCTTATACTAATTTTGTAAGTAATTTGGGGAGCTGTAATATTTTGCTGTGATCTGGCATAAGTTACAAAAGGTAGAAATTATCCCTTGAAGCTTGATAAAAACTTGCCTATGGAACTGTCTAGCCTGGCACCTTTTGTATATTTTTTGTCAGTTCTTCCATTTCTCTGTTACTAGCCTATTCTAGTTATTTCTTGAGCTAATTTTATTTTGTACTTCTAAATGCATCATTTATTTTAATCTAAATTTTTTCAATGTAATGGCATGAAATAATAAATTATATTTTTAAGTACTTATTGATTTTTAACATGGAGATACCAAAGAAAAAACAAAATGAAATTTATAAAATGGCCCTAGTATTTCAAGCCAGACTTAAAAAAAAAAAAAAAAAGAAGGGAAAAGTAAAACTTGTATAATAGAAAATGACTATACACATTTCAGAATGAAATGTTAAAGTTGCCGCTGATCCCCTCAACCCACAAGTCCTTTTCCCAAATGTAATCACTTTTAACTATTTCTAATGAGATTTATTTTTAGGTTTAAAAATGAATGCAAACATAAACATCAGTCATTTTAAATTTCCGTCTCTGCACCTTGGCGAGTATATTTTGGATATTTGCATCTGTTTGTATTCATGTTCATTTACAAGATTGAACTATAGTTTCCCTTTCCTGTGCATCTCTTTCAAAGTTTCATTATCTTTACTGGATTGGTCATATGATTTTGTTATTATCTGTTTTTTTCCTATGATCAAGAAAACTTGATGTATAATTATGTCTACAGTTATCCACACCTGAGATGCTCCTTGTGGAAATGTTTTTAATTGAAGTTGAATTTCTTTTTGATTATTCAGATTTTTTATTTACATTGGGTTGGTTTTGCTTTGATACATTTTGTATTTTTAGGGATTTTTGAATTTTATCTAAAGTTTCTTCAAATTTACTGGTGTTAATAATATTTCTTAATAGCTTTTAAACCTATCTTGGATCTGTAATGTCTCCTTTACATTCCTAATCATATTTATTTTGTCTCTATTCTCATTTTCTTGATCACTTTCTCCAGTTTTTTAGTTTTATTCAAAGAACTTAGTTTTATTCATCTTCTCTTTGTTCTATTTTCTAGTCCATTAATTTCAACATTAAAAAAAATCTATTTTCTACTTTATTTGGTTTATTTTTTTAATTTCTTAATTTGGGTGCTTTATTAATTTTTAATCTCTTTTGTTTTATATTATAATAATTTGAGGATAATATTTTTTCTATAAACACTATTTTCATGTTATCTTTCCAAACTTTTGTGCTTTCATTATCATTCAATTCCAAATATTTTGTTTTTTTGAGGTTTACTTTTCCCAAAATGTTATTTATCTTGTGTGTTTATATATTCTGTTATATGAAAACTTAAAAAAAATCTTTTTATACTGATTCCTTATGTAATTATAATATGGTTGAAGACTATGGTCATATGATATTGATTTTTCAAATTTTGTTGAGACTTGCTCTGTGGTTTCCTGTATGGCCGATTAAAAAAATGTCTATTTCATATACCTGTGAGAAGAACATATAATCTCTGTTAGGGGCAGAGACACATATATTAGACTTATAAATAAAATTTATAAAAAAAGTTAATTTATTTTAATTTTTCTTTAGTGTATTTGACAGACAATGTTACATTAGTTTCAGGTGTACAACTTAATGATTTGATGAGTTTATACATTATGCTGTGTTCACTTGTGAGTATCGCTACCATCTGTCCCATTACATTGCTATTACAATATCACTGACTGTATTCCTTATATTGTACTTTTTATTTTTGTGACTTACTCATTTCATAACTGGAGGCCTCTGTCTTCTCCCCTTCACTTATTTTGCCCAACCCCCCATCTCCCTTCCCTTTGGCAGTCATTAGTCTGTTACCTGTATTTATAATTCTGATTTTGCTTTTTGTTTATTTTATAGAGTCCATTTATGAGTGGAATCATGACTTATTTACTTTAGCATAATACCCTCTAAGGTCATCCATGGTGTCTCAAATAGAGAGATCTCATTTTTTATGGCTGTGTAATATTGCATTCCATCTATCTATCTATCTATCTATCTATCTATCTATCTATCTACCTACCTACCTACCTATCTATCTCACATTTTCCTTATTCATTTGTCTATTGATGAACACTTAGGTTGTGTCTATGTCTTGGCTATTGTAAATAATGCTGCAGTAAACATAGGGATGTGCATATCTTTTTGAATTAGCGTTTTAATTTTTCCTGTAAATACCCAGTAATGGAATTATTGGATAATGTGGTTTTTCTATTTTTAATTTTTTGAGGAGCCTCCATACTCTTTTCCACAGTGGCTATGCCAGTTTATATTTTGACTAGTAGTGCATGAAGGTTCCTTTTTCTCCACATCTTAACCAACACTTGTTGTTTCTTGTCTTCTTGATTTTAGCCATTCTAACAGGTGTGAGATATCTCATTGCAGTTTTGATTTTCATTTCTTTGATGATTAGTAACGTTGAGCATCTTTTCATGTGTCTGTTGGCCTTCTGTATATCTTTGGAGAAATGTCTTCATGTCTTCTGCCCATTTTTTTAAATTGAATTGATGCTATTTCTGATGTTGAGTTGTATATGTTCTTTATATATTTTGGATATTGACACCTTGTCAGATATATCATTTGCAAGTATCTTCTTCCATTCACTAGACTGTGTTTTTGTTTTGTTGATGGTTTCCTTTGCTGTGCATAAGCTTTTTATTTTGATGTAGTCCTAATAGCTTATTTTTGCTTTGGTTTCCCTTGTCTTAGGAGACATATCTGTAAAAATATTGCTATGGCTGATGTCATAAATTACTGCCTGTGTTATTTTCTAGAATTTTTATGGTTGCAGGTATTTAATCCATTTTGAGTTCATTTTTGTATATGGTATTAGAAAGTGATCCAGTTTTCCCAGTACCATTTATTAAAACGACTCTTTTCCCCATTGTATATTCTTGCTTTGTCATAGATTAGTTGGCCATATAAACATCGGTTTATTTCTAGGGTATCTGTTCTGTTGACCTATATATCTATTTTTGTGCCAGTATCATATTGTTACGATTACTATAGCTTTGTAGTATATCTTGAAATCTGGAATTGTGATACTTCCAGCTTTGTTTTTCTTCCTCAGAATTACTTTGGCTATTCCAGGTCTTTTGTGGTTCCTTGTAAATTTTAGTATTATTTGTTATAGTTTTGTGAAAAGTGATTTTGGTATTTTGATAGGAATTGCATTGAATTTGTAGATTGCTTTAGGTAATATGGACATTTTGACAATATTAATTTTTCAAATCCATAATCATAGAACATCTTTCTATTTTTTTTTTAATTTTTTTTTCAACGTTTATTTATTTTTGGGACAGAGAGAGACAGAGCATGAACGGGGGAGGGGCAGAGAGAGGGGGAGACACAGAATCGGAAACAGGCTCCAGGCTCTGAGCCATCAGCCCAGAGCCCGACGCCGGGCTCGAACTCACGGACCGCGAGATCGTGACCTGCCTGAAGTCGGACGCTTAACCGACTGCGCCACCCAGGCGCCCCTCTTTCAATTTTTTTGTATCATGTTCAACTTCTTCTATTAGTTTTTATATTTTTCTTTTTTCTTTATTATTTTTTTATTAAAAAAAATTTTTTTAATGTTTATTTATTTTTGAGACAGAGAGAGACAGAGCATGAACAGGGGAGGGGCAGAGAGAGGGGGAGACACAGAATCGGAAGCAGGCTCCAGGCTCTGAGCCATCAGTCCAGAGCCCGATGCGGGGCTCGAACTCATGGACCGCGAGATTGTGACCTGAGCTGAAGTCCGACACTTAACTGACTGAGCCACCCAGGTGCCCCGTGTTTTATATTTTTCAGAATACATGTCTTTTACCTCTTTTATTAAGTATTTATAGGTGTTTTATTCTTTTAGGTACAATTGTAGATGGTGTTGTTTTTTTAATTTCTCTTTCTGTGACTTCAGAGTTACTATATAGAAACATTACCAATTTCTGCATATTAATTTTGTATCCTGCCACTTTAATGAATTCATTTATTACTTCTAGTCATTTTTTGGTGGAATTGTTAGGATTTTCTGTGTACAGTGTCATGTCACTTGGGAGTAGTTACAGTTTAATGTCTTTATCAATATGGATGACTTTTATTTCTTTTATTTTCTTTTTAAACATAAAGAAAATTTAATGTTTGTTTATTTTTGAGTGAGAGAGAGAGACAGAAGGTGAGTGGGAAGGGCAGAGAGAGAGGGAGACACAGAATCTGAAGCAGGCTCCAGGCTCTGAGCTGTCAGCACAAAGCCCAACATGAGGCTCGAACTCGATGAGAGCATAACTTGGGCCGAAGCTGGACACCCAACTGACTGAGCCACCCAGGTGCCCCTATTTCTTTTTCTTGTCTGATTGCTGTGGCTAGGACTTCTAGTACTATGTCATAATGAAAGTGGTTAGAGTGGACATCCTTATTTGGTTCTTGACCTTAGAGGGAAGGCTCTCAGTTTTCCCCCATTGAGGATGATGTTAGCTGTGGGTTTTTCATACAAGGTATATAGTATGCTGAGGTATGTTACCTCTCCATTTTGTTGATTTTTTAAAAAAAATTTTAATCAGAAATAGATGTTGAATCTTATCAAATGTTTTTTCTCCATCTTTTGAGATGATCATGTGATTTTCATACTTTGTTTTGTTGTTATATATGTGATGTTGATTGATTTGTGAATATTGAACCATTCTTGCATCCTGGGAATAAATTCTACCCCATCATGGTGAATGATCTTTTTAATGTATTGTTGTATGTGGTTTGCTAATATTTCATTGAGGATTTTGTATCCCTTTCATCAAAAATTTTGGCTTGTGGTTTGTGTGTGTGTGTGTGTGTGTGTGTGTGTGGTTGCTGTTTGGTTTTGGTATCAGGATAATGCTGGCCCTTCTCTAATGTTTTTGGAAGCTTTCCTTCCTCTTCTATTTCTTAGAATAGTTTGAGGAGAATAGGTATTAACTCTTTTTTAAATGTCTGGTAGAATTCACTTGTGAATGCATCTGGTCCTGGACCTCTATGTTTTTGTTTGTTTGTTTGTTTGTTTTAATTTTTATTAGTTCAATGTTGTTATCTGTAATTGGTCTGTTCAGATATTTTACTTCTTCCTGGTTCAATTTTGGAAGATTGTATGTTTCTAGGAATTCATCTATTTCTTCTAGTTTGTCAGCATATAATTTTTATAGTCTTCTCTTGAACTCTTTTGTATTTCTGTGTTATCAGTTCTTCTCCTTCCTCCTTTCTGATTTTATTTATTTAAGTTTTCTCTTTTTTCCTAATTAGTCTGGCTAAGGGTTTGTCATTTTTGTTTAGTTTTTCAAAGAACTAACTTTTGTTTCATAGATTTTTAAAATTATCTTTTTAGTTTCTATGTCATTTATTTCTGCTCTGATCTTTATTATTTCCTTTTTTTCTACTCACCTTGGATTTTGTTTTTCTTATTCTAGTTCCTTTAGGTATAATGGTAGATTGTTGGAGTTTTTTCTTGTTTCTCGAGGTAGGCAGGCCTGTATCTCTATGTACTTTCCTTTTAGAACTGCTTTTGCTGTGTCCCAAGAGATTTGGAACCATTGTGTTTTCATTTTCATTTATCTCCATGTATTTTTTTAATTTTTCCTTTGATTGCTTCATTGACCCATTGGTTGTTTAATATCATGTTGTTTAGTCTTCACGTTTTTGTGTTTCTTCCAGTTTTTTTTTTTTTTGTGATTTATTTCTAGTTTCATACTGTGTGGTTAGAAATGATTCATGGCATGTTTTCAGTCTTCTTAAATTTTTTGAGGCTTGTTTTATGTCCTAATATGCGTTCTGTACTTGAGAATGTTCCATGTGCACTTGAAAAGAATGTGTATGCTGTTTTTTTTTTTTTTTTTTAATTTATTTTTGAGACAGAGAGAGACAGAGCATGAACGGGGGAGGGGCAGAGAGAGAGGGAGACACAGAATCGGAAGCAGGCTCCAGGCTCTGAGCCATCAGCCGAGAGCCCGACACGGGGCTCGAACTCACGGACCGCGAGATTGTGACCTGAGCTGAAGTCGGACGCTTAACCGACAGAGCCACCCAGGCGCCCCATATGCTGTTGTTTTTGGATGGAATGTTCTGTGCATATCTATTATGTCCATCTGGACCAGTGTCTCATTCAAACACATTGTTTCCTTATTGATTTTCGTCTGGATGATCTATCTACCAATGTGAGTAGACCGTTAAATTCCCCATTTTATTGTATTACCACCAATTTTTTTCTTTATATCCACTAATGTTTGTTTTATGTATTTAGGTGCTCCAGTTTTGGGTGTGTAGATATTTACAATTGTTATATCTTCTTGTTGGATTGATCCCTTTATCATCATGTAATGCCTTTCTTTCTCTCTTATTGCAGTGTTTATTTTAATTTTGTCTAATATAAGTATTGCTATCCCAGCTTTTTTTTTTTTTTTTTTCATTTGCATGGTGAATATTATCTGTTCTTTCACTTTCAGTCTGTATGCATCTTTAGGTCTGAGATAAGTCTCTTGTAGGTAGCATATTGATAAGTCTTGTTGGTTTTTTTTTATCCATTTCACCACTCTGTGTCTTCTGATTGGAGCATTTAAGCTATTTACATTTAAAGTAATTATTGATAGGTATATACTTATTGCCATTTTAAAAGTTTGCTTTCTGTTTGTTTTTATAGTTCTTCCTTCCTCCTTTCTTCCTCTCTTGCCTTTTTTATTCATGATCAATGAGTATCTATAGTGTTTTGTTTGCTTTCTTCCTCTTCATGTTTCATGTATCTATCATAGGTTTTGGGTTTGTGGTTACCATGAGGTTCGTATATAACATAGGAAGAAATAGCAGTCTATATTAATTTGATGGTCTTTTAAGCTCAAACACACTTAAAAAAAAGAAGAAGAAAAAAAACTTCATTCTTTTTCTTTTTCCCTTTCTCCATTTTTTCTCTCTTCTCCACACTTTATATGGTGTCATATTTTACATCTTCTTATTCATATTTTTCTTATGTGTAATTGTGGTCATTTCTTTTCTATGTAAAAAACTACCTTTAACATTTCTTGTGATGCTGGTTTAGTGGTGATAAATTCCTTTATCTTTTGTTTTTCTGGGAAACTTTTTATCTCTTCTTCAAACCTGAATGATAACCTTGCTGGGTTGAGTATTCTTGGTTATAGGTGTTTTCCTTTCAGCACTCTGAATATATCATGCCCCTCCCTCTGGCTTGCAAACTTTCTGCTGAAAACTCAGCTGCTAGCCTTATAGATACTTCCTTATTGGTAACTTTTTTTCTTCCCTTGCAACTTTTAAGATTTTATCTTTATCTTTGGCATTTTAATTACTATGTGTCATGATGTGGACCTTTTTGGGCTCATTTTGTTTAGAACCCTCTGTGCCTCTTAGACTTGGTTTCTCACCCCAGGTTTTTTTTTTTTTTTTTTTTTTAATGTTTATTTATTTTTGACAGAAAGAGAGACAGAGCATGAGTGGGGGAGGGGCAAAGAGAGAGGGAGACACAGAATCCAAAGCAGGCTCCAGGATCTGAGCTGTCAGCACAGATCCCAACGCGGAGCTTGAATTCACAGACTGCGAGATCATGACCTGAGCCAAAGTTGGACGCTCAACCGACTGAGCCACCCAGGCTCCCCAAGGAAGTTTTTAGTTATCATTTTGTCAAATATTCTACACCTTTGTCTCTTTCTTCTGGAACCTATAATGCAATTTTTTTTTTTTTTTTTGCTTGATGTTGTCTAAGAGATCTCTTAACCTATCCTCATTTTCAAAAATTCTTTTCTCTATTTTCTGTTCAGCTTGTGTGTTTTCCATTACCCTGTCTTCCAGATTGCTGACACTTTCTTCTGCATCCTCTAGTCTACTGTTGATTCCCTGTAGTATATTTTTTTTCTTCAACTCTGGTTGGTTGTTTTCAATATTTTCTACCTTCTTATGGTAAATCTTACTGCATTTTTCCATTCCTTTCTTCAACCCAGTGAATACTTTATAGTCATTAAATATATAAACATTTAATTTCTTTATTAGGTATATTGCTTGTCTCTGTTTTATTTAGTTCTTTTTCTGAGGCTTTTTCTTGTTCTTTATTTTGGAGCGTATTTCTCCATCTCCCCATTTTGCTTGATTTTCTGTGTTTGTTTCTGGATTAGGTGAAATGGCTACTTCTCCTAAAGTTGAAGGAGTGGTCTTGTGTATCGTGTCCTCAATGCAGACTGTGTGTGCTTGGTGACTTTTGCTGACTGGCTGGAGCTGTGACTGTATATGCTAGTTACTCTTTTAAACCAAGATTTTTTACAGAAAGAATAAAGAAAATAATAATAATAATAATAATAATAATAAACAAAAAAGGAAAGTAGTAAAAAGAGACAGGGAAAAAAAAACAAAAAAAAAAAGAAAGAAAAAACAGATTTTTTTTTTAAATGGAGTTATTTTTAAAAAAGAAAAAAGGAACAATAACAAAACGAACAAAACCAAACAGATAAAAAGAAAAAAGGAAAACACAAAACCATGGCATGTTTTCTGTGCCCCAACACCACAGGGTGGCTTGTGTGGGCTTGCGGACCCTGGGCTTACTGAGGCCACAAGCTCACTGTGTGTTGGACTCTGTTCCAGTCCAACTGGAGGGGGAAAGAATATTCTTAGTTCCCAGGCCCTTTTATACCATGGCTTTTTTCCTGTGCTCCTGAGCATCTAAGGCTGGTGTGTCTAGAGGGTCCTGGGCTTGCTGAGGTTAGAAGCTCCCTGTGAGCACTGAATCTACCAGTTATGGCCCTAGACCTGTCATGCCATGGGACCCGTCACTTATGGCATCTGAACGCCTTTTTTGGCATCCAGGTCCTGCTCAGGTTCAAGCTTTTAACGTGGAGGCACCATAGCTCCTGGGGCCATTTAAACTGCTTCTTTTTCTGTGCCCCAGCACAACTAGGGCTGGTGTGGGCTTGTGGATCCTTGGGCTGGCTGAAGCCATGAGCTCACCAAGATGACCAAGCTGCCTATTAAGTTGTCTGAACGTAAACACCATGTGTTTTTCTCTAGTCCCTCTGACCTGGAGAGCTTTCCTGCTGCTCCTCTGCCACTTGGAAGAGTTCTAGTGTTGTCTGTTTTATATGCTAAACCACAGGTTTTTTCCTCCTGTTCTCCAGGACAAAAGGATATGTTTCCAGTCCCTCAATACTATCCCTCCCCACTTCCATTTGCAGCATTGGCTGTGGGGGTGCTCTTTGCTGCTGTGTGTTCATCTCTCTTGCTGTTCTCTTGCTGTTCTATCTTTGGTTTTTCAGTAGCAATGTCAGCCCTCAGTTCTTCAGGAGGAATTTTTCTGTTAACAGTATAGTTCAGTGTGTTCATGGAGGTGAGTTCAGAGTCTTCCTACTAGCCATCTTGAACCAGAACTAAATAAAAATTTTAAATTTGGTCATCAAAATATTTTAACCTTTAACAATTTTGTGTTCACTTATCATAAGCATAAAATCTCCTGCTATACTAGCAAATTTACTTATAATATATTCCTGAATTCTATCAATTTTTCTTTACATATAATAACAAATTTATGTGCAGTATATTTCTGAATTTTATCAGGTTTTTTCTTTGCATATTTACATTATTTCCATATAAGTTTATTATTATTTTTCTCTTATCAATTAAAAATTTTCAACATATAATGGCTTTCTTCATTCTTACTAATGTAATGGTCTTAGGTTCTAATTGTATATTAATATAACTGTCCTTGCTCTGTCTCTCTCTGTCTCAAAAATAAATAAACGATGAAAAAAAAAAATTAAAAAAAAAAAAAAAAAAAAAAGGGGCGCCTGGGTGGCGCAGTCGGTTAAGCGTCCGACTTCAGCCAGGTCACGATCTCGCGGTCCGTGAGTTCGAGCCCCGCGTGGGGCTCTGGGCTGATGGCTCAGAGCCTGGAGCCTGTTTCCGATTCTGTGTCTCCCTCTCTCTCTCTGCCCCTCCCCCGTTTATGCTCTGTCTCTCTCTGTCTCAAAAATAAATAAACGATGAAAAAAAAAATTTAAAAAATATAACTGTCTTAGCTTTGTCATAGTTAGAATTTATCAATGTATTCTTCCGTCTTTTCCTTTTAACCTTTTTGTGTCTTTAACTTGTGCATTTATTATATAAATAACATCAGCCCATTGAAAATTTCCTTCTTTGTTTCTTTTGAAAAGCCTTCTGTTATTCTAATTATTTTTTTGAAAAGCTTTTTGTTAGTCTAATTACTTTTTACTATTTTGTAGATTTGTCTTTACTCTGTTTTCTTTTAAAATTTTTGTCATTTTCTTTGGTGATTTGTAATTTTACCACAACTTTTTAATGGGTAATGCTTTTATTTTTGCTTTTTGTATGCCTGCTTATATACATTGTACTTCTTTTTATTTGTGAATCCAGACAATGTTCTAGACAATTCTCAAATATTAAATGTTTGAATATCTTCTCTTCTTTGTTCTATTTTTTCCTGAGGAGGTGAGGATTAGGCATATGTTATATATTCTTGTTTCATCCTCTATGTCTCTTACTTTCTCTTTCACATCTTTGATTTTGTTTCCTCTCTGTGCTGTGTTGTACATAATTATTTGGCTTTAGCACAATGTTCACTAAATCACTTTTTAGCTGTATCTATTATATCTTTATCTTTTTTGCTTTATCTGTTATATAACGTGTCCATTCAGGTTACTTTGAATTTCAAAATTATATTTTTCAGTTCTAAATTTGCATTTTCATATATTCCTGACATTAATGTTTTATATTGCCAATTAATTTATTATTCCATTTTTTCTTTAAATGTTTTTATTTTATTTTATATTTGATAACTCAAACATCTTAGATCTTTGGAGATCTAAACCTCTTGTTGGTAATTATTTATTTATTTATTTTTAACAATCAAAAGAGGCCCAAGACCATTTAATCTGGGCTCACAAACTGTTACAGGCACCTATTATATTCAAATCAACTTGTTTGTCTTATGAGGATACAGGGAGATATGTTATCCTCATTTTTTTTTCCAGTTGGGACAGAAAAAAAGTAAAGTGACATAAGCCAGGAATATTTACAAGTCATAGTGTAATGCCCGATGTTCTAAAACCTCCCACAAAAGACCACCATAGTCGTGAATCAAAGCCAAGCGGCAAGGGTCGTTTATTGCAGGTTCGAACCTGGACCTCTGCGCACTCGTTGCCGGTGACGCTAAGAGGCCCCGATCAGAGTTAGTATAGGGTTTTTATAGACAGGGACAAACAGCATAGGTGAGGTTTAAAATTATGAGGGGCCTGATTAGTCGATTTTAAAGTACGGACATTTGTGGTTTTCTGATTGGGCGTCCTTTGTCTGTCCTTTGGCGGGAAGGCTTTGTCCGTTACTTGTGGTGGGAGAAAAAAAAGGGGAAGGGGATAGGTGAGGAATGTGCTAAGCAAGCAGGTTTACAGAAGCGAGAAACGCCGGTTAGTTTATGTACAACCACTCATTCCATTACATATCAGACTACATTTAGGAAGGTTTACAACCCATTCTACTACACAGCGGGTTACATTCAGGAAAGGTCTCACAATGCTCATAGCAAACAGCAAGCAAAACAGACTTCTCAGCAATTGTATTTCTTATCAAAGATCCATAATAAGCAGAAAAGAGAACCTAGCTTTAAACTAAGGTAGGGCTGTCATTTGGATTGTTCCTTTCATTCCCCCCTTTTTCTTGTGCCTAAAGAGCCAATCTTGGATCTTCAGTTTTCTATTTGTAATGTCTCGAGCGGTTGGTACTGAGTTCGTAAGACCATTAATTGTACAGCATTGAACCTGTCTTGGACAAAATTAATAATTTTGTTTATGATGCAGGGGCCGAATGTGAGAGCGAAAAGTAGGATGGCCAGAGGCCCGAGTAAGGCGGAGAGCAGGGTAGTTAACCATGGGGACGCACTGAACCAGGATTCAAACCATCCAGCCTCTTGTTCTCTTTCCTTTTTTCGTTTATTTAGCCCTTCTCGGACCTTGGCCATAGAATCTCTTACTATTCCTGTGTGGTCAGCATAGAAACAACATTCTTCTCCTAGTGCTGCACAGAGACCACCCTGCTGTAGGAACAGCAGGTCTAATCCTCTCCTGTTTTGTAAAACTACTTCCGAGAGGGAGGTTAGGGACTTTTCAAGTGAAGTGATGGCAGTTTCTATTCTTTCTATATCTTTGTCAACCGCTTCTCTAAGTATACTAAATCCCTTGTTTTGTATAGTTAAGGCCGAGATCCCTGTCCCGGTTCCGATGGCCCCGAGTCCAAATATAGTGGCCAGAGTTAGAGCCCCTGCAGTAATGAGTTCTCTTTTAGTCACTCTTTTGGGTGCTATCCACATCTGGTCTACATACTCAGCTGTGTGGTATATGATTTTTGGGAACACAATTACCATTACACAGAATTCCGACTGATTGAACATGTCCTTATAGAGGCAAGGGGTTAATCCCACATGAGAACAAAGCCACCATGAGTTATTTGGTGGAATAATCCAGTTCTCTGAAGTATTGAATATATTCCTGTTACTTATGCATAAGTGGCTATATTTTGTTGGCACTGTTCCTATACATGTCCCATTTCCCGTAAGCACTGGTAGTGTGAGGCCGGGTCTTCTCTGTCCCCAACTGCAAGCGTCTGAGTTGTTTGCAGTGCTATAATTCCCTGTTATTGCTACTGACTCGTAAAATGGAGGTTTTGTGGAATAGCACAGCCAACAAGCTTCTGTTTCATTGGGTTTAGTATGGTTTAAGGCCTTATAAGTAGTATTTATCATTACCCATAAGGGGTCATCTTTGAATGGGATTTGAATTTTTTGGGGTTTTTTCGGGGTCACCTGAGTGGTCGAAGAACTAGTACCCATGCCCGTGGTGTCAGTAGGCTTACTAGTGGGCCCTGGAGTAGTAGTAGGCTCACTTGTGGCCCCTATTACTGGATTCGGTCCTACTAACACTGGTGGAACCTTGGGTTGTACCTTTAGTTTTATCTGAATAACAGTTGCAAAGTAAGGCGGTCCCCGATACAGGTGAATTCCCCAATTTAGCCCCGTAATCCATCTCGTCTCCTTTTTTCCGTCCTCTAGGAATTTGATACGAATAAGGTTACAGGCGCGGATCTGCTTGGGACAGGGGCTGGCAAATTTCATGTCAATATAATGGGGTTTTACCTCCCATTTCCAGCTTCCATCATTGATAGTGACACAGCTCCAAGCCTTACAGTAGAGGGATTCGACTCCTCCACAGGTTTTTTTCATTGCTCCTGTTCTGAACCCGGGACATGCATAAAACCCACCAGATCTTATGCGCTTTTTTTCATTTTCTGGGGTTCCGGTCCATGACGGATTAGGACGCTGGCGGCTTCCGTTGGGGGGAAGTACCCCCATAGTTACGGCTACGTCCTCTAGGTTAAAATATAGATCAGGCCACCAGGCATTTAGGGGAGTATCGTCTATTGTGGTAGTATTATAGACTTCCTGAGTTTCTAGATTAGAAATCTCCCAAGTTAAAGTATAGGGTATATGGGGGTTGCTCGCAATACTTATCAGTCCGTAGGAGGTGAGCAGGAGCACGCTAATGAGTGTTCCTCCGATCATTGTGGGTCCGGAGCTGCAGCAACAGTCTTGGTATGGGACACCCAGGCCTTTGGTCTCAGCCGGTTTTCGGGGTCAGGTTTTCGACGCAGAGCCAATTTTAAAGGATGGGTCTTACTCTGGTCAACCGTCCAGGCGGTGTTGGCTTCCGGCACGAAGTCTTTTTGAACCGCAAAGGTATCAGCTAGTCGGGCGTGGGTGTAATGGATCCAGGTAGCAATCCCGTCGACTTTGAGAGCAGTGGGTGTGGTTAGGATCACAATGTAGGGTCCCTTCCACCGTGGTTGGAGGGTCTCTTGCTGGTGTCTCCGCACATATACCCAATCTCCGGGTCGGTAGTGATGTGGCTCAGGAGGGGGCCCGTTCTCATAAATGGCTCTCAATCTGGGCCAAACTTCCTGGTGGGTGTGCTGGAGTTCCCTCAGGGAAATAAGAAGTTCATGATCATCAAATTTAGTTAACACATTAGACTGTAGGTTGGGAATTATAGGGGGGGGGGCACTCCATACATGATTTCAAAGGGGGTTAATCCAAGTTTGTAAGGGGAGTTCCGCACCCTGAACAGAGCGTAGGGGAGTAAGACTACCCAGTTAGCGCCAGTCTCCATGGTCAATTTGGTTAGGGTCTCTTTTAGGGTTCTATTCATTCTTTCTACCTGTCCTGAACTTTGGGGTCTATATGCACAATGTAGTTTCCAATCGGCCCCAATAAACTGCGCTATCCCTTGTATTACCTTTGAAATGAATGCTGGTCCGTTGTCTGATCCTATTAGGGTAGGGAATCCGTACCTGGGCATGATGTCTTCCAACATTTTCTTTGCTACTATCTGCGCAGTCTCATGCTTGGTGGGGAAGGCCTCTGTCTATCCTGAAAAGGTATCTATAAACACTAGCAGATATTTGTATCCATATTTTCCAGGCTTTACCTCGGTGAAGTCTACTTCCCAATAGGCTCCCGGCCTGGTTCTGCGAGTTCTTGAGCCAGGGTTTTTCCCATGGTTGGTGGCGTTAGTTAGTTGGCAAGCTTTACAGCTAGTAACTATCTGTTCGATTTTTGTCCTAGAGTCTTTGATGGTGATCCTAGCATGTCTTATTAAGTCTTGCATTTTTCTCGTGCCCATATGAGTGGCTCGGTGCATCTTGGATAAAACTTTATTTCCCATTTCCTCTGGGAGGATTATGCTACAGTCTGCTGCTCTCCACCATCCGTTAAGGCACTGAGTCATAGGCAATTTTTGGATCCAGTCTAGGTCTTTTTTAGTGTAGGTGGGACTTTCTGGTAAACTAGCTGGACCGGGGTCTGGTAGGGTGGTCATTAAAGCACAGTCCACCTGTAAGGCCACCTCTCGGGCCACCTGGTCAGCCAGATTATTTCCTCTGGCCACCGGTGTGATCGGTTTTTGGTGGCCTGGGCAATGTATGATGGCTAGTCATTTAGGCAGCCAGAGTGCCTTTAAAAGAGCCAATATTTCTTCTTTGTTTTTGATGGTTTTCCCCTCTGCAGTTAACAGTCCCCTCTCTCTGTATATATCTCCATGTATGTGGACCGTAGCAAAAGCATATCTGCTATCGGTGTACACGTTTAGTCTCTTGTCTTTTCCCAAAGTCAGTGCCTTGGTTAAGGCCACAAGTTCAGCCCGTTGGGCAGAGGTGCCAGCTGGCAAAGGCTCTGCCCAAACAGTCTCAGTTTCAGTTGTGACTGCTGCCCCCGCGTACCTTTGACCCTGATGTATAAAGCTGCTGCCGTCAGTGAACCAGGTAACTTCGGCGTCTGGCAGTGGATGATCCTGTAAATCTTCCCGAACTCCATGAACCTGTGCCAATATCTCAGCGCAGTCATGGAGAGGGGTATCTAAGTCCGGGTCTGGTAACAGGGAGGCAGGGTTTAGTGTTCTGGTGGGAGCATAAATGATTCTGAGGGGATTTAATAATAGTCCCTGGTAGTGAACCAGTCGGGCATTACTAATCCATCGGTCAGGAGGTTGTTTGAGGACTCCCTCGATGGCATGAGGGGTTGTGATATGTAACTCTTGTCCCATAGTTAACTTATCAGCATCCTTTACCATTAGAGCTGTAGCAGCTATCATACGGAGGCAAGGGGGCCAGCCAGCCGCTACTGGGTCCAGTCTTTTTGAAAGATAGGCAACAGGCCTGGGCCATGGGCCAAGGAGTTGCGTCAGCACTGCTTTGGCTACCCCTTTATTTTCATCTACGAAGAGATGAAAAGGTTTGGAGACATCGGGGAGCCCTAAGGCTGGTGCCGACAACAGGGCGAGTTTAATTTGCTGGAAAGCCTGCTCAGTTTCCTCTGTCCACTCAAAGGGCGCCTGTTCTCGGGTGACCAAGTAAAGAGGCTTAGCCATCTCGGCGAACCGAGGTATCCACAAGCGGCAGAACCCGGCTGATCCCAGGAACTCTCTTACCTGCCTTCGGGTCGTGGGTCGGGGGATACGGAGAACGGTTTCCTTCTGTGCATCAGTGAGCCATCGTTGGCCTTCCCTTAACAGATACCCCAAGTAGGTTACCTCGGATCTGCAAATTTGGGCTTTCTTTGCTGAAGCCCGGTACCCCAGGGCACCAAGTGTCCGGAGGAGATTTTTGGTGCCTTGCAAGCAAGCTTCGGCAGTCTCAGCGGCGATTAAAAGATCGTCAACGTACTGCAAGAGAGTTACTTCGGGGTTTTGATTCCGGTACTCACCCAGATCCTCGTGGAGTGCCTCATCGAACAAGGTGGGTGAGTTTTTAAATCCTTGGGGGAGCCGGGTCCAGGTGAGTTGCCCATTTATGCCTCTCTCAGGGTCGGACCACTCGAAGGCGAAGAGCTCCTGGCTTTTGGGGGCCAGAGGCAGGCTGAAAAAAGCATCTTTTAAATCAAGGACCGTATACCATTGTTTTTCTGGGCTGAGGGCACTTAGGAGGGTATAGGGGTTGGGTACTGTTGGGTGTATGTCCATGACTCGGCGGTTAACTTCTCTCAGGTCTTGTACCGGACGGTAGTCTGCACTGTTAGGTTTTCGTACGGGCAGCAGGGGGGTGTTCCAGGCTGAATGGCAGGGCCGCAAGATGCCTAAGTCTAGGAGGCGACGGATATGTGGTGTGATGCCATTTTTGGCCTCCATTGACATCGGGTATTGTCGGACCCGAACTGGATCTGCCCCCGGTTTCAGCTCTATGAATAGAGCTGGGCGATGTTTAGCCAACCCCATACCCCCGGTTTCAGCCCATGCTTCTGGAAACCGCTGGAGCCAGGGCTCTATGTTTTGACTTTGTGAGGGTGGCCCCTGATGGAGTCGATATTCATCTTCTAATCTCAGAGTAAGTATGGTAATGGGTTGGTTGTGAGGGCCAGTCACTTGGGGGCCCCCTGGCGTAAAATGAATCTGGGCCCCCATTTTAGTGAGTAAGTCTCTTCCTAATAAGGGGCACGGGCTGTCAGGGATGACTAGGAAGGAATGGGTGACCTTTCCATTTCCTAGGTCCACAGTTCTCTGGGTGGTCCAGGGATATTTTTTTATTCCAGTAGCCCCTTGGACCCAGGAAGATTTTTCAGAAATTTTTCCATGGGGTCTGATCAAGACCGAATGTTGTGCCCCTGTGTCAACTAAGAATTGACCTGGGTTCCCCTCCACTTGTAGCGTTACCCTAGGTTCGGGGAGGGGATCCGAACCCCGTCCCCCCTATTCTGCATCTTGAGTGAAGAGGGCAGGTGTAGTTTTTGGCTGCCACGGTTTTTGACCATGATGTGGCTTTTTCTTTTTAGGGCATTCTCGGGCCCAGTGGCCTTTTTCTTTGCAATAGGTGCATTGGTCCTTATCTAGGGGCTTGTGTTTACCCAGGGGCTTTTGGACAACAGTAGCCAGGACTTTGGTCATTTTCTCGGTGGCTTTAAGTTGCCTGTCCTCTGGAGTCTCTCTATTATTATAGACACGCTGGGCAATACGGAGTAAGTCCTGAATCTGTTTTCCCTCCAGGTCCTCTAGCTTCTGGAGTTTCTTTTTAATATCAGTGGCTGCTTGATTTACAAAGGCCATTACAACAGCAGCTTGATTTTCGGGGGCCTCGGGGTTCATGGGGGTATACTGTCTGAAGGTTTCCATTAATCTTTCTAAATAAGCGGCAGGGCTCTCTGTCTTACCTTGTATTATTGAATACACTTTTGCCAAATTAGTGGGCTTGCGTGCAGCAGCCCGGAGACCCGCCATTAGAGTCTGGCGATAAATGCGCAGCCGTCCCCTACCTTCTGCCGTGTTGTAGTCCCAGCCATCCTGTGGGGGTCGGGTCAAGGGAAAAGCTGCGTTAATGAGATCAAGGTTAGCAGTGGGTTGGCCGTCATCTCCAGGAACCAGCTTTCTTGCTTCCAATTGAATTCTTTCTCGCTCCTCGGTAGTGAACAGGATTCGGAGGAGCTGCTGACAATCATCCCAGGTGGGTTGGTGAGTAAACATAACGCTGTCTAAGAGACTTATTAAATCTTTAGGGTTGTCAGAAAATCGGGCATTCTGGGTTTTCCAGTTATATAGGTCACTAGTAGAGAAGGGCCAGTATTGAAGTCGGGGATTCCCCGTATCATCGGGAGGCCCTATTTCCCGTAAGGGTAAAGCTACGGTGGAGTCAGGAAGGCGGAGTCCTGGCTCACGTGGGGCCCGCCTACGGGTATGTCCAGCCGGCCCTTGGACTTCGCCCCCACTAAGCATGGGCGCGGGTTGAGCCTCTCTATTCTCCAGTTCTCCTATGGGCTGGGCTATGGGAGGCTCTGCCGGCGCAGCAGGGATAAGGGCAGCTTGCGGAGTGCGAGGAGGAACCTGATAAGGGGGAGGGTCAAGGAAAGGTAAATCTTGGCTGTCGGGGAGAACAGGGGGTGCAGCTGGAGTTGGCGGCTTGGGAGGGTTGATGGATTTAGCCGCCAGGATTTGGCATGACTCTTCTATTAAGGAAGAGGCCATCCAAGGAGGAGGGTTTTCTACTAAATCTTGCCACACCAGAATATAGGGAATCTGATCCGAGTGACCTTCTTTCCCTGGTAGGAAAATTTTTGATTTTACTTTAAGGACCACAGGGAGGCAGAAGGTTCCCTCTGTAGGCCAATTAACCCCAAAGGTGGGCCATTCAGAGCGGCAATAGGTAATTAACTTCCTTTTGTGAATGTCTAGGCTTAAGCTGTGTCCTCTAGCTTTTACGTCCCTGAAGTTGGCGAGAAGGAGGGAGAGAGGGGTGCTCTGCGTTTGGCCCATATTATAATTCTGAGGAAGAGGAGAGGAGAAGGGGGGGGCGCCGCTGGCCAGGGGGCAGGAAGGAAAGCCGCAGGGAGCTGAGAAAGGAGGAGAGAGAAACAAAGGATGGAATAATTAATTCTGATCAGCCGAGAAAACACTTGATTCCAATAAAACATCCGACCCATGAAAGAAAAACAAGAACTAACAAAAATCTTTCGCAGCGGTTCCAACTTTCTTGGCTAGCCCGACAGAAAGGGTTACGGCGGTAATTACAAGGGCCCCGGGGTGACAATACATTTAGACTGACAAAGAAGCACTCTTTAGACTGACAAAGAAGCACTCGCGTACTCGCCTGTCCGCGTCCCTCGCGGGAACTTAGGTGCCTCTTAGCATGGGCGGGCAGGTATAAACCCCCTGCTCGGATCAAAAAGATTTTGACCGCCTTAAGCCGTATGAGGATCACCGCGGAAATCGGGTTAGAGCCCACTCGAATCCCGTAGCTTATGCTGTGGGACTACACATAGGGTAAGTCAGGCGCGTGCCCCTGACTCCCAACAATCATTCCATTCAACAGACAGACACACAGACATACATCACATCAAAATACCGGTAACAATTGGCATGCCTAGATGGTTTTTCTTTTTTAGACGCCTAGAGATATTTCTTAGCACTCTAGAGGTTCATAGAGAAAATGAAAGTATTTAGTTCGCAGGCGCGTTGGGCGTAAGCAGCCCACAGAAAAGAATCCAGATGGGCCAAGCAGCCCCCAGATGGACCGAACAGGTCCCCAGATGGGCCAAGGAGGCCCAGATGGACCGAACAGGTCCCTAGATGGGCCAAGGAGGCCCCCAGATGTCAGTGGACGTCTCCAACTGACCCCGGCTGGGTGCCCTATAGCGCGTCCGCCAGGGTCACACCAGCTTCCAGACAGAACCAGTTCTCCAGAGAAGAAGCACAGATCAGAGAGAAAAGGAAGAACGTTAGAGCCGGCTTACTTACCGATCGGAATCAGATACGACCCATTGATCAGAAGTCTGGTGGGCTTGGGGGAGGTCTCGGTGGAACCTCCAAATGTAATGCCCGATGTTCTAAAACCTCCCACAAAAGACCACCAGAGTCGTGAATCAAAGCCAAGCGGCAAGGGTCGTTTATTGCAGGTTCGAACCTGGACCTCTGCGCACTCGTTGCCGGTGACGCTAAGAGGCCCCGATCAGAGTTAGTATAGGGTTTTTATAGACAGGGACAAACAGCATAGGTGAGGTTTAAAATTATGAGGGGCCTGATTAGTCGATTTTAAAGTACGGACATTTGTGGTTTTCTGATTGGGCGTCCTTTGTCTGTCCTTTGGCGGGAAGGCTTTGTCCGTTACTTGTGGTGGGAGAAAAAAAAGGGGAAGGGGATAGGTGAGGAATGTGCTAAGCAAGCAGGTTTACAGAAGCGAGAAACGCCGGTTAGTTTATGTACAACCACTCATTCCATTACATATCAGACTACATTTAGGAAGGTTTACAACCCATTCTACTACACAGCGGGTTACATTCAGGAAAGGTCTCACAATGCTCATAGCAAACAGCAAGCAAAACAGACTTCTCAGCAATTGTATTTCTTATCAAAGATCCATAATAAGCAGAAAAGAGAACCTAGCTTTAAACTAAGGTAGGGCTGTCATTTGGATTGTTCCTTTCAATAGCAAAAGAGAGTAAATGAACATGGGCTCCACGTTCATTCCTTTTCTCTTCATACACCACAAAACGAATGGCCACATGTATCTATAAATTATATTCCCTTTCTTGTCTCAGTTACAATAGTTTTGTCCATTTACTTACTGTCAAGTTAACTTATTCTAATTTCCTCTGCCTTTTGAAAAATTGAGGTGTTTTCTTATAGAATGTTCCACGTTCTGGAGCTGATTCTTCTCTCAGAGTCAATTGATCTGTTCCTCTATCTCTGTATTTCCTGTAAAATCCAGCCTAGTGCAACCCAGCTATGCCATTTCCTTCCTTTTCAGCTCTGCCCACTCTGCCTCTTGTTGCTAGTTATTTTTGACTCTTATTCCTGGTGACCTGTTTTCATTTGTATTTACTTTTTAATTCATTATATTGCTGGATGAATAAGGCTAAATTAAATATTTCACCCACAAATGGAGTTCTGTTGATAGCATTATTTGACTTGGAATATAAGTGATACTCAATATGTTAGATATACTTATGCTTGTTAAAACCCTCTTGCCATAGTAACAGGGGTGAATGAAGTATTGGCCATTGATGAGCTTTCTGAGTGTGTTCAGTCAGTGCCTCCTAGAAAATCTTTGCCACATGCGTTGAAAAGATTCATGAGCCTTATGTTTAGAATGGCTAGAGGCTTTCCGTATTATAAGGAAACAGTGTCAGTAAAATCCAAGTATCAGGTAAGATAAATCACCCATTTAAATTAAAGATTTTCAAGAGTCTGCTTTTGTGTATTTTTAAAGGAAAAAAAAAGGTAATTTCCACTAGGTGGCTGTTAAATGTTGGGAGAGAATTGAAATATCTTCTCTTGTTTAAGAAGGAAAAATGAGAGTAAGGAATAAAGCAAAATGTGAAATTGTTAATAAATTGATTAAAAATTAATTTTTAAGATGTTTTTATTTATATTTGAGAGAGAGAGAGAGAGAGAGAGCATGATCGGGGGGGTGGGCAGAGAGAGTGGGAGACGCAGAATCTGAAGTAGGCTCCTAGGCTCTGAGGTGTCAGCACAGAGCCTGTCACAGGGCTTGAACTCATGAACCGTGAGATCATGTATAGTTTATACAATGTATAGCTCTTTATATTTTATTATTTATTTATTTATTTTAGAGGGAGCATACAAGTGGCAGGGAGGGGCAGAGGGAGAGAGAGATTGAATCTTAAGCAGGCTCCATGCTCAGCTCAGCACAGAACCCGCCGTGGGGCTTGAATTCATGACCCTGGGATAATGACCTGAGTTGAATTCAAGAGTCTGACACTCAATGTACTGAGCCACCCAGGTTCCCCTATGGCTCTTTACCTTTCTTGAGTGCCCTGTTAAGAATAAATGAAGCAGTGGTGCATAAAAGGTTTTGACTCATGTAATCTCAGAGACTGAGAGAATATTCAGAAATTTAGTTGGACTCTATCATCATCTTTATTAAATGATGATTTTCAGTGTGGAAATTCGCAGAATCCTGTGAGATGGTGGGCAACTATACATTAATTTTTTTTCTATGTGAAAACCTGTCCCGTATCTTCCCTTTAAAAAAACCCTTAAATTTCAGATAAAGGAATAATTATATAAATCTGTTGGTATGGGTTTCTGTTGTATTCGTTATTCCATTAGGTATATTCCTGATGTCTCATTGTTTTTGTCGATCAGAATTCACATTTCTGTTTTCTTTTTTTAAAAAAAAATTTTTTTTTAACATTTATTTATTTTTGAGACAGAGAGAGACAGAGCATGAACAGGGGAGGGGCAGAGAGAGAGGGAGACACAGAATCTGAAACAGGCTCCAGACTCTGAGCTGTCAGCACAGAGCCCGACGCGGGGCTCGAACTCACAGACCGTGAGATCATGACCTGAGCCGAAGTCGGACGCTTAACCAACCGAGCCACCCAGGTGCCCCTCACATTCCTGTTTTCAAAAAATGAAGATATATGTGGTTTCATTAGACCTGTACTTCCTAAGGAGACAATTTAGAAGGAGGAGGATGTATTTACTAGTTTGTCATCTTCATAGAAGACTCTCTTTATTAGTCATTAAAAACAATAGTAAATTTCCAAGTGTTATATGCACTATGAGTACTAAAGCTTGTTGTAACTATTGTTATAGACAATAACAAATAACGACACCCTACGGGGAACCTTTCATTTTTGGTCATGATCAATTTACGTGTATTGCACAAATATAATAACATTTATTAAGCAGTATTCTTAATAATACTGCTTATTGTTGAGAGGACAATAATTGCAGGACAGCAGGTGAGGATTGAGGACAGCGGGTGAGGGTGTCAATATCCAGGTTCACAGAGCCCCTTAGTTTTCCATTTATGAATATCGGTTCAAACTCTTTTGTGCAGATACTGTAGGAATACTGCAGAAAATATACTGAATATGGGGGGAAAACCCACCAACAATTTGAGCTATATAGCTTCTAAATAAGGGAGGCAAACAGGGAACAAAAACAAAAGGATAGGACTAGTTACTGGGTTTGGAACAGTGATTAACTTTTTTCCTTGGAAAAACATTGTCACCGTTTCCTCTGAAATTCAGGGACACAAGGTGCTTCTTTAGCGTGTTGTGTTACCAATGCAGCCTTTTTCATTTCTTCCCAAAAAATTAACTGCCATAAGAAGTGGCTCATTGATCGCTCCTCATTATCAGGGTTAATTTGAAGAATCATTTAGCTTTAACCTCCTTCCTCTAAGAGAGGTTTTCTTTTTTTTTTTTTTTTTTTTAATTTTTTTTTTTTAACGTTTATTTATTTTTGAGACAGAGAGAGACAGAGGATGAACAGGGGAGGGGCAGAGAGAGAGGAAGACACAGAATCTGAAACGGGCTCCAGGCTCTGAGCTATCAGCACAGAGCCTGACGCGGGGCTCGAACTCACGGACCGTGAGATCATGACCTGAGTCGAAGTCGGACGCTTAACCGACTGAGCCACCCAGGTGCCCCTCGAAGAGAGGTTTTCTAACTTCCCGAGATAAATCAAATCTACCTGCATTGTCTGTCTCTGCCAGGCCAGCTTAAGTTCCTAAGATGTCCAGATATTCTGCAATCAAGGGGAGTATTTTCTGCAGAAAAAAGAGAAAGTGATGAAATTTTATTCACACAATTGGGATACTTTTTATGTGGATCTATAATCTGTAATATCATCTTTAATGGCTTCTTTTCTGAAATAATATCTGAAGTCATTAAATGACAGAATAAGAGTAGGGCAGATCTCAAGGAGTTTTTAAGGGTAAATGTAAAAATGGCAACAAAATATGGATAATTGAATAAATAAACACAGCAGGGATAGCTCTTTGGGTATGATAGGCTCTTCATATCACTCATGGGAATACAGTGGAATATGTCACCAAGGCATTATGTGAATGTTATGTGCAGAAACTGCTAATAGATTGCATAAAATTGTCCTCTTGAACTGTGAATTTTTGTTCTGCTGGTGAATGCTATTTAGGGCTATTTCTAGGACTGGTTTTGGACACATTAAAAAAAGATATAAAATGTCCGAATAACTTTTTCCATCCTCAGTATATTAAGGTGTTTCTTTTAATCATAAACACATAGTATGTATAGATTAATAGATTATCTCATTTCATAGAAAATCTTACTTGGATCCCTCTTTTTAGGCATACTTGGTAATTGGGTTTAGGTATCAGAGCTGCATGGGAAGACATCTCTGGATAGCTAAATACGTTAACCTTACTCATTGCCCATGATCATAAATCAGGAAGGGTGTTTAATAAATTCAGAGACAAATTCAAGGAAGTGTTGATGACTACTAACATTATTTAAGTTTCCTCAGGGCTGGTTCTTAATCTTTTTAGGTGGAAAGACTTACAATATACAATATGCATTTTTGGGTAGTAACTGTATTATAGAAACAAATTTAATTTGCACAATCCAAGGGAAATAGTGGGAAAGGGAAAGAACGGAAAATGCGTATGTCTGATGATTATTTAATAATTCCATTAAACATAAGGTTTTGTGGGCTTCTAAAAGAAGAAACAGATTTCTGCTTTTGCACCGTCTCTAAGAACATATTGTCAGAGCTCCATACAACATCATAAAAGTCTTATTAGTTGTTGCGTTGAGAAATTTCACCAGTATGTTAACTATTCTGTTTCAATTTCAGTGGACACCATTATATTTCCCAGCAGTTAAAAATGGATCAGAAAGGGGCGTACGGGTGGCTCATTCAATTGAATGCCCTACTCTTGATTTGGGCTTAGGTTATGATCTGCGTGGGATTCTCTCTCCCTCTCTCTTTGTTTCTCCACCCCCCCCCCACCTTGTAGACCCTCTGTCTCTCAAAATGAATAAAAATAAACGTTTAAAAGTTTTTTTTAAAAAATAGATCAGAAAAACTGACAGCCTCTTGCAGGTTGTACTAAATGCTACTGAGAGCAGTTAGTATTTTTTAAAAAGCTCTTTCTCCACCAAAAGGACTTTCCAGCATCAGATATGCTGGCAGGATAATAGTAGGCTTTATTACCATCAACACAAGACTGTCAGTATATAAGCAGAATCTTAGATGCTATTCCTATACATAAATACACTGTTAGCTTTTTTAAGCAGTGTGATTCACTGCCTCATGTACAAATAGCAAGGGCATACAAAGTGAGAAACCAACTGTCCGCCATTTACCAAACTTCATTCATTTTGCTGGAAACAGTACCAGCTTTCAAACTGCTAAAAATACCCTGTGACTAACTTAATAAAAGACAGTGCTCCCTTCCGGAATCTCAGTTCCATGAGCAAGTCAAATGGAGAGTCAATGTTCTATTTAAGCTATGTTTGAAAGGCACCAATGATGAAGTTTACATGTATAGTGGAAGGAAGTGACTAGTGCATTGTATCATTTGTCATAAAGAACATAGCTTTCGAATGCAAAAGCTTGTTAAAAAGAATTATGGTAAAGGCCTACTGCCATTAGGACATGTCATAAGCAAACAAAATTAATGTACATGGTGGAGCCAGGACAGAATTGTCTCCCTGGAACATAACTTGTATCATATAAGAAAATCCGAATATTTTTTTGTTTCAGTAAGCAATTGTCTTTCCATGATCACCTTTATGCCTATGCAAAGACTGAATGTAGTTTTATTTTCATACCACTTTCATCCTTTTAACATTAATAGAGCTTTTGGCCTGAAGCACACAGATACAATTATTCTTTTTCTGTGCATTGTCTGAATATCTCTGTATGCAAAACACCTGTGTTAAGGGCAGGATTATCCCTGTTTCTAAAGGAAAGATCTTGGATATCTCAAAATTTAAATTTATACCAAACTACCTGTTGTTTCTCTTCTTTTTTCCGTTTTTTATATTAGGGTAAAATATAGCTTGTATAAAATTCAATATTTTAACCATTCTGAAGTTCACAGTTAAGAAGCATCAAATACATTTACAGTGTTGTACAATTGTCACTATCCATCTCTAAAACTTTTCATCATCTCATATTGAATTCTGCATCCATTGAACAAACACTCCTCATTGTCCCCTCACCACAATCCCTGGCAACCACAATCTTACTTTTTGTCTCTATGAATTTGACTACTGTAGGTGCCTCATGTAAGTGGAATTATACCATATTTTTCTTTTTGCAACTGACATATTTCACTTAACATAACATCTTCAAGTTTTATCCATGTGTCAGAATTTCATTCCTTTTTGTGGCTGAATAATATTCCATTGTATGTGTATATTACATTTTACTTATCCATTTATCTGTTGACGGACATTTGAGTTGTTTTCACCTTTTGACTATTGTAAATAATGCTGCTATAAAATCTGAGTAGTGTATTTTCTTCCTGAGTAGTGTATTGTGCCCATATGTTCAGCACCACATTTATTTATGTTGATTATGTATTTTCTGTGGGTGAATTATAAGCTCCTTGAGGACAAAGTTCTTGCTGTTTTATGTTTATAAACCCATAGTATACAGCATAGTTTTTAGACATAATGAGTGTTAAATAATACCAGTTGGATTACTAAATGCATCTCAGAGAAATTCTAGACTTTGTTAATAACTGCCCATTATCAAAAACAGGGACAGAAAAAAGCACTTTTAACAGTGATTGATAAATTGCTCTGCTCTTTTCTTGCGTCTCCAGTTTCCTTTAAGAATGCTTGGAAAAAAAAAAAAAAAAGGGGCGCCTGGGTGGCGCAGTCGGTTAAGCGTCCGACTTCAGCCAGGTCACGATCTCGCGGTCTGTGAGTTCGAGCCCTGCGTCGGGCTCTGGGCTGATGGCTCAGAGCCTGGAGCCTGTTTCCGATTCTGTGTCTCCCTCTCTGTCTGCCCCTCCCCCGTTCATGCTCTGTCTCTCTCTGTCCCAAAAATAAATAAACGTTGGGAAAAAAAAAAAAAAAAAAAGAATGCTTGGAAGAAATAGGGAAAAGGAATCCCTCTAGGCTATACAGAATATATAAGTGTGATGAACTGCATTAGTAAACTACTGAAAGTAGTACAAAAAATATATGAATGTTATCAATGTGAATCTGAAAGGTAGAACATTTAAGTTTCAGCCTGATTTAATGAGTTGATGAACAGCTTTATTTGTGACTATGATCTAAAATCTCAGTAGACAACAGACCCTATTTGCCAATCTTGTAGTGCAGCCTTGCAGGTGAATTGAATACCTAACTAGCCTGCCAATAGCTAGCTAGGTAGTTATTTATTTATTTATTTATTTATTTATTTAAGCTAGTAAGATTTTCAGCACCATACTTATCTATATAACATCTTTAGAAATATAAAGAATATTGCATAGCAAGACTATGCATCAAGTGTTTCTGAATTTAGAGAAAGAGCTAGAACTTAAAATATAATAATAATAATAATAATAATAATAATATAACCTGAGCACTGCTCTGACCTAGATGCTGTACCAGGTACTAGCGTTAATTTGTTAATCATCACAGCTCTGTTAGGTTTCTGCTTTTATATCTCCTGATATATATTCTGAGGAACAGAGAAGCCATTTGATTCATCAGGAAATTAGGCCAAGAATTGAATCCTGGTTTGTTGGACACCAAAATTCCAACTCTGTCTTGTTTTTAAGAATTTCCTTTGCAATTAATGTATTCATGCATTTTTCAAAGTGTTTTTACTTTTTTCTTTTCCAACTGTATGATTTTTCTTTTTTCCAAAATCTGTATCTCTGACTTGGATCTTGTGTCCATACCTCTAACCTAAATCTGATGTTAGTCATTTTAATTTCATGTCTCTTTTGCTGTAGATTGCAGGTTAGTTTCCACTGGTTGATTCAAATTACTGATCTGACTTAACTCCCTGTAGATGTTATACCTGCTTACATTTTGTTTATATGCTAATTAAGTCTGAAGTTTTGGCCTCTTTTATTGCTTATCCCTTTATTCATGCTATCCCTATATCTCTCCCCAATTAAATTCTTTTCAATCTAAGCATAGGTCTTTATTAAAGCACCGAGGTAGAAATAAAATATTAAATATCATTCTATTTAAATGAGTCACACATTTTAGAGCAAGGGTATAATGAAATAAATCTATGACATAGTTAAGCACCTTGATGCTTAAACTAACCTAGTTTCCTCCTAGTCTTGAGCAGAAGAAATCTATCATAAGTCAGCCAAAAGCTTTTCTGTAGACTGTGAGATTCTGGTTCTTATTTTTGAGAGTTTAAGGGCACATTGCTATCATGAGCTCTTTAAAGTTCTATGAATACACAGGTCAATAGCCAGCTTACAAATAATCAGGAAAGGGTTTCTGTTTGCTTTTCAGCATTTCCTGTTCTTAATTCTTTTTCTTTATTTCTTGTGGCTAATCAGAAAGTTTAAAGAGAACATCATGGCATTCTTTTTGTTTAAAAAATATTAACCCTTAGGCTAAAATTTTTTTTAAATTGAAGTATAATTAACATACTATTAGTTTCAAGTGTACACCATAATGATTCAACAGTTCTAAACATTACTGCTCACCATGATAGGTGTAGTTACCATCTGTCACCACACAGTGTTTATTACAGTATATTCTTTGTAAGTTTTATTTCTTTCTTAGATTGTCAGTGTTGCACATATAGCTTACATTCATAGGATTTAACTAAAGATTCCTTTTGGTAAGAGCAGGAAATTAAGATTTTAATACTGTAGAAGCTTTAACTAGAAAAAATAATGGTTTGCTTTTCATTTCTTTGTGACAATATAGTGTCATACTTGAAAATTTTTTCCCAAACTTACTATAGATGTGAGGTAGCACAATCCTTATCATCCTTTCACTCATTTTACTCCAAATATTTCCTCTTCTTTTCTATAGCTACCAGTACTGAGTAGTTTCTTGTTCTATTTCAATTTTAACCCTTCATTATCCCATTATTATGATTGTTGGCATTTCTTATATTCTGGTCCTTAAGTAACACAAATCCATGGTTTATTAACTATATAAACAATAGGAGCTTTATGAAGTGCTATTCTCCTTATGGATTTTGAGGATGAAAAAGGGGTTTAGAAGAAACTGTATCCCAGAGAGCTCTGTTTTTGTCAAAGCCTGATATGAACAAAGTGATATTTTCCCACCTTCAGTGACCTGCTGAGGAAGAACTATTAAAAAGTGCCATTTAAAGCAGTCATTTTTATTCTGAAAAAGGCTAGCTTATGCTATAAATCAGAAAAAAGTTTCCAAGTGAGAAGAACATTATTCTTCTGAATGATGAAAATGAGCTCCTTGGTATTATATATAATGGAGGAGAGGAAAGGCATGTAGGTTTCAGGTCTGCAGAATGTGTATGTTGCTGCTAAGGGCATGGGCAGCCCAACAATGCGTAGGGTTATTCTATACCTCATGATTGTGCCACACCGCAGTTTATGTGTGTGATGTATTACTCAACGATATCAACAAGGCAGAAATGGGAATTATATGCACCAAATGTGGTAATCATGGACAATTATATATAGGACATTCTTGGTACCTAATAAAAATGTATTGTTTAACTATAATGTATAATATGGTAGCAATACAAAACAAACCAACAAATAAAGAAGGATAAAAGTACTTCAAGAGTTTATTCAAGCTAGAAAGAAAAGCTGGTGCAGCTCTGTGTCTGCTGCATTATTCATCTGAAAAAGTCTTATGAAATGTGCAATCAGGCTTTTTGTAAAATGTAATAAAACAGTGATCACAGATATGAATTTCCCTCCCTCCCTTTTTTCCTTCGTTCCTTTGTTCCTTCCTTCATTCCTTCCTTTATTCTGTCTGTCTATCTGTCATCATCTGATCTATCTATCTATGTTTTTCAGCTAGGGTCGGTTTAGGGTTATTTGAAAAATTTTAACCAAAGTGTGGAGATTATTTTAATGAAAAGTAATCCGTATAGGAAGAGTGACGATTTGCCGAGCTCCTTTCTTTAATTCAAGGTCTTGGAGCGATAAGTCTCTGGGAAACTGAAATCATTAGATCTCTTGTGGTTTCGAAGATGGTGCTTTCATACTACTCTGACAAGGCATATTTTCTTTCCTAAACTGATGATCACAACAAAAATCTAGAACACTGTTGAATGTCAGAATGTTCAGAAATTCAGAGGACAAACAGACAGGAATTGAGCCAATGACAATGAAGACTGTTTTCCTTATAGTCAAATGCTCTAGGTTCCTTGGAGTCACGGAGTTTGAAGAACTGGAGTTTTTCTTTGAAAATGAAGTCACACCAAGGGCCTGCAGAGATTCTTTATCAAAGATGATATGCAGATGGCATATGATAATATGGTTAACATTATGTGTCATTAGGGAATTGAAAATTAAGACAATAAGGAGATAGTACTACATACCTGTTGGAATCGCCAAAATCTGGAACACTAACAGCACCAAATGCTGGCAGGGATGTAGAGCAGCAGGAACCCTTATTTACTGCTGGGGGGAAAGCAAATTGACCATTTTTTAAACAAAACTAATCACACTCTTACTATAGGTTCTAGCAGTTGTACTCCTTGGCATTTACCCAAATGAGTTGAAAACTTGTAAGTTAATACAGAAACCTGCACATGGATGTTTATAGCAGCTTTAGTCATAATTGCCCAAACTTGGAAACAACCAAGATGTCCTTAAGTAGGTGAATAGATAAATAAACTGTGGCTCATCCAGACAATAGAATTTTATTTAGCGCTAAAAGAAATGAGCTTTCAAGTTAAGAAAAGATACGGAGTAACCTCAAATGCATGTTACTAAGTGAAAGAAGCCAATCTGAGAAAGCTAAGTACTGTAGGATTCTAACTGTATGACATTGTGGAAAGGCAAAAAAAAATGGAGACAGTAAAAGTGTCCAGTGGTTGCCAGGGGTTGAGGGTAGGGAGTGATGAATAGGCAGTGCGTGGAAGATCTTTAGGGCAATGAAAAACTCTCTGATTCTCTCATGGTGGGTACGTTTGTCCAAATGCATAGAATGCACAACACCAAGAGTGAAACCTAAGACAAACCATGGAATGTGGGTGATAACGGTGTGTCAGTGAAAGTTCATCAGTTGTAACACAGGTATCACTCTGGTGACAAATTTTGATAGTTGGGGAGGTTGTGTGTATGTGGGAGGAAGGGGTATATGGGAAACCTCTGTATCATCTCAATTTTGCTGTGAACCTAAAAGTGCTCCTTAAAAGAGTCTGGTTTAAAAAAATTAATATGGGATTTACTGAGATGGCTGGGTAGAAGATAAAATATACAGAACTGAATATTTTTCTTTGTTATAGCAGTAAGAGATATAAATGGGAAAACCATTCTATTTTCCCTTCCCAGCTTATCTTAATTTATTGTATTCTTTGTCTGACTTTTAGGAACCTACTGCTTCTTCTCTTCATCCACCTTTACTTTCTGACCCCATGATGCTGTCCTGGAATCCTCTCATTATATTTAAACATACGTGTTCCTCCCCTGACCTCTTATCTTGGTATATTAACATCCTTTCTTACCACCCTTTTATTTCATATTCCTCTTTCTCATAACCAAAGGAAGCTAAAATACATTTTAGGAAAGCATATTCCTCTCTATTTCAAACTTAACTAAAAATCATAAAAATATATCTGGGGTCATTTGTATTTTTTTAAATTAAATTGTTAAATATGGAGACATGGTCCACGTATATTCATTGAGTATACATTGTTTGCCACTGTGAGTGGTGTCATGGCTTTCTTCTAACAAATCTTACAGAAAAGGTATAAATAAATAAATAAGCAAGCAAGCCACAGTTTCAGAAGAAAATTCTAGTTCGTTTTTTGCCTTTTTTTTTTTTTTTTTTGAGGGAGAGAGAGAGTGCAAGCAGGGGCGAGGAGCAGAGGGAGAGAGAGAATCTTAAGCAGGTTCTACACTCAGTGTGGAGCCAGACACGGGGCTTGATCCCATGACCCTGGGATCATCACCTGAGTCGAAATCAAGATTTGGACACTCAACCAACTGAGCTACCCAGGAGCCCCAGAAAATTCTAGTATTCAATGATATAAATAATACTTTAAGATGTATTTCAGCTTCTTTAGACCATAAGCTTTATGATATGTATGTATTATCAGGTATTTGTCTTGTCCATGTAGCCAAAGTAAACTGACCAATGCAAAAGCAATCTCTGCTTCCTTAGAGATAGAGTATACCTAAAATTCTGACATAGGTATTAGGCTTCTCAAATTATTGGCTTTTGTGAACTTCTCAGATTATTATCTTTTGTGCAATTGCTAAGCTAAATTTCAGAAAATTTAAGCTAAAATTAAGAGGGACTAGAGACTGAATCTGCTAGTCTTAGTTTTATGACCTACAGCTATTTGAATTTTCTGAGTCTCAGTTTTCTTTCCTGTAAAGAGAGGCTCATAGTAATACATACCACATTTGGTTTTTGTAAGGTAAAATAAGATGGTTATTCCAAGGCCCTTAGTACAGTGTGTGAGCTTAAAAAAACTGTAGGGTTTTATTAATAATAATAAATTAGAAAATCTGATAGCAAACGTTGCATTTACCAATAAGCAATATATGTAAGATATCCAGATAAATTTTATAAGAAATGTGTAAGAAGGAAGTTACAAAACTTAATATGATTAAATAAATAAATTCAATGGGCATGCGTGGAGAGAGTTCATATTACAAAAGTTTGTTACTTTTAAAGCAATATATGGATTCAGTACAATTCTAATAAAAAACTTAAATGACTCTAAGATGTGTGGGGTATACTTGTGCTTAGAATTTTATTATAATGTGAATTTTATTTGATTCTCCAGTCAAATGAGTTTAAATTAAACTGTTCTATTATTGGTATGAGAAAATACTAAGCATGAATTCAACATTTGTTTAAATGCAATAATGTATTTTTGTCATTAACACAGTTCTGGTGTATAGAAAATTATTCATAACTGCTAGGTACTATTATAATTCTCTTAGTGACATTTAAATCTCAAGCATGTGCACTTTGAAGTAAATTCAACAGAAATTGCAATAAAAGAAAACGTTAGGAAAAATAAGACAATGAAACCAAAAAAAGCAAGTAGAAAATGTTTGTGGTCCTTTTAAGGTCATTATTAGAACTAACTCAGAAAGTAAATCTCTTGTAAAAGAAGATAATTTAGTAAAGTATATCTGGGAATTGTATGTATAGGAAGGTCAGTTTTATTAGAAAATAGGCAGCTAGGGGCGCCTGGGTGGCGCAGTCGGTTAGGCGTCCGACTTCAGCCAGGTCACAATCTCGCGGTCCGTGAGTTCGAGCCCCGCGTCGGGCTCTGGGCTGATGGCTCAGAGCCTGGAGCCTGTTTCCGATTCTGTGTCTCCCTCTCTCTCTGCCCCTCCCCCGTTCATGCTCTGTCTCTCTCTGTCCCAAAAATAAATAAACGTTGAAAAAAAAATTAAAAATAAAAAGAAAATAGGCAGCTAATAGTTACAGGAAACCATATATCGCTGATAATATTGATTATGAAACCATTAATTGCTGCATTATAAAATGCTGAAAAATTCATACTTGAATATCTTAACTGGGTGAGAGATGGTTTAAACAGTCTTAAAGCTTTTTGTCCTACTGGTCATATTATTGTTTTGTTGGTATTTTACTTACACATGCAAAGCAAAGCATATTCGTTTACAACCTCCTTGGTGATGATACAAATAATTTGCAAAGAATTATCCAATAAGATACAAGAATTTTCAGCACAGATGCGATTGATTAAGAAAAAAGATATTTGGGGATTAACACAGTTTCAGCCATACCTACTATGTTTAAAACTATAGGAATAGGGGCACGTGGGTGGCTCAGTCAGTTAAGTGTCCGACTTCGGCTCACGTCGTGATCTCATGGTTTGTGGGTTTGAGCCCCGTGTCGGGCTCTTTGCTGATAGCTTGGAGCCTGCTTTGGATTCTGTGTTGCCCTCTCTCTCCACACTTACCCCATTCATGCTCTGTCTCTGTCTCACTCTCGAAAATGAATAAACATTAAAAAATTAAAAAAAAACTATAGGAATAAAAACCGATAAGGGCTATTGTTCACCTGAACACATCATCAGCTATTGCATAATTCTGTGAGACCTTCTTTTCTTAAACTGTTTGCCATTTGTGCTCCTCATTTCGGAGCTGATGGTGTTATAAAGGTGATTTTTGTTTTTCTGTTTGTTTTTTAAAAATAAATTTATAACAAAATATGTAACGATTCTGCAAGTTTTTCTACTCATTTATATGCTAGCTTAGCTGTGTGCATTGGCTGTTCAGAAGTTTCACAGTTGCCTTTTGTATTTTTCTTCATGAACAATACAAGGATCAGATAACAGATAAAAGTTTATATTTCAAAGACAGGTGAATATTGACAGCTTCATTTGACTTAACCTAATACTGCAAGAAGAGCTATAACCATATGCAAGCTTGAAACAACCACAGACATTTTCTATGTTCAACTAAGTGATTGAAGGGCTTACAAAGTGGGCTTATTAGTTGTCATTTTTCTCGGGACTGAACACTTCCAGCAAACAATCATGTTTCCAAGTTATGTACATTTAAAAAAAAATTTTTTTTTAACACTTATTTATTTTTGAGACAGAGAGCATGAACAGGGGAGGGTCAGAGAAAGGGGGAGACACAGAATCTGAAACAGGCTCCAGGCTCTGAGCTGTTAGCACAGAGCCCGACGCGGGGCTCGAACCCACGGACTGCGAGATCATGACCTGAGCCGAAGTCGGACGCTTAACCGACTGAGCCACCCAGGAGCCCCTGTACATTTTTTTTTTAATTTGATAGAGTCACTTCAATTAAAAAGAAACTTTGAGATTTGGAAGAAGAAAAGGGACTGTGAAGATGTGAATCTTTGGAGATTCAGTGGTAAAATATTAGTGATAAAATAAATAACTTTACATGGTGTCTTTCTTTACCAAAAAAGTTCTCTTATTAATATTTATTTGAGATAACAGAAGAAGCTATCCATTGGATTATTTCAATCCACTATGGTCTCAGTATCTTGACCCACAATAGCCTGCAATTTTGAGGTAGACTTCCTGTTTGATCACATGATGAGCATTCTACACTGTGGTCACCCTGACATGCCACATAAAGCAACAAAACATGGTATTTTAATTCACAGGTCCATTGGAAATGAGGGACCTTTGGAACACACTTCCTCATTCTTTGATGAAAGTTAACTTATTACAAGAAAGTGCTGGGTTGTGTAAAGTCTGTTTTCTTCAATGAAGGAATCGGTGTTCACACTTTGCAATTGTCCTAGTAGAGGATGACTACATTCTAATTTTTTTTTTAATGTTTATTGATTTTTGAGAGAGAGAGACAGAGAGACAGAATGAGCGGGGGAGGGGCAGAGAGCAGAGACACAGACTCCAAAGCAGGCTCCAGGCTCTGAGCTGTCAGCACAGAGCCCGATGTGGGGCTTGAACCCACGAGCCATGAGATCATGACCTGAGCCGAAGTTGGACGCTCAACCGACTGAGCCACCCAGGCACCCTGAGGATGACTACATTCTAAATTAATAATAATTCAAACCACTGAAATTTAGCAAGTGCTGTTGTTGTCTTTTTAAGAAGGAAAAGTTGACATGAAAATTAAGTGATTTATAGATTTGTATATTCATAGAAATGTTGAGCAGAAATGAACTATGAACTTAGAAATGATCAACCTCAGCTTTTGTTTTTTAATTTTAATTTTTTGGTTGGGGGGGATGAGAAATTGAGGTATATAAAAGGTGGTGATTGTCTCCAGATCACTTAGCTAGTGGTGGGCCCATGACACCAAATAAAGTCTTCTGACCTTAACCTCTTGTGCTAAGGAACCCTAGAAAATTCTGGAAATGTTCTGAGAATTCTCTAGTTGAATTAGGGGTATATGCATCAGGTTATGTATTTTAATCATTCTAATTGTAACTAAATTTGATTCCTCGGAGTTTGTTAACACTAAATCTCCATTAATTTTAGAGACTTCCTGAAGAACCATGATCCTGGCAGTTGAGTCCTCATATGGTGAGTGATGGGGAACATGCAAATTCCCTATGTTGCTTAAACATGTTGAATAAATAACAGTTGTCAAGATGTTCCCTGGCTTCTTGGAGAGTCCCTAGTGATGCCCACTGGATTGCCTGGCTATGATCAAAGGAAGCTCTACACTTCTAGATAGGAGGAGCTTCAGGGTAACAATCTGGTTGAGGGTATTTAGGGAACATCCCCTTAAGCAATATTGTTAAATTAGATTTTATGCTGATTTGAGATGGCTTGACATTGAAAAAGGTGATGAAGATTACTGGGTGGGGGGGTGGGGTGGGGAGGGGGCCGGTTAATCCTCCACCCCTGCAGCCACCAGTTCCTACTGGTTCTGCTGCAATAAATATCATTGGCTTCAGTCTAAGTCTTACTGGATATTGAACCCAGGGGACCTCCTAGATTCTAAGTCTAAGCAACAGCTGCAGCTACTTTCTTTGGGAATTAAGTTTATTAATTTTATTATTTTTTTTTGCACACAATATGACCACACTTCTTCGCAAAATAAAGGTAAACCATGATCAAATCACCTTTTATTACTGTATGCATTAAATACTTTGTTTTAATTGTGTTATTTAGCAAGTGTTTCACTCTCATTTGAATCCAGAGAAATGAGAAGGGAAGCTTCTGAACGGCATTCCATTGATACAAGGTTGCTTTTTGCAGGATGGGTGGGGATAAAAATTGCTTCTGACAGGAAGTTTTATTAGAGCAATAAGAAAAGGGAAATGTGATATACAGTTGGTTAACATTTTAAAAAGTACTGGATAAAAGCCTCAAATAAAGTGTTTGAACATTATTTAGGTCAGGTCATCTATATGCCTAACCACCTAACACCAAACTTTTTAGAGGTGATGGGAATGGAAGTGATCCCAAGTTAGAGGCTGAGGAGAGCTTGGTTTGTTTTACAGCATTCTTGGGTCTGGCAAAGTATCTGGTATGGGGCTCAGAGCCAGTCTCCTAGGCTTTGAAAATAAAAAAAGGGATTTTAGCTAAAATTCATGTCTTTAAGTATTGTTATATTCAGTTAACAGGCAACTCACACCTACCTTGCCATGAGGAACTATTTGAGAGGGCAAATATACCCACCACAGGTGACCTCTCAGCCTAAATATATCTTTTCTCCCAAACATTAACAATATAAGCTGTAAAATAATTTTTCCTCATTTTTTCATTCTTGATTTATCTTTAAAAATAAGTGCCCTGTGCTTCCAAGTACTCAATGATGAATGAGGTTAGATTGCAGATGTGTATTCTTTGTTACAGTAGAAGTGTCTTGTCAGAGTTTTCTATAGAATACCTGACATCCCTATTTAAGGAAACTTAGGAATGTGCCTCCTGTTATTTTTAGACCTGTAGCAAGGATTTCTTTGCAAGAACCTTTCCATAGACCCTGACACTGAGGTTGTAATAACTTTGAAAGCCAGAAATGGGAAATTTTCAGAAAAGAAAACAATAGCTGAATAAAAAAAAAAAAGTTTCGGGAGAGTCACTGTCATCCTCAAAAAGCAATGATCTCATTAGTAATCACATAAGTAAAAATAAACAGCATTTTTTGGGGGCCTCCTATTTTGATAAAAGCAAAAACAAAACTGCTACCCACCATTGTTGAGGGAAATGGGCACTCTCAAAACATTTTAAAGGCAAGTTCGCAGTACCTAGAAAAAGCTTTAGAAATGTGCCTCATTTTGGACTCAGAAAGGCTTCTTAAAGGATTTTAGGACTTTTCTTAAAAAAATACAGATGTGTGAAGATTTTCACTATAGTTTCTTTATATTATTGACAAATATAAATAACCTGCCTATCCTGTAGTAGAGATTGACGACACAAATTCTAATATACATACAATGCACAAGATTAAATTCTACTTAAATATTAAAATCACAGACGTGGTTATTTATTGACATAGACTAATGAAAAAGCATGTTAACGTTTATTTATTTTTGGGACAGAGAGAGACAGAGCATGAACGGGGGAGGGGCAGAGAGAGAGGGAGACACAGAATTGGAAACAGGCTCCAGGCTCTGAGCCATCAGCCCAGAGCCCGACGCGGGGCTCGAACCTGCGGACCGCGAGATCGTGACCTGGCTGAAGTCGGACGCTTAACCGACTGCGCCACCCAGGCGCCCCTGAAAAAGCATGTTAAAAAGTAGTCTGAGTTAATAAAAATGTCTGGAAGGATATACAAATGGTTTTGTTTTTTTAAAATAAGCTATGGATTTTATTGTGATTTCACCAGATATTCTGGTACTGTCCCTTTTTATTTTCCAGAAAATAGACCAGGATACCACATTACATTTAGTTATCATGTCTGCTTAGGCTCCTCTAATCTGTGACACTTTCTCAGTCTTTCCAATTTCTCATGACCTTGACACTTTTGAAGGGTAGTGGCCAGGTGTTTTGTAGAATGTCTCGCAATTCCGATTTGTCTGATGTACTTTTCATTAGATTGGGATTTTGAATTTTGGGGAAGAATGTACAGAGGTTACGTGCTATTCTATTTCATCTTCAGGAAGTACATGGCAGAGCGCTGACTTATCAATAGAGATCGCAACCATGATTTCTGGGTTTAAGGTGGTGTCTCCCTGGGTTTCTCAAAGAGCCTGGTTACAGAGCCTGTGCTCTTAGTGATTTCTCTGTAATACGGATCCTTAAGTCCTTACCTTGGGAAGAGGTGTTCTTTAATCAGTTGATTGGTAGGAACTGAGCAAGCAGAATTTTCTTGACAGAATTTCCCAGACATGAGAGTTCTGGTGACAGGAGCAGAATGGATGGATACCCTGTGCAGCATTGCTTTCCCAGAAATATGGTCACGGGACTCATTACTCAGTCTTACCAGATTCCTCCTGTGCCCAGAACTGCACTTTGGTTCATTCTCTGAAAAACAAAAATTAAGAAAATCTGCTTCTAACATGGAAGTCTAGCAATACTGAGTTAAAAGAGATACCAGAATTTGATTACATTCTTTTGCACACCAAAAAGTTAGTTTCCTTAACTTATAGAGAACTGCTATAAATGTTTAACCAAAAAAAGGGCAAGTGATATTGCCCATTTCAGGTAATTGCAATACCAGATTGCAATATCAGATAATTGATAGCAAGGGAAATATAAATATCTTTTAGACATTTGAAATGGTGTTCAAGTTCTCAGTAAGATATATGTAAATTAAAATTACAGTGATAACATGTAAAAATTATTTGGGTAGGAAAGACCAGAACGCTTGATTATAAGCTGTGTTGGCAAGTGTTTGGGGAAACAGACACTTCCTATTTTTTATGGTAAAGTACATTGGTTCAATTTGTATTGAGAGCAATTAGACGTTATGTTTCACAAAAAGAAATAAAATGTTTTTGACTTGGTAATTCCCCTTCTATGTTATATCTTTAGTATGTATCACATTTATATAATATAGATATGCTGGCATGAGCATAAAATGATTTTTATGTAATAATATTTTTGTAGGAGGAGATTAGTTAAATAAATTGCTTCATCAGCATACAGTGAACAGCTAAGAATTTTATGTGTACTAATAAAATCTCCATGACATTTTAAGTTAAAAAAGCCAAAAACAAAAACATGGGGCAGAATGACATATACGATATATATGAAACTAATAACAGTGGTTCTATCTCCAAAAGGGATTTGGATGGGTAACATCAGAGGTGAATGGAGTCTTATTTTTCACTGTGTACCATTTTGTGCCTTTTGAATTTTGTACATATGTATGACCTACTAAAAAAACACGACGAACATTTTTATCAGACAACATCTACCACCTCTTATCTTGAAGAGAAGAACAAATGTATGCTTTGGAACTGAACCCCAAGGCTTGAATTCTGTTCTCAGATCTGCCACTAACGATCTCTGTTATTGTTGTGATGGCTAAGTTTGTGTTAACTTGACTGGGCCACAGGGCACCCAGATATGTGATCAAACATCATTCTGGGTATGTCTGTGAAGGTATTTCTGGGTGAGACTCACATTTGAATTAGTAAATTGAGTAAAGCAGATTGCCCTCCTAGCTAACGTAGCTGGGCCCTGTATAATCAGGTAAAGGCCTGAATAGGTCAAAAAGACTGACTCTTCTGAGAGTAAAAGGGAACTCCTCTTACCTTTCAGCCTTGAACTGGGACATCATTTTTTTTTTCAGTTTAACTGAAAAATAGGCTCCTCCTGGGTCTTAAACTTGCCAGCCTTAGGACTGGAACCACACCATCAAGTCTCCTGGATTTTCAGTTTGCTGACTGTAGCTTGACACTTTTCAGCTTCGATAACCCATGGGCCAATCCCTTATAAATCTGTTTCTAATATAGAAAATATTATATAATCCAAAAGGGATCTTAAGTGTGTATGTATCTATAATATTTATGTTTCCTTTTGGTTCTGTTCTTCCTGGAGCACCCTAATACACTTAGGAAAAGTACCAAAGTACTTCAAAGTATAAATGGGGGTGTATAACCCATGGGCCAATCCCTTATAAATCTGTTTCTAATATAGAAAATATTATATAATCCAAAAGGGATCTTAAGTGTGTATGTATCTATAATATTTATGTTTCCTTTTGGTTCTGTTCTTCCTGGAGCACCCTAATACACTTAGGAAAAGTACCAAAGTAACAGAAATAACAACTGCCTCAGTGGTTCAGTTTTCTCTATATGGCGAGAGACTTAAAATAACAACTACATGTTCTCTTGTGGTTCTGGACATACATATAGTACAGTAATTTCTCTACAGATGGTCCTTCAAGTCTGTCACTTGAGCTCAAGTTGTATTTTTCTCTCTGCTTGCTGGTTATTTTCCCTAAAATTACAGTATGCTTAGCATATCCCAAATTGAACATGTCTATCAGGAAAATCGTCTCTTCTGTTATTTTCTATGGTGCCATGTTCTTATTGTAAGAATGAACAAAATTTGGGTTATCTCTTCTTTCTGGGCAACATAGTACTTTGGTCATTTATGATGGCAATCAAACAAACATTCAAGAATACTAAGAGAAGAGGCAGGTCAAAGGGTTTTACTCTCTCGGTTCTCTATAAAGTACAAAGCCAAGCAACAAGTGGAGTTTTTCAGTTGTCTGAATAGCTCTGGGTTCTAGAACTGACATTTGTGTCCAGTCAGTGGGGGTGTATAACAAAACTGTTGCTGGAGCCTCGTAGACAGGTCTTTGTAGAAAGCTGTGCTCTGGAGAAGAAAACATTTCTGGCCCTTTTACTGTTTTACTGTTTTATTCATAGGAAAAAACATTGGATGCATGGGACAAGCAAATAATAATCTTCTCTTGCTTTGGTATACCTGGTTTATAAACAGTTGATAAGGCTTTATCATATTGTTAACCATTTATGCTTCCCAAGACAAGGAGATGACTTTTATATCGATGTTTCCAAGGGTCTCATGTTCTTTGTGAAGCATTTCCCAGAGATTCTTCTATAGTATGTTCCCAGTAGTCAGATATTTGTTCATCCGTCTTTCTTAGTCTGATGCCCAATCCTAGTGTTGACCCTTTTGTGATAAATCTATCCTGTGGATTCCCTAGATACCCATTGCTGCTGTTCTTTGCTGGACCCTCAGCATCCTACCTCAATTTATGCAACAAAAATCCAAAAATATTTTCTAATTCTGTCTTTTCCATTACAAATCCATGCTCTGCACCCATTATTTCATGACTAATTTGCTGTAAACACTGCTTTTTTTCTGTCATGTTTTTGCTGAGAAATCCTGCAGTGATTCCAATGAGATTCCAAAGTCATCCAATTTTTTTTTTTTCCTGAGAGAGAGAGTGCAAGCAGAGGAGAGAGGGAGAAAGAGAGAACCTCAAGCTCCATGCTCAGTGCGGAGTCTGATGTGGGGCTTGGTCCCACAACCCTGGGATCATGACCTGAGCTGAAGTCAAGAGTCAGACGCTCAACCAACTGAGCCACCCAGGTGTCCCAAAGTCAGTTTTTAAGGAGTGTTTATAATAAGTTCCACTTTCCATACCTTATCAGTATCTTACCTAGTCAACCATCCAGACTGGCTAATTTTACTCCCAAACTTTCTCTTCTTTCAACATAGTTCATTTTCTACAGAGCAGAAATGCCGAGTTATTTAGATAAATAGATACATAGAGATAAATATACAACTTTTCAAATATATAAATTCACAAATACTTATTTTTAATTCATAAACATTCAAGTTCATAAGTTAAAATTATTTGTATTCAGATGGACAAGAGTTAGAGGGCTTTTTCTTTTGTTCTTTTTTGTTTTTGTTTTATCTCTTACTAAGCTATAAAAACCTTACCAAGTTATTTAATCTCCCTGAACTTCAGATACTTAACTCTGCTGAATTCTGAGGATTAAATGATATATTTAAATTGTCTGGCATTTTCTAGCATATAGTATCTAATAAATTAATGCATATTTCTTTTTTTTAATGTTTTATTTATTTTTGAGTGAGAGAGAGAGAGAACGAGAGAGAGAGAGCGCAAGTGGTGGGGGGGCAGAGCGAGACACACACACAGAATTGGAAGCAGGCTTCACGCGCTGAGCTGTCAGCACAGAGCCTGACATAGGGCTCAAACTCATGCGCCGTGAGACCATGACCTGAACCGAAGTTGGATGCTTAACCGACTGAGCCACCCAGGTGCCCCAGCATATTTCTTGATTTTAGGTTTCGCTTTCTTCTTTCCTATTTTTCACACTGCAGTAGTTTGCATTTGATCGGGAGACAGAAACTATGCCACAAGTTAAACAAGTGAAGTTAATATAAAGAATTATTAGCTATGATGAAAGAGACACTGTGGGATAAAAAGCAACTTCATATGTTACCCTAGGGTTGAGGGAGAGTAACCAAGGAAGGACACACTTGGAAGAGGTTTGGACCTTGTTGGAGAAGTCGTTCGGCCCACTGGGCAGCAGAAATGTTTACTGGTTTGGCCCGGCCTACACCTGTCTGCAGTTCCTGGGCAGGCAGGCCAGCAAGCAGGTGGTCAGAGGCTGGTGATGTGGGTGTGCAGGGAGTCTGGTGCCGGCCAAAGTAGATGGCCTTTAGGACATGCAGGCTTCCATGGGTGTGGGGCTCAAAGGACTGCTTGGCGTGTGACCCTGCAGACCACAGCACGGTCCCGGAGCTAGGAAGGCAGAGGCCTTCAGAGTAAGAGTTGTGTGGGGGTGTGTGTGTGGGGGAGGGGTCTGGTTTCTATGTCTATAGGACCGGGGAAAGGTTATTGCTAGCTGTAGGATGCAAGGTTGTAGAGGGGACTGTGCTCTCAGCCAGTGGCTGGGACAGGCTCAGCAGAATGTTTTCATACTCACAAGGCTGACCCCCTGGCCTATACAGGAAAATTTGGAAAGCTTCTTCCTCTTGTGATGTCTCTCTGGTGCCCCCTGCTGAGAAAGTTCTTCATTATGCTCACTTTACAGGAACAGTTTTGCAGGACTTCCCTTGTTTATCGCAGAGCGTACAATGAAGGGTCCACTTGAAGATGAGAAACAATAAAAATCGATAACTGGCCCATCAGCTATACCATAAAACCAATTAACTCTGTTCTTATGAAGATGTAATTTTTCCCCATATATTTTATCTGAAGAAATGACAGGTTTTCCTTATTGGGAGTGATATTTTCAAATGATTAACCAGGAATACAGCTTCACTTTGTAATAGCTGAGTAAGTATTTGAATACGAATCCAAGTTTTATTTACGGAATTTTATTTTTTATGTTTCAAATTTTTTAAATGTTTATTTATTTTTGACAGAGAGAGAGAGACAAAGCATGAGCAGGGAAGGGGCAGAGAGAGAGGGAGGCAGAATCTGAAGTAGGCTCCAGGCTCTGAGCTGTCAGCACAGAGCCCGACACGGGGCTCGAACCCGCAGACCGCGAGATCATGACCTGAGCTGAAGTCGGACGCTTAACCGACTGAGCCACCCAGGTGCCCCTATTTATGGAATTTTAAACACCGTTCTGTGTGTTGGTCTATTCTAAAGAAGAAAGAAATGACACTCTGCAAGGTTTGAACACTAAGAATACATTTGTATTATCCAGATAGTGTTTCAGTGGGTCTGTAGTTTAGTGTATTTTTTTTTTAACTGTCATTTGTGGCTTCTTTGCCTCACTATTGATCTCTACTAATAAATTCTGCTATTCCTCCCTTGGCAGTAAGCAGACATGCTCCCCCCAGCAGGCTGCAGCACTTTAACAGTTAGCCATGACCCTGAATTTCTATTCCTTTTAAGCACATGGTCTTATTTCTGTGCTTTGGAGAGATCATATGGTCTTTCTTCTTAGCTTGACTCTTTATTTTCCTCTGTTGCTGTGAGCAAGGTGTCTTACAGGTTTGAACATATCCACTGCTCATTAAAATATGCCAAGCCCAACTCTGTAAAGATTGAGTTTGAGGCTTCTCTTCCTGTTAAAGGTGTAAGAAATGCTAACAGTCTAAGAATCCATCCGGTGGGAGATATCTGTACCTTTTTATTCTTCGGTGGACTCCTTTTCCTGTCCCTTTTTGTCCATAGCTGAGAGTCCCCTCCTGCACACAATTTGATTTCATCAGCCTGGTAGGTCAATGACCTCTCACCCTCTCTCTTTCACTGTGGAGGCTACACTAGGTTGCTGTGAAGCAGAATAATGGATTTGAATCCTGGGCCTGCCACATATTAATTGTGCTATTTTCTGTAAACCGAGGGGCAATTCATGTATGTAAAAGTTATTTGCACAGACTGTAAAAATTAAATTATAAAAATGAAGTACAGGGATACTGGATCATAATATTGAGGATGATAGCGATGATTTTGAGGGCCGGGATATTTATAGATACAGTGAACAAATTTTCTAGAGAAATTCCACATAAAACTTTTGCTGTCTGCTTCCTGGGAAGAACAGTTCAGACTTTCTTTTGGCTCTTCTGTCCTGCTGCTCCCCCCCCCCCCTTTTTTTTTTGTTTGTGCTGTGTCATCCATGTGTTCTTCGTGGGGACCAGCATAAGGCAGGAGATAATACAATTTTAGGACAGCTGGTTTCTGGGTCAATTTTGATGTCTCGTATCTAGTAAGTTTCCAATTTAATAAGACAGAGTGAAATAAGTTTATATTGATTTTTAGAAGACAGAGCAAAATAGGAAGAATTATAATTTAATAGATCCAAAAACTATTGGAAGAGGAAAACTACACGTAACTAGTTCAAAATGACATTAATTCCCACTGAGATGAAAAGAAGAGATGTAAATGTATTTGAGAACACCCCATTTTCATGTTGACCAAAGGGTTATAAGCTTTTCATCCTCATAAATGGATTTCATACTAGACTTTTCAATGTATCACTATATATAAGGTTAATAATTCTATCTTTTGTGAGCAAAAATTTGTTTATCAAGCCCCTGCTTTGTGCAAAGTACTGAGGTTGGTGTTTTAGTCTCCACTCAAATTTGGGCTAGACATAGTTATGCCCAATTTCTAAATGAGGACATATAAATGCAGGTTAGTACTTTGTGAAAGGTGAAATAACTACAAAGTTTACATACTCAAATCTGTCTTTGGTCCTGCTTCTCTTACCCTATCCATCTTTAAATGTTAAGAAATAGAGATTATGGATATAAAGCAACATGAGTAGAAATAATATGATAAGTTAAATGAGAAAAGAAACTGCCTCCCATGAAGGCAGTAATCCTAGGATATCAAGGCAAACTAACATACAGATTTCTTTTTAAGGAAAATTTTACTTATGGAACTCCAGTGTTGACTCAGACTGTTTTGATAATGTTACAAATGCCCAAAGATGAAGCTATGTATAAATTCCTTATGTTTATGGTTCTCATTCCACTTCAAACCAAACCAAATGTATAAATTAAGTACTAACAAAATTAAAAACCAATAACACCCAATTAAGAAGCACTATATAATGTGTTCGATTATATTTTGTGGAAATCAAGTTGCTATTGCAATAAGAATATGATATCAACAGCTAAGGCCCATGTTCTTTTCTGTTCACAGTACCTACATGTTTTTTATTGGCTCAATTCTGTCATTCTTTTGTTCTGTTTGACATTTGTGACACTTTTATTTTGTACATTATGATATTTTTCCTTCTCTTTATCATTGTGTTATTTTATATATTAAGTACAATTCTAGTCTTTTTTTCCACAATAATACATGTTTATGGTGTTAAAGTTCAGATGGATTATAAAGATTACAACAAAAATGCAGCTTCTATTATCCTCTTACCTCCTGAGACCCACTTTCAACTATATTTTAGCTGTTTTTATCTTGATACTTAGCCCTGCAGTAGAGACTGCAAGCTGCCCCTGTAACATCCATTTTCTCTCTATTTTATTAACTAATGAAGTCTCAGTTTTGAAGTTGACACCATGTCCAGCTAAAAAACTACATTTCCCAGTTTCTCTTGCAAAAATGGATGGTCATCACATTGTCAGATTAGGTTTAAAATTTGTTTCAAATGCTGTCTTTTGCTTTCTGTCCTTTCTCCTTCCTCCAGCCTGCCATACAGAAGCTATGGCTATAGCTTGTTGTTACTTTGTGACTGACCTGAAAGAAAGGCTTACAGGGTCACAGAAATCTTGGCCCCTTATTATTGAGCCACTGTCCATGCCTGGACTGACTGCTTCTGTATTTCTTGTTTTGTGAGCAAAAACCACACCCCATTTGTTAAGCCAGTATTGATTGCAGAAGAATTACATCTAAATCAGTTAATAGATAATTAAATATATTTCTAAATCTGTTAATCATTTCTAGATAATGTTTATTTTGTCTTATCAAATGTAGACATTATTTAGTTCCTCATATGAAAGATTTGATGCAATTTTTCTGTCCAGCCAAACTACATTATTCAATTTTTTTCCCAATAGTTTTTCATCAAACTATTTAATATTAATTTTCTGTAATCCAATTAATGATTTAAAGGATGATAATAGTTTTATTCAGGCTTCAGCCTGAATAAATATTTATTTATTGAACAATTTTCTGGTTTCCCTGGAAATAATAATTGTTTTGTATAATTGATTCCTTCTTATTTGGTTTCCTTATCACTAATTCTTCCCAGTGTCTGGAACAGAGTATTATTTTTTATATAGTCATGTAAGTAATCAATTAGTTCAAATTTCTTTCCTGGGGACATCCCTTCTGGAGCACCCCGTATTCCTATCTCACTCTGGACTAGCTGCCTGCTAGCCTCTGCATGTGGACCCTACACATTCTTTCTCCCTTGCTTTGGTGAAGCATATCTTCAGTAGCTTACTGAGAAAGGGCACAGGGAATATTGCTTGTCTGAAAATATCTTTGTCCCAATCTTATACCATTTAATGGTTATCTGGATTTTATGCCAAATTGAACAGTGGCACCTGGGTGGCTCATTTGGTTAAGCATCTGACTTCAGCTCAGGTCATGATCTTGCAGCTCATGGGTCCAAGCCCCCCGTTGGGCTCTGTGCTGACAGCTCGGGAGCCTGGAGCCTACTTCAGATTCTGTGCCTCCCTCTCTCTCTGTGCCCCTCCCCCCGTCATGCTTTATCTGTGTCTCTCAAAAATGAATAAATGTTAAAAAAAATTAATTCCAAATTGAACAAAGAATGTTTTATTTCAATTTGAAGGCATTTCCACAGACTTTTGAGCATTTAGGTAAATTCTTCCAGTTCTTCACTTGGATTCTCCGTATTTTCATTCTTTTCATGTGCAGTTTTTTTTTATTGTTTGTGACTCTTTGAAATGTTCTAATATTTTTATGTCTTCTTTTTTTCTATTGTCTATATCTTTGTTTATTTTGCTTTCTAGAGTTTAAAAATTTCCCCATATATGGATGCTTTGGTTGACTTTTCCCCATTGTTTTAGCTACCAAGATGTCTTTAAAGTTTTGATTATCTTCCTTTAAATAAAATATTATTCTTATTATGTGCAATGTATTGGTTATTTCCACATTTGCCTGGGGAAAAATATAGCTTGTGTGGATATTAGTATATAAGTATTTGTATGAACATGTGCTTTAATTTATCTTGGATAAATACCCAGGGGTAGAATGGTTGGGTCATATACTAGCTATGTTTACCTTTTTAAGAAATAATCTCAAACTGTTTTCAAAAGTGGTTATACCAATTTGTATTCTTCAAAGAGTACTTCAGGAACATTTCTCTTGTGTCAAGTCTTCAAATAGTCTTTTCACAGTTGATTCTTGATGTTCTTTCCCCAAATCAAAAACAAACAAAAAACCCCACAGAATTGTTTAAATTCCCTTGTATTTGATCTCTGGCAAACTGACTTTCTCTGGCTTAACAGCCTATGTTCTGGCTTCCCAGTCCGTGGGTACATAGTGTTTTAGTAATTGCTAATTCCAAAATTTCTAAATATGCTGTATTAGACCCCCTATGAAATGAACTTCTTATTAAGAAAAAAAAAAAGTCACCAAAGTTTTTTACAACTAACCATGCTAGGCAGATTATGGAGATGGGTTTCAACATGGAGAGACAAAATTTTCACTTATTTGGTCATTAAGCAGAATGGCATGTTTTGATATTCAGTATGTTTACCCTGAAAGTCAGTCGGAAATTATGCTTCCTTTTGAAACAAGGGTGAGTCTTAAAATACCTCGAAAAATATATATCTAGCCAAGAAGCTGGAATAGTTCCAAGAAGTAGCAGCATATTCTGGAACTGACAGGTCCGGAAACACAGGTTTGCATTTCACATGAGAAATTATATTTTCTATTCTGTGTCACCCAGTGACCACATGTATTTATTATATACGTATATAAGGGCATATATGTTTATAATATATATGTAAAACATATGCATTTATATTTAATGCCTATATTTGTATCTATATTCCATGTATATTTTCTTTTCTTTTTTTTTTTTTTTCAACGTTTATTTATTTTTGGGACAGAGAGAGACAGAGCATGAACGGGGAAGGGGCAGAGAGAGAGGGAGACACAGAATCGGAAACCGGCTCCAGGCTCTGAGCCATCAGCCCAGAGCCTGACGCGGGGCTCGAACTCACGGACCGCGAGATCGTGATCTGGCTGAAGTCGGACGCTTAACCGACTGCGCCACCCAGGCGCCCCTATTTTCTTAAAATTCAAAAAAGCAAGTAAAACTATCTGCAGGGTATTTTTCTCATATTTTAATTTTTAGTGTGAAAATGCAAACTAAGATCCTTAGATATTTTAAAAGCTGACTAAAGCACTGAAAATTACAGTAATCATTGAGCTTCGGTCTGATGCTTCTAGTACTACAATGATAAGGTTTAGATGGGCAGAAAAGAGGATGGATTTCTATCCTTAAGTTTGTGCTAGACCCTCCAGTACCCCTATGACCACCTATGCCGCAATAGCTCTGACAGTCTAGAAAGCTGAGTTCTCTCTAGAAAACATGGCCTTTCGTTAAATTGTAAAATTTTAGAGAAAGAGATAACACCTCATTCCACATGGACAAACTTTCCATATATATATTTTTTTAATTAATGCTTTTTGCCTGTGACAATAGCTGATGCTATCATTTTGGATGTCTCCTTTTAAAATAATTAAACATTTATAACGTATCTACAAAGTACAGGCCTGCAGAGATAAAAAGCTGGATAAGAATGTTCCAGGCCTTGCAGGAACATCCAGAGCTCACTGTTTAGGAGACAGGTTATTTAATCCACTCATTTTCTTTTCTTCTCCTTTTTTCAATCCACTCATTTTCTAATTAAATTTCTCAGCTCTACCCAAGGAGTTTAGGTGCATGAGTACTGAATACCCCCACACATCATCTAAAAAAATACCAGAACTTTGAGAAAAGCAAAAACAACAATAAAAAGTATGGTGGGTCCTTTATCTTTGCCTTTAAATAGTACAGCATATAAAGGGTTTAATGGGAGCCGTCGAGAATTTCAAATATATGGTTAGAGAAAGGATCCCATTATCAAATATATCATACCCTTCAGAGAAGTTCGTGGTTGCTTGACAAGTAACACTTCCTTATAAGGCTTGATGTCTCTGATATCATTAGAAAGGTGGGAGTGTGGGGAGCAGGAGTGCAAAGTATTTGGGGACCATATTTGCTTCCACTTGATTTTTAACATTTCTGAGTTGTCTGGAAACTGGTATTGAGAATCCATCTACAAGGAACACCAAAGTATTCTAATACTGCGTTTGCTCTTTCCCCAAACTCTCTGCTATTTTTGCCCTAGATCCTCACTCTTGCTATTGAGGTGGTATTTTGAACACTCATGATGTGTAGGCCAATATAAAACCAAAGGCACACCCAGTTAGAGACCGATACAGTGGAAAGGTGATCTCCAGATAGGAAGTGTTCCATCAGCTACTGACATGTTAACTCAGAGTTTCTCCTTCCATCGTGTCTTTGACTTGGGAGCCAGCTGCCTCTAGAGTGCTGGCTTCCAGGGTTCCTTTTCTTCCTCTATAACAGACCATGTTACATGCTGATCTCTTAGCTATTAGATAAAAAATCTCTGTCTATTGTTCTTGACACAGAAGTATTATAACTTAATAACTTAATCTATTAAATGAAAAATATAATAGAAAAATCCTTCCTTCCTTCTTTCCTTCCTTCCTTTTCTTCTATCCATCCTCTTGCCTCACATTGTTAATGAATCTGCAATTTAGATTGGAATCGATGGAAAAGACACATCTGGTTTGTATGGCCTTAGCTGAGATGACTTACTTTAGGGCTGGCATCTTTGATTCTAAGATGGATCGCCCACATGACTGAAAAGTTGATGCTGGCTCTTGAATGACTGGGACCTCAATTTCCCTCCTTCTGTGCCTCTCCATGTGACTTGATCTTTCACCCTAGTGGGTGAATTTCAGGGTGGATTATTTTAAGAGAAAGTCAGGTGGAAGCTATACTACCTCTTATGACCTAACCTCAGAAGGCATATGGATTTATTTTCTACTTTATGTCTTGGGTTGAGGTGGTCACAAAGCCCACTGAAGTTTAAGCGGAGGAGTGGACAGAGACTCCACTTTTTGATGAGGGAGTGACAAAGAGCATTTGGGATAGGAAGCATCACTGTGGCCACATAGACTACAAAGGCAGACCCATTTCCTAGCCTCGAGGAGCTTACTATCAAGCAGGGATTTTAGACAAGTGAATGATCACCCATGATACTGCATTTTTGTATGACAGGAGGAGGATGCAGCTCCATAGAACCTTAGCACTGAAGACTTCTTGGAGGAAGTGACAGCTAAGCTGAGATCTAAAAGATGAGTACAAGTCAAAAGCTTAGGTTTGTATGATGAGGGAAAAATGTTTTAATTCTTTCTCTGCCATCAGGATATCTTTCCACCCTGGTCTTCCCAGATTTTATAGTTCTGACCCTTGTCAAAATGCTAATGCTTATGTAGACAGGAGCAATTCTGCATGGAAACTCACCTTAGTTGAGCATGTCTCATGAGCCAGACATTGTGCTGCCTGATTTATATCCTCCAATTAAACTTTATGAAAATTTCACAAGGTGGGTATCCTCTTCTGTACAGTTGAAGAAACTGAGGCTAAGATATGAATTAACTGATACGTGATGTAAACCAAGGCCTGCTTGACTTCGGACATCTTTCAACTACCCCATACTCATTTCACTTTAAGAAATATGTGCATCTCTGGGGCACCTGGGTGGCGCAGTCAGTTGAGTATCTGACTTCAGCTCAGGTCATGATCTCGCAGTTGATGAGTTTGAGCCCCGTCAAGTCAAGCTCTATGCTGACAGCTCAGAGCCTGGAGCCTGCTTCGGATTCTGTGTCTCCCTCTCTCTCTGCCCCTCCCCTGCTCATGCTCTCTCTCTGTCTCAAAAATAAATAAACATTAAAAAAATTTTTAAAAAGAAATATGTGTGTCTAGCAGAGGATTAACATTTTAGTAACCAGAAAAATACTAATGACAATAAAAATGAGAGCCAATACTTATTAAATGCTGACTCTATGTCAGACACTGTCCTATGTTCTTTCTTTAGATGGATAAGCTTATTTGTTTATCAATTCTGTGTGAAATAATTCAGCAGACCCTTCACTGAAAGCACATTTTGACATGGGTGGTTAAAGAAGACAAGGACAGTGACACCTAGAGTAGGTGGCTAGAGAGACAGAAGAGGGACTTGGTAGCAGTAGTGGGATAGCCGGGCACAGGAAGAGGAGTGGGGATCCAAATATATACTGTCAGTTTCACAATTTTGCTTGAACTGTTTTGAGAGAAATAATGAACTAACCAACCTTGGTGACTGAAAGCAACCATTGCAAGGTTGCAGCAGTGGCCATCCTGATAAGACAGTTTTTCTAGGAGCAGAGTGCAGGATGAAAGGGTATAAAAGTCCCCTGCAGTTGGTCCAGATCTTAACTGTGACTAATTTTCGTTCTAAATCCAGCATAGTGTTTTGATGTCTGCATTATTTGCTACCAAGAACTTGAACTCTCTGACCAGACAGTAAGGGACTTGCATAGTCTTCAAAAAAAAGTCAATGATGGTTGTCTTTTCTCCTGCTTAGGATCAGCAACATAATTTGTGGGGCCCAGTGCAAAACAAAAATGTGGGGACTCTTGTGGAAAATGCACTAAGGTCTTCAAAATGGCAACAGTAGAACCTTAACCAACTGTGGGACCCTGTGCAACTGCTCATGCAGCTATCCCTATCCCTGTCCTGATAAATTACACATTCTGCAGATGTCATGTGTGGCTTGGTTGTACATTAAGAAATGCTGGGTTCTGAGTGCAAGGCCACCTGTGAATTTGGGTTTGCGTGACATCAGTACCCTCTGGGAGCTACCTTCTGAGAACAGATATTACATCGACTGTTGTCCACAGTGAACCTCTTTTTAATTAAGCATCCTACTTCTCTTCCAGTGTTGTGACACCCCAAGTTATTTGGGAAGGTTTATCACTCTGTGGCCTGGCTTCTTAGTATATTCTCATGACAGGTAGGGATACACCAACCCAGCAAGTTGGATATAGAGAAGCATATGAATTGCTGATGGCTTGAAACCTTCCACTCCCTTAAATTTTGCTGATCATTGAGTTCCCTTTTCAGAGGCAATGCAACTAGCTGCTATTAGCTGTGAGTTACAGCTCTCACTTCTTAATTTGGATGGCTGCTTGCCAGGTGACCTCTGTAGTAGTAAAAAAATTTCTGTTGACTTCAGAGCTAAATTAAAGTAAAAATGTACTTGGGCTTTTAATCAGACCCAGAGACTGGGGAGTGTGGTGAATGGAACATAAAGAAACAGACTCCATATCAAAAAATCCCCTTGGAGGGACACATACTGTGTCCAATTTATTTAAAATAGTTACCTGAATGAATCTTGTTTTTCACTGACTTGTTTAAATCTGGCAAGGAACAAAATAACAAGTGCCTAATTACAATTCAGTGGCCTGCATTGCAAAACATCTCTAATTATTTAATCAGTGTTCCTCTTGCTTCTCAAATAGAGCTTCTCAAGCACCAGGTTTTGTAAGAACTTGTTTTCTTAATATAATAGAATATTAGAAATAAGTTACTCTAAAGGTCATTTATTTCCGTTTTATCCAAGAAATGTCTGTAGAATTGGTTTTCCATAAAAGTGTTCTGGTAAATATTGGGCTACCAAAATAAGTAGATCCCAGTTCCTCTTACCATTCAAAAAGCTGGTAATCCAGTAAGGGAGAAAGAATAAAATCCAGAACAAAAATACGAGAAAGGGGCTGCTCTGGTATGAATTAAATGTTAAATGTTATGGGAACAAAGAGCAGGGGCTGATGATTTAATTAATTCAGTTATAATTATTCAGCTCCTACTGTGTGCCCGCCACTTTACTAAGTAGAGGATAAAGAAGCAAAGAAGATATATACAGTCTCAATCCTACCAGGGAAAATGATAGCAAACAAATCGTTCTTCCTCGAGGGATGACAAGCCCTCATGCAGGAGATAAGAGTTGAACTAGGTCTTCAAGTTCAAATACTATCTCACTGGGCTAGCATGGAGCAGGAAGAAAGGAACAAAGGAGAGCACACTCTGTATTACGTTAGGTACGTCTTAGTGAGTTGCAGTCATTTCTTTTCATGGTTTCACTTATTTCCAGTACCTTGGGTTTTTCTCAGTTTTAGCATACGTAATAACCATGTTCCAGTCCAATTTCCCTTTGTTTCATTGGAGACTAATTCTTTATGGTGTGATTAGTGATCCATCTACAGCCTAACAGTGTCCTTGGTCTTTGCTGGTGAGTACATAGATGCTGGACTAGGTGTGGGATGGAATAGGGGTGGGGAGATCAGGAGTGATTTCTGTGTCCTGGAATGAGTTCTCCCAGTGTACGAGTAACAGGCCCACTGGTCTCTGCCAGAATCTTTCCTGCTGCCAGAAAGATACTAAATATGTAGCCTCAGTAGCATAGATCAAGTGGATGAACTTTTGGGGAAATGAGAGGTTTTACATTTGTAATGTCAGCAAAGGAAAACGGGAGCTATAAAGTTCCTTCTTGTCATTAGTATCACGTTTCCAGTAGGCTTCAGTAATGCTACTGAATCTATATCCCGGGGAGATTTGGCGTCTTGCTAGCTATTAGATTTTACATTTTAATGATAACTTCTCTGAACTGCCTTATCCAGCAACCATGCTTGTAGGGTGGGAGCACAGAAGACCATGGTGGGATCAATATTACTATTGTGGTAGAGTATATATACCTAATTTTCCAAAGGATTCAAACTCATTTGGAGCATCTCAAGACTCTATTAGCCACAAAACAAGTGTTCTGTTTTGGAGGTGAGCAAGTTGAGAAGGCCTGAGCTTTGATTTCATGTACTAAAAAAACCCAGGATCTAGAATTAGATCTGTGTTCAATTTTGGCTCTACCACTCATTAGCTATGTTCACTTAGGCTACCTTCTCTGGCCCTTAGCTTCTTGTCCTAAAATACAGCTAACACCTTTCCGGTTGGTGCTAAAAAATAATTAAAGGGTATAGGGGATATAATGATAAAACATTTTATTGACTTAATAGCGCTGTACAAATTCTTTTTTTCTTTATTTTTTAACTTGAACAATCATATGCAACTTGAGATGCATATGCAACTTACATTTGGTCAAGAGATTTTAATTCTGTGTATTAAAGGGAGGTGAATGGGCTAAGTGTTAGGGAATCTGAGCTCTAGTGGTCTCTGCCCCTTTGGGCAAGTCATTCATTCACTCATTTAGTCATCCATTCATTTGCTGTCTCATTTTGTAAACCATGTAATATGCTTTGCCTAGGTCACTTGGTCTTCTGATGCTTCAGTTTTCAAATCTATAAAAGATGTTAAAATATTAGCAGCTCAGTTACTCTACAAACTTCTTAAGAAGATCAAATTACTGTGGACCTACCAAAAGGATGACCCTAACCTCAAACAATAATAGCAACATTGGTTTATTGCATTGAAGAAATGAAGTTGAGTTTGTTAGTGGCATTTAGAGAACACTGAAAGAGTGGAAAAGAAACATGTCTCCAGGAGAGAGCAACATTCCCAGGAATGACCTCCTTGGAGCTCTAGAACTCTGTGTCAGAGAAGGGGCGGGAGATGTTTGAGCACTATTCTGAATGTGGCAAGATGTGAGAAATAGAAAAGAGGTACCAGGTACCAGCCACAGTATGGTGGACATTCATGCTTGAGTTGGAAAGCATTTCCTCTATAGGTAAGAGAAAAGAAAGGATACATTTTCACATTTGATCTGCAAGGACAAGCAAGTGACTTCTCCTGGCCATTCGGTTTCAATATTCAGCCAAACATCTGCTTAAGAAGTGCCATTGACGGAGGTTCTAGGTAGCCTGAGTCATGTGTGGGCTGATGAATTATTACTACTGCAGTTAAAAAAAAAATGGTGACTGGTTCTGATATATCCACTTAAAGGGAAAAACAAATTCAGGTAGGGCTAAAATTGCATCATTCTAGCTGAAGGGGGCTAAGCCCAACCCATTCATTGAAGTGTTTACAAAACTACAAAACAGTAAACAAAATATGAAAGAAAAAAGGAAACATATTATCTTTCCTTTTATCCAGTTAGGGATCAACTAGGGGTAGAAGACTTTTTGAAAACAGGATTGTAATGGTATTTCCAATTCCCTAAGCCTTCCCAGTCTTTCTCTTATTCTCCCCCAACCCCATGCGTATACAGAGTCTCCAACTTCTTCCCCAGCCCTCACATTCTACTAAAGCTGATGCGTGGCCAAGGAAGACCAGTCTTCACCCATCCTTGGTATGGGGTTGGATTGAAGAGGAGGAATCAGATAAGACAAGCCTTTACTGTGAGAGTCGACCAGAAAAGGGTAACGTAATCCACTTGGGTCATTTAAATTTTTTTTTTTCAACGTTTATTTATTTTTGGGACAGAGAGAGACAGAGCATGAACAGGGGAGGGGCAGAGAGAGAGGGAGACACAGAATCTGAAACAGGCTCCAGGCTCTGAGCCATCAGCCCAGAGCCTGACGCGGGGCTCGAACTCACGGACCGCGAGATCGTGACCTGGCTGAAGTCGGACGCTTAACCGACTGTGTCACCCAGGCGCCCCTCCACTTGGGTCATTTAAAGAAGTGGCAATGTTATAGTTGCCCCTACTCCTATCCATGAGATGACTCATTTGGGACTCCCGGGATCTTCACTGATTCTGTTGGCTTTTTGCCCTTCGGATATCAACCAGAGCATTTTTCTGAGGAGGTTATTTTGTCCTCTTCCTCTGTTCGAATGCGCCGTGTCTGCTTGTGCTAATGTGTTATGGTCACGCACACCACAAGAGTTGGGAGCCCCGGGAAATATAATTTTCAGCAAAGTGTCAAAAATCTTAGCATTTATCGGTACTTTATTCCGATTCCGAAAGTTTCTAGGCTGAGAGGAAACTTAACTTGTTTCATCATGCATTCCTTCTTATTCCTTGGATGAAGTTAAGTATGAGGGCTTGATACCATATGTATGATTTCAAATTGTGAAGACCCTTATCTTTCCAAGGCTCTATTTTGCCTCTTTCCAGTTCTAGTGCCAAAACTTGGTTCTTCTTGTAGTTCTTGCCATTGTTATCTATAAAGGAGCAGACACAGTCGGCAGTGGTAGCTCTAAAGAGAGGCTCTTCATTAATGTTTTTGTGTTAGAATAAAATCATCAGATTTGCCTGGCAGGTGAAAGAGCTAGAGCTAAGTATGGGCCTTTTCTTTGCCTCTCCCCAACTTCCTTGTGACTGAAAAACTTATTTTACAAATTAGATAAGAACAGTTCTGGGGAAATTAATCTTGGTATGATTCTTTCAGCCCTGGTAATCTGATACTTACGCATAATGTTAAATTGCCATGATCTATCATGTCCTTCCTTTTTAATACTTTAATCATACAGGTGATACAAAGCTGGGTCTTGGCCATAAATAATGCATAGAAAACAATGCTGATACACAATGGCAAAGCACAAAAGAAAATCAAATCCAACATTTAGTAACAAATCAGAATTCATCATAGTAACACACATAAATGTTTTACTTTAACTGTGTCCCTCATTGAGGAAGTTAGGCTTTTAGATTTTCGTTATTAAAGAGGTTTCCTTGTTTTTCTTATTTCTTCTATTTTAGGATATAATACTGTCATATCATTTTTCTTCCAAGGCAAATGATTTCTCTGAGTTGACAACACCTCTAGAACATCTACATTTCCTTCCTCTCCATTTTATGAAAAGCCGCGGCTAGCTTTTAGTTATATAAATGTGTCATATTATAGAGCTCTGAGATACAGGAATAAGAAAAATGTCAGAGACCTGAGGAAAGAGGACAAATCTTTCCAATAGCTGAACTTTATATAATATTTGATTTTTTGAAAAAGGACATTATAAAAATTCAAGTGTATATTTTTTACCCTTAGAATTTCAGAAAAACTCCGCTAATTCCTTATCCAAGGTAAGGAACACATGTTCTTTGCTTTTGTTTTGATTTTGCTTTTGAAATTTACGATACAAAGTGAAATCCTAAATCACAGACCTAAATATAAAATGCAAAGCTATAAAACTTCTAGAAGATGACATCGGAGAAAACCTAGATGAACTTGGGTATGGGAATGGCTTTTTAGATTCAACACCAAGGGTTGGACCCATGAAAGAAATAATGGATAACCTGGACTTTATTCAAATTTAAAAATTTTGCTTTACAAAAGACAACGTCAAAAGAATGTGAAGACAAATCCCAGACTGGGAGAAAAGATTTGTAAAAAAAAACCCAAAAAACAAAAACAACACATCTGATAAAGGATTGTTATCTAAAATGTACAAAGAACTCTTAAACTCAACATTAAAGAAACAACCTGAATAAAAAATAGGCCAAAAACTTTCACCAAAGAAAGTTGGACTTTTCACCAGGGAAGATCCACAGATAGCGAATAAGCACATGAACAAATGTTCTATGTCCTGTGTCCTCTGGGAAATACAAGTTAAAACAATGAGATATCACTACACATCTCTTGGATGGTCCAGTCCAGAACACCGTCAACACCAAATGTTGGCAAAGCAGGTAGAGCAGCGGGAAGTCTTATTCACTGCTGGTGGCAATGCAAAAGGGTACAGCCACTTTGGAAGACACTTCAGCAGTTTCCTACAAAATTGAACATACTTTACCATATGATCCAGCAATCATGCTCCTTGGTATTTACCTAAAGGAGTTGAAAACTATGTCTACACATAAACCTGCACATGGATGTTCATAGTACCTTTATTCATAATTGCCAAAACTTGAAGGCACTCAAGAGGTTCTGTGGTAGATGAATGGATAAACAAGCCGTGGCACCTCTAGACAATGGGGTATTATTCAGTATCAAGCTGAGCTATCATGGCTTAAAAAGACATAGAAGACCCTTAAATGCATGATACTAGGTGAAAGAAGCCAATCTGAATCATATACTATACTGATAGTATATGAAGCCAATCTGAATCATATACTATATGATTCCAGCTACGTGACATTGTTAGGAAAGGCAAACCTACGGAGACAGCAAAAAATCAGTAGTTGCCGAGGATTGAGAACAAGTGAAGGGATGAATAGGCAGAGTACAGAGGATTTTTAGGGCAGTGAAAAATACTCTGTATCCTGTAGTGGTGGATATATGTCATTATACATTTTTCCAAACTCATAGAATGTACAACACTCAGAGTGAAACCTAAGGTGAACTGTGGACTTTGGGTGATAATGATATATCAGTGTAGGTTCATCAGTTGTAACAAGCTTACCACTCTTCTGGGGAATACTGATAATTGGGGAAGCTATGCATGTGTGGGAGCAGAGGGTATATGGGAAATATCTTAATTCTTTGTGAACCTAAAACTGCTCTAAAAATTCAGTCCTTGATAAAAAAAACTTTAAAGAAATTTAACATTTGCAAGAGTTGAAATATTCTTTTAAATGGGCAAAGGACATGAATAGACATTTCTCCAAAAAGGAGGTATGAATTGCCTGCAAGTATGTAAAAAGATGGTTAACATCCCTAATCCTTAGGGAAACACAAATCAAGACCGTAATGCAATATCGCATCTCATACACATTAGGATTAGTATGGCTACTATAAAACAACAATAACAACAGAAAGTAATAAATGTTGGCAAAGATATGGAAATATTGAACCCTTGTGCACTGATGCTGGAAACCTATAATACTGCAGCCACTCTAGAAAACAGCACGGCAGTTCCTCAAAAGTTAAAAATAGGGTTAACATATGATTCGGTAATTCCACTTTCAGGTATATATCCGAAAGAATTGAAAACGGAATCTCAAAGAGATATTTATACATGCATGCTCATAGTAGCGTTATTCACAATAGCCAGGAGGTGTAAGCAACCCAAGTGTTTATCAACTGATGAATGAATAAACAAAATATTCTGTATACATACAGTAAAATATTATTCAGCCTTAAAAACAAAGGAAATTGTGCCACATGCTACAACATGAATGAACTGAGGAGATTATATTAAGTAAAATAAGCCAGGTACAAAAAGACAAAAGCTGTATGAGTTCAATTAAATGAAGCCCGAAGAGTAGTTGAATTCATAAAAACAGAAAGTAGAATGGTGGTTGTCAGGAGCTGGGAAGATGGGCTCATGGTGTTTTATTGTTTAAAGAGTATAGAGTTTCAGTTTTGCAAGATGAAAAAGTCCCAGCGATTGAGTCGTACAACATTGTGAAAATACTTAACTCTACTGAGCTGTATGCTTGAAAATCATAAAGGTGGTTGGCGCCTGAGCAGCCCAATCAGTGGGGCATTTATTTGACTTGGGCTCAGGTCATGAGCTCATGGTTGGGTTCAAGCCCCGTGTCGGACTCTGTGCCAACAGCTCAGAGCCTGGAGCCTCCTTCAGATTCTGTTCATCTGTCTCTCTTTCTCTCAAAAATAAGTAAAACATTAAAAAAAACTTTTTTAAATGGTAAAGGGGGTAAATTCTATGTTATATGTATTTTACCATAATCAAAAGTTTAAAAATTGAGGGAGCGATCCTAAAACTACATATCCTAAAGTTTTAAGTTAAAATTAAAAAATTTTTTTAACGCAAGTACCACTTATCTCTGTTTCTATGGATCCACTCAACAAATGTTGATCAAGTGTTGTATAACAAATTGGGCTGTTCCTTGGCATTTTTTTTATGTCACCTTCACAACAATCCTGGGGAGATAGAAATAATTAGTTACATCGTTCTCTAAAAAAAAAAATGAGACACAAAAGAGATGCTTGCCTAAAGTCACAATGTCACTTGATAGCAGATCTTCAGGGATGGCCAGTAGAATTTATCTTGTGTGTCAACTCCGATGGATCCGTCGGGGCCTCCTGAAATGCTGTGTTGGGAAGGATTTGAAGCCGCATCTATACTCAGCTGCCATAATCCACATCTGTCAAGAGAAAGGGAGGGAAGGGACAGCTGACCGTCTCCTGCCAGGCATTTATAATCCTTTACCTCATCCAGGTCTAAATTCCTTTCATTATGTATCAACTGAATTGGACCCTGCAAGAAGTGTCAAGAGGCAGTGTTAAAGTCAGCGTAGATAGATTAGTTGGAATGCTGTTTTTCAGAAAGTTGCAAGAAGTGAAATACCCACATCTAATAGAAAAGGTAGGGCAGACGTTTACTCTGAGAAGCCCGACCTCAACTGCTGTGCTCTTACCGGATGATGGTGAAAGAAGGAGTGGGATTCTCCTTTTATGTTTCTTCTGAAGAGAAAGTGAGTTATGGGAATGGCCCAGTTTGCTTCAGTTTGTTTTCAAATGCATGCATAAAAAGATGGCTTTTTATTCATCTGAAGGCAAAATTGGCTAAGTGAATATATATATGAAGCTGATAGTTCAGCATAGTTGTCAGTAATTCAGATATTTGTCAAGTTGCCCCTGTAATGTGTTTTCACACATAGCTTAGCTCCTGATTCACATAGCTTAACTCTAGGCAATATATTTTTTAGCAGCTCTCTGAGGAGTTATGTATCTGAATTTCATTTGAATAGCTATTAAAAAATAAAATTAAGTTCATCTAGAAAATTCCCTCTTCGTCTGAAAGTACCATTTGAAAATTTCCCAGCTTTGGAAAACCTGCTTTCTGGGCTATTGTAGAATTGACTGGAACGTGTACATCAAATCATTCCTGAGAAAGATATTAGACAGATGTGCCTAAAGCTTTGAAATGTAACTACAATAAAATAAAGAATCACTTTCTTTAAAAAGTGATGGATTGGATAAATCTTGTGCTGACACTTTCACATAAGGTATAAAACCAAGACTCTAAAGCACCTTAGATTTGATGAAATCAGTAGATATGCTAATGTTGAAATATTTATAATATTTAATTATGTGAAAAAAGAAGGTGACAGATAATTACGCTACAATGTTTTTATAATATACACATAAGTGTTCGTAAATGAGTAGAAAAAGATTTAAGAAACACACAAAGACACACTCTAAGATATATACAAAACTACTTCTGGGGAGGTGGTAAAGGCAGGGAAGAATGAAGCAAGGGTTGAATATTTTATTACATACTTGGTTTGATTTTTTTAAATGCCAGTTTATCAATTTTGTGACTTGAAACTTAAAAAAAATGATTATTTGGGGAACACTGTATATATTCTGGCACTACAAGTAAACAATACACAGAGTGGAGCCAGTATATTTCAGTTGATGCTAATTCTTCAAATCCCTGAGTCATGTAGTCTAGAGTAGTGTTTTCCAAATTCTGAATCCAAATCTATTAGTGGATTAAATCAACATAATGGATCACTTCTGCTTCCTTCATCTCTTTTGACAATTTTTCTGTTGGGTTGTTTGTCCTTTTCTTACTGATCTGTGGACTTCCTTAAGAATCCAGCATACTAGGGGGCGCCTGGATGGCTCAGCCAGTTGAGCGTCAGACTTCAGCTTAGGTCATGATCTCGTGCTTCATAGTTTCTGAATTTAAGCTGTCCTGTCTGATGTCAGCATGGAGTCCGCTTGGGATCCTCTGCCCCCTCCCCCAATTACCTCCCCCACTCGCAATCTCTCTCTCTCTCTGTCTCTCTCTCTCAAAAATAAATGAACATTATAAAAAATTCAGCATACTAGTCTTTTGGCAATTTGTATGTTTTGTTTTGTTTTGTTTTTTTAAGTTTCCTCCAGTTTGTTGCTTGGATTTTCACTTTCATTATAGAGTATTTTAATGAGCAGAACTCCTTAATTTTCATGTAATGATGTATAGATCTTTTCATGGTATATGTTATTAATGTTATTTTTTGATCCAGTTTAATCAATCCTTATGTCATTACCAACCATATATCTTCTTTAATGACTTATCGCTGAGTTTTAATTTTACTTTAATATTTGAGTTCTCATTCAGTTGGAATTTGTTTATGGTGTAATATAAAATCTCATTACATTACTCCCATATGGAAAATTTACTGTCTCAGCACCATTTTTTGAGAACACAAGGTTTTCCTAATTGGTCTGCAATATTAATTATGTTGTAAATAAATTATATTGTAATTTCTATATGGATGGGTCTGCTTTGGGGCTCTTAATTTTGTTGTTATTTAGCTTATCTTTCCTTCTGTCAGTTTCCCTATGGCTTTTTTTTTTTTTTGTATCTATAGAATAGTATCTCCAATTTATTATTTTTCTTCAGGAGATTTCAAAATTCTTCAGAGAATTCAGAATCAGAATTCTGTGGTGATTTTTTTTCTTGTAAAATTTTAAAAACTCAGCTGTCAACATATGTTGTGAGTTTTATGTTCCATAAAATGTGGAATTTTATTTGAATTTATTGATGCATTTGGAAACACAAACTAACATCTTCATGATATTGAGTATTCCATATCACTCTAAGTTTTCATGATGTCTTTGTATCAGAAGCCTCTTGTTTAACATTTCAAATCTTTCAAGTTCTGCTTGTTATTCCAGCCGTTGCTTGGTGACCAGTTTGCACAGGTTTGACATAGGCGCATCCATACTTTTCTTGGATTTGTAACACGTGCTTCTCACTTCTTGCCCATTGAACACACTAGCATGCCTACATGTGCACCCAGGAAGTATGGGAAAATACAGATTAAGTAACATTGGTGGAGTCACCTGGATCAGTGAAAAAGCAAGGGCTAACGGATAAATGCTTCCCTCTTCCATTCCCCTGTCTACCTGGATGACATAGTATTTCTGCCAGGTAGGGCTGGACATGAAAACCGAAACTTTGCTGCTTGGAAGGGGCTGACTTGATTTGGAATTGAGTGCAAAAAACACATATGTAGTGACAATGTCAGCAAAGTAGCAAACTTTGGAGTAAATGGGTAAGAGAGGATTGCCACTTTGCCAGCCTTAGTGGTAAGCTAACCCTAAGTATGGCAAACTAGCCAGAAATCAACAGAAGAAATCCTCAAAGTGGGAGAACTGAGAGGGACCACCCAGGTTTTTCACGTATCCCTTCCTGCTTTGTATTCTGCACACACAGCACAAATTTTCTCTGCACTTCCCTGGGTGACTAGAAGCCTATGAACACACGTAGGGGAGATCTGAGTAAACCAGCAGAAAGTAAAAGCTGGGTCAAACTTGAAAACTGCCTGAACTTTGAATATATTTCCCACCCCACACATAATTTAACCAGCCAAGCATTGAAGCCTTATACCAGATCAAAGTTTCTGAGTACAACCTCATAGCAATTATTAGCTGACCACTAAGTTAAGATGACCATTAGGAAGTAAGGCTAAAAAGTAAAAACAAGAATTTTTTTTTAAAAATGATGAGAATCATCAGAAAACACATGCCAAGAGGGTGACAGCTTCTGTAGATTATGTCCAGGCATGTTAAATAAATTAAAAAAAAACAGCAATAAAAACTCTTGGGGGAAAAATAAAAATCTAGAGCAGCTGCAATATATTGTCTAAATGTTCAGTTTTAACAATAGCAAGAACAAAAACAAAACATAAAACATGTAAAGAAACAGAGAAGTGTGACATAATCAGGAAAATAACCAGACAATAGAAACTGACTTTGAGTCCACTAAGGTGTTGGATTTCTTATAGAAACATTTTCAAGTAGCTATTTTAAATGTGTTCAAAGAATTAGAAAAAGCCTTGTTTATAGAATGTAAAGGGAACATAATTAAGAATTACTCCCAAAGTGGGTGCCTGGGTGGCTCAGTCAGTTAAGTGTTCCACCCTTGAGTTCAGCTCAGGTCATGATCTCAGGGTTTGTGGGTTCGAGCCCTGTGTCAGGCTCCACACTGGCAGCATGGAGCCTGCTTGGGATCTCTCTCTCTCTCTCTCTCTCTCTCTCTCTCTCTCTCTCTCTCTGTGTGTGTGTGTGTCTTTCTCTCTCCCTCTCTGTCCATCCCCTGCTCTCTCTCTCTCTCTCTCTCTCAAATAAACTTAAAGAGAATTATTCAACAAAAAATGAATCTCCGTAAAGGAATAGAAATTAAAAACAGGGAGGAGGATCCTAGAGTTTTAAAATATAATCAGCAGGTTATCTGGGTGTCCCAGTTGGTTAAGCATCTGATTGAATTTTGGTTCAGGTCGTGGTCTCATGGTTTGTGAGTTTGAGCCCCACATCGGGCTCTGTGCTGACAGCTCCCTTCTTTCTCTGCCCCTCCCCTGCTCATGTGCTCTGTCCTGATCTTTTAAAATAAATGAATAAAAACTTAAAAAAATTAAAGTACACTCACCAAATAAAAAAGATCATTATATGGGCTCAATAGCAGATATGAAATGGTGACTCAGTGAACTTGAGGATTTGTCAATAGAAATTATACACTGTGAAGAAGAGGGAGAACAGATTGAAGAAAAATGAAAGAACCCCAGAGACCAATGGAACAACATCAAACATGCCAACATCCATGAGGAGAGGAAACATGTGAAGAGAGGAAAACCAGAAAGGGGTAGGTGGCCTTTGGAGTCAACTTGGCATGTTGTTGCACCTGTCAGTGAGTTGTTCTTTCTTTTTTACTTCTTAAGACTATTCCATTGAAAGATGTATCATACTTGTTTAACCGATCACCAGTTGATGAACATTTGGGCTATTTCATGATTTTGTCATTTATATATCTAGCTGCTGTAAATATTTAGGAATTTGTGAGAATTCTCTATTTTGAATACAAACCCTTCATAAAATGTTTCCCAACCATATTCTCTCTGCACGTGGCTCTCCTTTTTGTTTTGCAGTAGTGTTTTTTAAAGTGTAAAGGTCTATAAATTTGATGAAATGTAATTTGTTGATCTTTCCCCCATATAGTTTGTAGTTTCTGTGTTTTATTTAAACAATCTTTGCCTTTCCTATGCTCACATTAGGCCTTCTACTAAAGTTTTTTTTCTAGAACTTTCACAGTTTGCGTTCTCACAGTTAGGTCTGATGCATTTTAATTACTTTTCCGGGTAATGTTCTGCCTTGAACACCACTTATGTGGTGGTCCTTTCTCTGGCTTTAAGTAGTGTTTTCACAACATGAGCTCTCATCAATACTCAGCTGAGGGCTCGAAAAGAACTCTGAAGAACTCCAGAGCTTTTCTGTTTAGCTCATTTCCGTCTGCTACATTATCCTATTGATCTAGCTACCTTGGCCTCCACAAATTCTCTAGTCTTTCCCTCAACTCGGAAACTGACAAGTTCTGTTTGGCTTCCCCCTCCCTATGCTGCAACCTGGGGACCTCCTCTAGGCAATACGTTGGGGCAATCTTAGGGCACAGCTCAATTGTTTTCCTTTTTAAAATGTTTTTTTTTTTAATGTTTTATTTACTTTTGAGAGAAAGGGAGAAAGAGGCAGAGTATGAGCGGGGGAGGGGCAGAGAGAGAGAGAGAGAGAGAGAGAGAGAGAGAGAGGGAGGGAGACACAGAATCCAAAGAAGGCTCCAGGCTCTGAGCTGTCAGCACAGAGCCTGACATGGGGCTTGAACCTACGAACTGTGAGATCATGACCTGAGCTGAAGTCGAACGCTTAACCAACTGAGCCACCCAGGCGCCCCTGTTTTCCTTTTTTCAGGACTCACAGTCCTGTGCTGTTTATTGTCCAGTGCCTGAGAGTTGTTGTTGCCAGTAGTTTCCCCAGTGTTTTTAGTTGTTTAAAATGGAAGGATACATCTAATAAAATGTGAAGTTCCCAAGCAAAGTTCTTATCCTTAGAATCTCAAAAATCTGAGAAATTAGGGCCAAACAAATATAAATAAGACAAGTATAAGAAAATACACTGTGAATGGAACTTATTTATAGCAACTTAAATTGGATTTCAAAAAAGAGAGATATAGATGGGAAATGGGAAAGTTTCATAGAATCTCTTAAACTTTAAGGCTAATGATGACTTGTGTAGTAGACAAGAACATTTAAAGTTTGCAGGAAAGAGCTTGACCTGAGACACAAGGGGAAGCATGAATGAATGATCTGAGCACCAGTAGAAGGAGACAGAAGAAATATTTAGCTGCAGTGGGCCAGATAATATCAAATCTTGGTGCACTGTGTTGTGACCTTGACAGAGAAAGGACTTTTGTTTTTATCTGTTATCTTAACTATTCATCTGGCTGTGGTGTGGCAATGAAGATAAAGATTCAAAATAAAGGAGACAATTTATTTTATTTTATTTTATTTATTTTATTTTATTTTTCAATATATGAAATTTATTGTCAAATTGGTTTCCATACAACACCCAGTGCTCATCCCAAAAGGTGCCCTCCTCAATACCCATCACCCACCCTCCCCTCCCTCCCACCCCCCATCAACCCTCAGTTTGTTCTCAGTTTTTAAGAGTCTCTTATGCTTTGGCTCTCTCCCACTCTAACCTCTTTTTTTTTTTTTTCCTTCCCCTCCCCCATGGGTTTCTGTTAAGTTTCTCAGGATCCACCTAAGAGTGAAAACATATGGTATCTGTCTTTCTCTGTATGGCTTATTTCACTTAGCATCACACTCTCCAGTTCCATCCACGTTGCTACAGAGGGCCATATTTCGTTCTTTCTCATTGCCACATAGTACTCCATTGTGTATATAAACCACAATTTCTTTATCCATTCATCAGTTGATGGACATTTAGGCTCTTTCCATCATTTGGCTATTGTTGAGAGTGCTTCTATAAACATTGGGGTACAAGTGCCCCTATGCATCAGTACTCCTGTATCCCTTGGGTAAATTCCTAGCAGTGCTACTGCTGGGTCATAGGGTAGGTCTATTTTTAATTTTGTGAGGAAACTCCACACTGTTTTCCAGAGTGGCTGCACGAATTTGCATTCCCACCAACAGTGCAAGAGGGTTCCTGTTTCTCCACATCCTCTCCAGCATCTATAGTCTAACGGAGACAATTTAAATGTCTGCTGCAATCCAGGCATACTTGTTCGTATGCAGTTGTGGAACAAAACCTAAGAGGAAGAAAGTATTTTGGGGATGTCTTCAAAGGTTGAAACAAGAGGATGTGGTGACCAGTTAGATGTAATGGTAGAAGAAAAGTGAACTAATATGCACATAAAGCATGTTGGGGAAAAGGCATTGTATCTTGAAAATGCCTCTTTAGCTTTATTTGTAGAGTTCACCAAAATAGCCATGTTAGAGTAAACTGGAAAAAAATGGAACCGTGTTCAGACCCAATCATCATATTGTAACATATGCAACTTATGATTGTATTATATGTAAATGTATATAAAATACATTGTGATATATGCAATTAATTCCATTTTCCTGTTCAGTGATTCCGTTTACTTTCTATAGTACAGCTGAGAAAGGTTTCCAGTTTCTACAATAGAAAATCTTAAAAATGATTTATCCAGACTAACAGGGAAGAGGGACTGTGAAAACATAATGATCCGTAAACCAAGGCTGGATGTTTCCTGCAAATCTCAGTCTTGCTTGGGGTTAACACAGAGTCATAAGAGCTACTGGCAACTGGGACGGGTGTTTGATTTCTGAGGGCAGTACCACAGGGAGGCATAATGGGATGGTGTACTTCTCAATGAATATTAGAGTTAGTGGAAATATGGCTCTTACTTGGTTTGCACACCACATGTGAGAAGAAAGGGCAAAGAGGAAGGAAGTGGGTTGAGATGGTTTTAGCTGTTAGGTCTGTTTTTAAGTGCTAAAGACATCTCTCTTCTTGGAAAAGTCAGGCTTGATGTCTGGAGTGCTGAGCTGCAAAGCTAAGGCAGGCCTTCTGCCCCTTTAGTGTATAATAATACTTTTGTCCATTTTCACTTCAGATCTGAATTTTCCTTTCCTTGACATCTTATTAATTCATTCTTCTGGGGAGTCTTTCAAAGAGGAAAACTCATCCTGAGGAAAAAAAAAAATGAAGCCAAGTCTAATTGACTAAACTTTCCTAGTGCTCAGTGCTGAGAAGCAAACCTTTCAAGTTTTTGCCAATTGGCAGGAGTTTTAATGACAGGCTTCCAGGATCAAAGCAAACCTTTTAACTTCTTTTAACAGTAAATTCAGTGGTGACTATTGACATGTAAAACATTCTCCATGGCAGAAACAGAAATCTGAGATTAGTTGAATATTACCATGTATCCTATGCGGAGGACAGCTCAGTATGCTCCCCATTAACCCAACAATAAAACATCAGAGCCAAAGAGGGAAGAGAGCCCATATAATTGTTTGGCTAGGAAATGTTGAGGAATAAGCACTTACAAATCACGCAGTTGGTATGGGACTATAATGGCACATTCACTGAAACACCAATAATTAAAAAGAAACTACTGTGGAAATGAAACAAGCCTACAGGAAATGCATTTGCTTCTAAAAGGCACTATTCCCTTTCGATTTCAAGAGAGGTGACATCAAATGAGAGTAGAGGGTGTGGGGGCAGAAGTCAAATGATCTGTTGTCTAGCCCCTACTTTGTTAGTCCAGTGTTGTGTTTTTAGTCAAATCGCTTATCCTGGCTGGGTCTCAGGTCCTTGATTTGTCAAATATGGTGGCAAATCATCTCTAGCTATAAAAACAAAAGCTTTGTTTGTAGGCTTATAGGCTTCTGTAACAGTGAGAAGTGAGGTGAAGACATGTATTCCTCTGTGACAGGGTTTATCAAGTTTTTGGTGTTGGAAGGTATAAAACATTTGCTTTGAGCTTTCATCCCCAGAGATAATTGATTAGATAAGTTTGGAGTAAGATTCATTAATCATTATTTTAAACAAATACCCAAGATAAGCCTGTGACACTTAGCCACAGGTTTTTAGACCAAATTTCTCTCTCTCCCATATTTAGTCTAGCTTGATAGATCCTTTCCTATCATCTTAAACTTGCAGTTAAATTCCCAAAGCTGAAACAGTGGGTACCACATTCCAAAGAGAGACTAGGGAGCTTGACACACCTCTTTCACACTTTCTAGGGGTTAGGGAATCTTACACCCAGCAGTTCCCCCTCTCTCCCACTACCTATGTAAGCGGAAGACTAGGATTTTGAGAATCTTTGGATACCAGACTGTGAGGATAGGAAGGGAAAAGGAATAGTGGGCTCTTCAAGCCTATTTAAGCTGTAACTGCCATAACAATTTATCACAAACTTACTGGCTTAAAACAACACGTATTTATTACGTTATAGTTCTTTAGTTGGGAAGTCCAAAATGGGCCTCACTGGCTAAGATTAAGATGTCAGTAGGATGGCGTTCCTTTCTGGAGGCTTTACAAGAGAATCCATTTCCTTGCCTTTTCCAGCTGCTACAGGCCATCCACATTCCATGTTTCATGGTCTCTTTCCTCATCTTCAAAGCCAATAACGTGAGTTGAGACTGTCTCACATCATTATACTCTGACTCTGACTCTTCCCTCTTCTATTTTCATAGACCCTTATGATTGCAGATAATCCAGGATGATCTCCCAGTTGTAAGGTCAGCTGATTAGTAACCTCAATTGCATCTTCAGCCTTAATTCCTCTTTGCCGTGTAATGTAACATAGTCACAGGTTCTTGGGATTGGGTTGTGGGACATCTTTGAAGGAGGCATGATACTACCTACCACATAAACCGAAGGAAGAAGGTTCTAAAAGAATCAGTTTTCAAGATTGGAGAGTCTGTGGAAGGAGAGACTAGCACCTACATCCTGGTTATAGATGTACTTAACCAGTCAGGTCTGCCTTGCACCTATCTGGATGATGGAAAGTAGGTTAAGTGGGGTGAACTAGATGCATGAGCTTCCCATGGCTCAAGGGGCGTGAGCCATAATTTTGGTACTCTGCTCAGGGGTACTTTGCATAAGGATAAAGCAGGATATGAATCTGAAGCGTAATGTTCAGGAATGGGATGGGAAGATATCGAGCCAGAGTTTATCTCCCACATGAGGGGCCTGAACCATGAGAGGCCCTACCCGTGACACTTCTCATTGAACTCAAACATGATCCCATTGGGAGGACTAGTATTTGTGTGCTTGCCACATAGCATGCTACCCCTAAGACGATGGTAGAGACCGTTAAGTAGAGGCAAGAGGCCAGCATTTTCCATTCTTTCCTCTCAATTTCTAATATTATTAAGTACAAAATAATACGTTCAGGGAAAAGCAGGAATACTAAAATGCAGACCAACCCCTCTTCCCCCTTTAAGTCTTACACTGTGGCCTGAGTAGTGATGAAGGAGATGAGGGGATTTAAATTAGATGAGAGACTGGAGCACCTGGGTGGCTTAGTCGGTTGAGCATCTGACTTTGGCTCAGGTCATGATCTCACGGTTTGTGAGTTTGAGCCCCGCATCAAACCCTGGAGCTTGCTTCTGATTCTGGGTCTCCCTCTCTCTCTGCCTCTCCTCCATCTCCGTTCACACGCTGTTTTTCTCTTTCTCTCTTTCTTTCTTTCTCTCTTTCTTTCTTTCTCTCTCTCTCTCTCTCTCTCTCTCTCTCTCTCAAAAATAAAGATTAAAAAAATAAAAAAAATAAATTAGATGAGAGATTATAGTTTTCATCTAGACTAGATTGAAAATGTTCTGAGAGTGACCAGAGAGCTATGAATTCAGCCAAGATGCTGTTAAAGTATAATTTTCAAAAAGGTAAAATCATAGCTCTGTGCAAATTTAGAATGTGAAAGTTTTTATCTAACTTATTGATTAATGAAGGAACCAGTAAGATGTAACTGATTCAAAGAACATTTTAGAAGCTAGTGTATTTATAGGAGGATAAGATTGCTGGGTTATATACAAAACTGATAAATGTCTAACAGGGCCATATATCTTTAAGGTTATATGTTTCATTAGGAATTATATTGCTCATGTACAAAAAACTACAAGTTTACAAGTAACTTTACTATTTGTTGGAACTTCAATTAGGCATAAACAGTGAAATGAACAAAGATCATACTCTTAGATAGTACCCGAGTGACTTCTGTCTCTGTACAACATTGAAGGAATGTACTGTATACCTTTTGGTGCCTTATTTTCAAGTTTTAGAGTGTGAGTGGGGGAGGAGAAGAGAGAAAGAGAGGGAGACACAGAATCTGACAGCCAGAGCTGTCAGCACAGAGTCTGACATGGGGCTGAAACTCATGAAGTGCGAGATCATGACCTGAGCCGAAGTCAGATGCTTAATCGACTGAGCCACCCAGGCATCCCACTAGCAATATTTTTTAAGAATGGGAAAGGAAGAGTCAGATTTTGTGTGAAAGCAATGAGAGGGGAAGAATTAGTTTTTACCTCACCGAGTTCAAGTGTGACTAGCAAAATACAGCACAGATTTAAGATTATGAAGTGATGACAAAATGTAGTTTAAGGCTGCATTTCCTGAAATGTGACAAATGTGTTTTTCTGTAAAATATGGAATAGTGTTTGTGTATTGCTGACTCCCAAGAGTGGTTTTGTGCCAGGTTGTATCAGACAGAGTCAAGTCAAGTAATGATGAAATCGTCTATCATCATTACTACTTATTTCCTGATGAGATCTATTCCCTTCTAGGAGTAGTTTATATAAAGAAGTGCAAAACCCTCAGTTTTCAGCCATTAGCTCACTTAAATGTCTTGTGGGTATCTTTTTGATATTTTGAATTCCGTTTTTACCAACAAGGCATAGTTTAGATGAGTGGTTTATTTTTCCTTACTGGATTCCAGATAACACATCTTTCAGTTTGACTAGATCTTTTCAGAATCGCTAGATGGCATAATTTCTAATATAGGGTTCACATTACTGTGGCCTGTGAAATGTGATGTCAGAACATTTAAATAGGACAAAAATTAAATTTTCTGCCACTAAAATCTGTCTAGCATCTCTAATGATTGTGGAAAATAAGTTAAAAATAAATTAAGCGATGATAGGATATAATTCTTGTGTTCTTCCATGTAAGTTGTCAACACTGTTACAAATTTATTTTAAATTATTTTCTCTCAGGTGAAATTGTTTACTTTATCCTTCAGCTTAAGAACAGACTGGTTAGGGCCACTGGATCAATGATTTCCACTTTAAATTGGTTAGAAATCAAATGACTCCTTAGTCCCACATGTGAATATCTTCTGATAAAACAAATTATATGAAATGAAAACATTGAAATTCATGTATTTTTTAGTAGAACTGAAGAAAACAGAATAATAATGTGGTCCCTCTTGATCTACTGTTTAATCATCATATGATGTGGACCAGTGCCTCATGTGATTTAACACCATGGGAAAGCCCAGTTCATCATTATGACTATTGTAAATATTCTTATTAAATATTTACTTTTCAAACAGCTGTTGGTTAATTGTAGCCAGAGGTCAGCATTTAGATAAAAACCAAATTATAGATACCCTTATAGATACCCCTAGTAAATCTACTGTCTCTGAAATGTGTTCATCTTAGTGTATATCTTGTGAAGGATGGACAGAATGCAATCATGGGTGACAGTTTTGCTTTACTCCCATTTATAGAATTTTGATATTATTTATAAAATAACCTCAACAATTCTTTCTAACTAAAGCGTGGATGCTGAGACTCAGTAAGACACCAGGAGAAAGGTAGGCTTGGACTCTTAAAAATGGAGAATGATGAGTGATATCTCACTACTTTACTTCCAGTAGACCTGTGTTTCTATCTCATGTTGACTCCTGGTCTCCTATAGTTTCTCCAATTACTATAATCCTTTTGTTCTTCACTTTCCAGCGAAGACAGTTGAGATTTACCATCTTGGTTGTCTAATAGCCTGTTCCCCCAACCTTCTTGTCCCCTTTTAATATTGGTGCATCGAGAACCAAACTTTGTTTCAATCCAGCTATCCATATTCTGGAGTCACATGGAGGGCTTGTGAAATACAGTGCTGGGATGTATTCCCGGAGATCCCAATAGAGTTGGTCTGCTTTGGGACCTGAAATTTTCCATTTCTGTCAAGTTCCATTGCTTGTTGATGCTACTCCAGGGACCATGCTTTGAGAGCCATTCTATAATACATATCCTGAGTTATTCTGGGTATCCTTAGGAGGCCATTGTAACTCTTTTAGTTAATCAAGACCACTGGTGGAGTGACATCAGCATCATAGTGGCATAAGACATCCCTAGTTTTGGTCCCCATCCTCAACAACAAAAATTTGGCATCCATCCATGGTTAAGAATGTCTTTGAGGTGGCTGTGGGATCCAGCACCATACTCCAGGGGACACAGGAAGAGTCTCTTTGGTGCATTGGGTAACAGGCAGATAAACCTCAGTCCTGGCTGTGGACCTCACAGTGGCCCATGAACTGGCTTCAGCCCCTCTTGACCAAGGTCCCTCTTGGCCCTGGAAAACAATGACTTAGAAAATCACTCACAGATGAGAGAGCCTTTGTGGTAGTTCACATTTCCAGAGGAGAAGGTCCACTCTGTAGGAACAAAACATGTGAATTTGGATACTTTGGAATGGTTAATTTTTAGAGACTGAAGGAGGGGACAACGATTTCCAATATGAAGATAGCAACACAAAATTTTAAGAAACATGAAAAATCAAGGACACAAGATGACACCAAAGGATCACAGTTATCTTCTAGTGACCAAACCCAAATGTATGGCTATGTCTGATTTACCAGATAAAGAATTCAAAAGAACTGTTTTAAGGAAATGCAATGAGCCACAAGAAAACAAAGAAAATTAAATTAAATTAAGAAAATAATACACAACAAAAATGAGATTTTAACAGAGCAATAATATGAAAGAATCAAATTCTAAAGCTAAAGAATGCAGTGAATGAAATAAAAAAAATGCAATAGATAGCATTAACAGCAGACTGGATCAAGCAGAAGAAAATTTCTGAACAGGAACTTTGCGATTATCCAGTTAGAGGAGAACAAAGAAAAAACAATGAAAAAGAGTGAAAAAGCCCATGTGGTTTATGGGATGCCATCAAGAGGATCAATTTGTGAATCATCTAATTTCCAGAAGGGGAACAGGGAGAAAAGAGAAAGCATGTGTAAAGAAATGATTGAGAACTCCAGTCTGGGAAGAGATTTGGATATTCAAAATCATGAAGTTTGGGTCACTAAACAAAGTCAACTTAAAGAGATTCACTCCATGACACATTATAATGAAATTGTCAAAACTCAGATGCAAAGCATCTTAAAAGCAAGAGAAAAACAGCCTATAACTAATGGGGGGGGGTGCGCCTGGGTGTCTCAGTCGGTTAAGTGTCTGACTTCAGCCCAGGTCATGATCTCACAGTTCATGAGTTCAAGCCCCGCATCAGGCTCTGTGCTAACAGCTTGGAGCTAGAGCCTGCTTCGGATTCTGTGTCTCCCTCTCTCTCTGCCCCTCCCCAGCTCATGCTCCACTCTGTCTTTGTCAAAAATAAATAAAAAAAACTTAAAAAAAAAAAAAAGAGATAGTTGAATGGTGGTTGCCAGGGGCTGGGATGTAGAGGAATTGGGGCAATGTTGGCCAGAGGGTACAAACTTCCAGTTACAAGATGAATAAGTTCTTGGGATCTAGTGTATAGCATGATGCTTATAGTTAATAGTACCATATTGTATACTTTAAAGTTGGTAAGAGAGTAGATCTTATATAGTCTCACCACAAAAAAGAAACGGTAATTATGTGACATGATGAAGGTATTAACTAAAGCTATGGTAGTAATCACTTTGCAATATATATGAGTATCAAATCTAAGCATTGTATGCTTTAAACTTAAATATTATGTGTCAGTTATATCTTAATAAGCTGGAAAAGTGAAAGGACACTGGGACACATACATATATATACACATACATATATATAATACATACATATATAATACATACATACATATATACACACACACACACACACACACACACACATACATACATACACATACATATCTAGTTTACAACTTCTTGTGTCCTGAGATCTACCTCATAATTTCTGTGAATTCTGAGAATTTCATAAATTCTATGAATTCCCAAATGATCTTCTCAGTGGCCATTTCAAAACTTTACTGTTTAAAATCCTGGCTTAGGATGAGATGATGAGACTCCTAGAATAAATAGAAGGCCATCAAGTAGGAATTTGCTTAAATTTAAGATGGTCACCTACTAAAAAATTAATTGTACCCCCCACCCCCCTGCTTCTTGCTTCCTCTCAGCCCATCTTTCTTTTATTTTTGTGGAGGAGGTGTTTTTGTGGCTCATTCCATCACTTGTATGCTCAGTTCTATAACTTTTCATTAATCAGGGTGCATTCTTAACCTCTTACTCTCCATGGCGTATTTTTCCTCAGCATAAAAATATGATGCAGATCTCTCTTATAGTTATAAAATAAGCCAAAACCCTCTTTTGAAACTGGTAGGAAAATTGGATATCCAGTTCGTTCCATATTCAAAGGAATGAATTTGAACCCTTACCTCCCACCATTTAAAAATGTTAAAATGGACCAAAGACTGGATGGAACGTAAGACCTAAAATGATTAAACTGTTAGAAGAAAACATACATATAAATCTTAATGACATCAGCTGGGCAATGATTTCTGATATATGATACCAGAAGCACAGGCAACAAAAGAAGGAACACATTAATTGGGCTTTATCTACATTGAAGACATTTGTTCTACAAATGACACAATTAAGGTGAAAATTATGTGTGTGCGTGCATACTTCTGCCCATATTTTCCCAACTCTGTATTCAAATATGTGTTGGCAGCTTGAAATTGGTCATGGTGGGAATATTTATAGAATGAAACTCAAACAAATGTTACAAGTCAGGGCTGTTTTTTTCCTTTCTGGAGTTGCAGTTGCTGAACATTTACTACATCACCCAAGGACTTTATGGATATATATATATATTTTTTTCTATATTCTATTCTATATTCTATAACTTGTCTCATTGCATGCTCTGACTGGCTTTCTTCCTGTTCTCTCTTTTTGTAGTGATGCTCTCCTCCAATCCATTCTCAGCGCTGTTTTCAGAATCATTTTTGCCCAACATGAATGTGATTGTGACGTTTGTTTAAAAATCCATCAATATCTTTGTAATGGAACCAATGTGAATCTGCTCCTTGGTGAGTCACAGATACACCAGGTGGTTGTCGCACAAAGTAAACTTTATTTGCAGCAAATGAGATCATGGAGAATAACTTCCAAAGCTGTGACTCTCTGAGGAAGGATGGGTAGGTTCCTTTAAATTAGGATTAGGATGAATATTGAAAAAGGGGATCCTTCACTTATGCATCTTAAGGAAACATGCCTGTACATACATTCTATGTTATATAAATGAGGCTTGTGCTCCTCCTTGGGTTGAGATTTTAGTATTATAGTGAGGTAAAGGTAATTGTTGGTCATTCTGTTTTTTTTTTGAGTGTTTGTTTATTTTTCAGAGCAGGGGGAGGGGGAGACGGAGAGAGAGACAGAGAATCCCAAACAGGCTCCCTGTTGTCAACCCAGAGCCTCACGCAGGGCTCAAACTCACAACTGTGAGATCAGGAGCTAAGCCGAAATCAAGAGATGCTTAACTAACTCAGTCACCCAGATGCCTCTTGTCTGTCATTCTAGAGGTCACTCCATGGTCTATCTGCACAGGCACCAGGTGGAGGGTTACATTCAAACTGGTCTGGGTCGTCTGGGCTGGCTGGCGGTCTTGTTAGGGCAGTTGCTATTGCTTAAAGGGTGGTTGTGCTTTCCATTTGCCTGAATTAAGAGAAGAGCTTAAGGAAAAATGTGGGACAAACGTCTGTGAGTACAAGCAGGTTGGCAGTAAAGGTCAGGTCTTGGGTTTTAGCTGGTGACATCTTCACATCATGTTCAGGATAAATAGTGTCAGGTCATTTGAGATTCCTTCCTCTCCTTGAAGTTTTTCCTGTTTCTTTGAAGTACTACTTGATGGCATCAGGCCCTCCCTTGCTTTTGGGTCTATGTACCTGGAATCCCTTTGTGAAGTCTTTTTCTTCTTTTTCTGTATGGTGTACTCATTTGTTCTAAGGCTTACTAAGTCAGGACATTGCTTCTGGAGAGACCTCTTGTTTTTCTCTCCTCCTGGGCTACACTCCCTTCTTGCCCCCAAGACTGTGGATGAACTGTACTTTCTGTCTCCTTTAACCTTGACAGCTTTGATTTGGTATATTAACTTCCTTACTTCTCATTACAACCAGCTTCTTGATGGGAAGGCTGAGGTTTTATTTATTTATTTATTTATTCTCAGCATCTAGCATATTTTAGAACATTATAGGTGATAAAAGATGATTTTGAAGCATGTTGAATTTTGAAGAGAAAAGTTTATTTTAAAAAGAACATACCACATTTGGGAGCGATAGCGTAGATGGTTTGAAGTGTTTAAAAACTTGCCATGATTGAATTGCATAGCATTTATTGAAAAGGGACAGAAAAGGCCAATATGAAGGACTTGAGTAGAGGATTTACCATAAGAGTGACTGTTTACATTTGAATAACTTTGCATTTGAGTACTTGTATTTGTGATGAAATACTAAAGGAAAACAAATTCTAATTAAGATGACAAATCTTCATTGTCATAAGTGTAATGAACAATGTCTAGAGATTTTTCTTTAAATATTGACTTCACAGAGGTAAGTTATGACATTAGGCCATTTGAACTTCAAGAATATTTATTCCTAAGACTGTCAATTTAAAACTCCAAGAAAGGTGAATAAGATAAATTAAAGTTCCTTTAACAACTTTAAAAGTTTAATCATGGTGTAACATTAAATATGTTAGAGAAAAGCATAGATAATAAACTCACTGCTTGATCAAATCATATATTTCAGATTTATTCTTTCTTTATATAATATTAAATATTGCTATATGTTATGCTAAATGCTAGAGAGTACAGAAAAGGCTAGAAGACTTTTTATCTTGGGGTTCATGGCTTAATGGGAGAGAATAGTTCTAGCCAGAAAGAATGAAAGGTATGGTTATTTGTTAGGTCAGTGTATCTTGATGATGATGACGGTGACAGTGATGGTGACATGATGACAACTGTGGGGACAATAATGATAGCTGTGCTTGTTGAGTAAACGTTTTGTTTCAGGTGATTTGCATATTGAATCCTCATTGGCTCGTCTTAATTCTGCAAGGAAAATCTTTTTTAATCCTCCTTTTTTATTTTTTAAAAAATTTTTTAGGGGCGCCTGGGTGGCGCAGTCGGTTGGGCGTCCAACTTCAGCCAGGTCACGATCTCGCGGTCCGGGAGTTCGAGCCCCGCGTCAGGCTCTGGGCTGATGGCTCAGAGCCTGGAGCCTGTTTCCGATTCTGTGTCTCCCTCTCTCTCTGCCCCTCCCCCGTTCATGCTCTGTCTCTCTCTGTCCCAAAAATAAATAAACGTTGAAAAAAAAAATTTTTTTTAATGTTTATTTATTTTGGAGAAAGAGAGAGAGAGGGAGAGGGAGAGGGAGGGACCGAGAGGGACACAGAATCCGAAGTAGGCTCCAGGCTTTGAGCTGTCAGCATAGAGCCCTATGCGGGGCTTGAACTCATAAGCTGTGAGATCATGACCTGAGGCTTAACCAACTGAGCCACCCAGGTGCCCCTTTAATCCTCCTTTTTTAGATGATAAATCTGCATTTCAGAAAGAAATTATGTAACTTTCTTTCAAATGGTAAATAGTACATTTATTCTTAAACAGCATATAGTAGATTTAGGTTTCCAACAAGATCTAACTTTACCGTCCAGTTTTCCTAATATTCCCTGGAATTTGAATCAAAATGAACGAGATGAGTTTTAGTTCTTTTCCCACTTCCTATTGGGTTAGAGAACTTTAGTCCATGAACCCGTATTCAAGTTGGCTTTCTCATCAGTGAAATGGAGATAATAGTATCTGTCTTGTTTATATCATAGGACTTTTATAAAGACTGAATGGACAGAAGATGTGAAAATTTTTATTCTTTAAGTATAAAGCCCTTTTGTGAATAATTCTTGAAGTGTACCAACATATGTTGTCATCATAAATAATATACAAAAATATAATAATCGACATTTTTTTTCTACAACTCTACTTCTGGTATTTTCAGAGTTCCAAGGACACAGCAGAACAAATGATATAAATGAGTTATGTTGTATGCAGGCTATTAACTGTAAGAAGAAAAGTTTCTTTCCAGAATTGATTTTTAGATGTTGGTAATCTGAAATGTGATTACTAATTTTCTAGGTCCTACCTCCCAACCCGGTATTTCTGAATATTGTACTCTTATGGAAATTTTCAGGCTGCTTTATGTGCTATTTATTGTTAGGTGAGGACTGACATGAATTATGGTTAGCCACATCCAAGGATGAGTTTGAGGTAGAGCTTGAAATGGACGCAGTGTGGCTCTGTCCCAAAAGTCAAACAGTAATGTCAAGACCTGAAAATGTTTGCTTGAGTCTTTGGCCTACATAAAATGTATACTTCTCTTTAGTTCTTTTTTTTTTTTTTAAATAATTTTCAGTTTTAGTGACAAATAATTAACAAGCATGGATAAAGAAGATGTGGTTTATATGTACAATGGAATACTACTTGGCTATGAGAAAGAATGAAATCCTGCCATTTGCAGCAATGTAGCTGGAACTAGAAGGTATTATGGTAAGTGAAATAAGTCAGTCAGAGAAAGATATATATTTTCACTCATATGAAATGTGGAACTTGAGAAATATAAAGACCATGGGGGAAAGGACGAGGGAAAAATAGTTACAAACAGAGATGGAGGGAGGCAAACCATAAGAGGCTTTTAAATACAGAGGACAAACTGAGGGTAGACTGGGGGTAGGGGTGGGGAGAGGGGAAAATGGGTGATGGGCATTGAGGAGGGCACTTGTTGGGATGAGCACAGGGTGTTGTAGGTAAGCGATGAACCATGGGAATCTACCCCCAAAACCAAGAGCACACTGTACTTATTGTATGTTAGCCAATATGACCATAGATTATATTTAAAAAAAGAAATAATTGACATGCATCATTATATAAGTTAAAGGCATACAGCATGTTGGTTTGATTTACATATATTGTAAAATGATTACCACAATTGGTTCAGCTGACATCCGTCTTCTCATATAGGTAAAAGAAAAAGAAAAAGACAGAAAAAAGGAAAAAAAAAAGTCTCCTTGTGGTGAGAACTCATAAGGTTTACTCTCTTAGCAACTTTGCTGTCTATCATACAGCGGTGTTAGCTGTAGTCATTATGCTGTTCATCTTAAAATGGGAAGTGCGTGTCTTTTGATAACATTCCTCCAATTTCCCTCCCTCTCTTTAGTTCTTAATATCAATATTTAATATAATTGTTTTTTTTTAGGAAGCAACTTTTTAGAATCCTCTCATCACAGGAAGAAGTTCCTTAGCCATTCTAAATGACATCAGAATATATATCTGCAGCTCAAAAAATGAGAAAATATAATCACAACCCAAAGATTTCTTTAAAAAATATTTTAATTCTAGTGTACTTAACAAACAGTGTTATATTAGTTTCAGGTGAATGATGTAGTGATTCAGCAATTTCACATATTACTTAGTGCTCATCAGGATAAGTGTACTCTTAATCCTCTGTATATATTTCACCCATCCCCCACCTCCTTCCCTCTGGTAGCCATCACTTTGTTCTCTATAGTTAAGAGTCTGTGTTTTGGTTTGTCTCTGTATTTTTTTCTTTGTTTGTTTCTTGAATTCCACATATGAGGGAATCCTATGGTATTTGTCTTTCTCTGGTTTCACATAGCATTTTACTACTCCATCCATGTTGTTGCAAATGGCAAGATCTCATTTTTTATGGCTCAATAATATTCCATTTTGTATATATACCACTTCTTCTTTATTCATCTCTTGATGGACATTTGGGCTGGTTCCATAGTTTAGCTATTGTAAATAATGCTGCATTAAACAAAGGGGTGCATATATCCCTTTGAATTAGTGTTTTCATATTTTTAGGGTAAATACCCTGTAATGGAATTATTAGATCATATGGTAGTTCTATTTTTAATTTTTGAGGAAAACCTCCATACTGTTTTCCACAGTAGCTATACCAGTTTGCATTCCAAACAACAGTGCATGAGGGTTCTTTTTTCTCCGTATCCTCGCCAACACTTACTGTTTTTTTGAATTTTTGATTTGAGCCATTTAGACAGGTGTGAGGTTGTTTTGATTTGCATTTTCCTGATGATGAGGTTGTCGAACATCTTTTCATATGTCTTTTGGCCATCTGTATGTCTTCTTCAGAGAAATGTCTGTTTCTGTCTTCTGCCCATGTTCTAATTGGATTTTTTTTTTTGGTGTTGAGTTATATAAATTCTTTATATATTTTGGATCTTAACCCTTTATTAGATATGTCATTTGAAAATATCTTCTCCCATTCAGTCTTTTAGTTTTGTTGGTTGTTTCCTTTGCTGAGCAGAAGCTTTTTATTTTGATGTTGTCCCAAAAGTTTAATTTTGCTTGTTTCCCTTGCCTCAGGAGACACATCTAGAAAGATGTTGTTATGGCTGATATCAGGTAAATTACTGACTGTGCTCTCTTCTAGGATTTTTGTGGTTTTAGTCTCACATTTAGGTCCTTAATCCATTTGAGTTTATTTTTATGTATGGTATAAGTAGGTGGTTCAGTTTCATTCTTTTGTATATAGCTATCCCGTTTTCCCAGCACCATTTGTTGAAGATACTGTCTTTTTCCCACCGCATCTTCTTGCTTCCTTTGTCAAAGATTAATTGGCCATATAATTGTGGGTTTATTTCTGGGCTTTCTATTATGTTCAATTGATCTATGTCTATTTTTGTGCCAGTACCATACTGTTTTGATTACTACAGCTTTGTAATGTAACTTGAAGTCTGGAATTGTGATACCTCCAACAATCCAAGAATTTCTGAAGAAGGTCTGGAAACTGATGGTTATGTGTAGGCTGCATTGTGTTTAACAAGAAAACATCTTTGAGGAACAATGTGCAGAATCCCTTGTTGTTGTTGTTGTTGTTTTATATTTCATAGCAGCTGAGGCCATCTTAGAAATCATTTTAACCATAAAGCACAGAGCCTTTGCAAATTAGCAGAAAGAAAATAAAAAGGACAATCAGAAGGGATTGTTCTATACTGATCTATTCAGTCTCCAAATTTATATCCATGAAAAATACTCTGTCTCCTTTTGACACAGGTATTCTGCTCTCCTTGGTTTTTCCCATAGTTCTGGCCATGTGGGTATTTGGAAATAGATAAATCAAAAAGAGCTTAAGCACTGAAATGGGTATTTAGTGTTATAACTGCTACAAGTTAAAGGCTGTTATGCAACTACTTTGTAAATACTGGCAGCACTCACCTGTGTGTTTTTCATCCTGGGTATGTATTTGTTTGATCAGCATGATTTGCAGCTGCTGCCGTTTCCAGGACAAATATGTATATGTAAGGGTGTGTGTAAGGCACTAAACTATTAATGCTCTGGGTTAGTTAATGATAGACAATGTTAGTAATTAAAGTGCTTGTTAAAATACACTCTAGTATTTCAGTATTACATCATTCTTTTGATGTTTATGAACATAATAGTTTCTTAGATTTGTGGAAAATGCAATGGATTGCATGCATTAATTTCACTGGCCGAAGAAAAGACCATTTTCTACTCTCAAACTTCTTCCATCTGGCACTGATGACTGAAATTTCTATCCCAGAAGATAAAATAAGATATTCCAGACACAGAAACACAGGTTTTCAAGATGTAGCTCTGGGAATGCCTGTGTAATTTCTCACATTTATTCAGTCCAACATGTAAATATCTGTCTTTTGGGCTTTCCTGAGGCTGGGAGAAAGAAAGGATGAGCGGAGAATAATGGAAAAATTCTAAGATTGTGCAGTGTTGCCTACAACTGTTATACTTCTGTCACTAGCAATGTATGCATGAAGAATATTAACTAAATTTCTCAATGCATTAGTAATTCAGTTTTTTACTAAAATGGCCCGGTGTATTGTATACATGCTTTTTTATACATAGACTTAGAATTGAAAGGCAGGCAGTGTGTTTCTATTTCAGAAGTCAAACAGCAACATCCAGCACTGATGTTTTCATAGTTTTTTAGGACTTTAAATATGTTACAAAGCCAAACAAGCAACATCCAGTCCTGAATTCTTTCAGAAATTTAAAGATGTTCCACTCTCATTTTTCCTCTAAGTTTCATATGAGAATTTAACCTTTAATCAAACCTATTTTTGCCTGTATGTAATGTGTGTGTGTATGTGTGTGGTCATGGACATATGTGTTTCTTGCCACGTTTAAACTTTGTTCTTTATCTGTCGTTTTCAATAGTATGACCATGATGTGACTCAGTATGGTTTATTTAGTTATTTTCTTGATGGTTATTGAGAGTTGATGTCTAAAATTGTGTCTTTTCTCAAATTTAGCAAATTTTTGATATTATTTTCTGAAATATGTATATCTTTGTTCCATTCTCTCTTTGCCTTTTAAGGCTTTGGTTATACATATGTTGGACTGTTTGGTATTATCAAATAGGCCCTGAGGTTCTGTTTACATTTTTCTACCTTTCTCTTTTTGTTTTTATTATTATTATTTTTATTTTTATTCATATATTTTTTGTTTATTTATTTTTGACAGAGAGAGAGACAGAGCAGGGGAGGGGCAGAGAGAGAGGGAGAGAATCCCAAGCAGGCTCTGCAGTGTCAGCACAGTGCCCGATGCAGGGCTTGAACTCACAAACCGAGTGTCATGACCTGAGCTGAAATCAAGAGTCAGACGCTTAACTGACTGAGCCACCCAGGTGCCCCCTTCTTTGTTTTTTATGTTGAATTATTTCTGTTGAGCTGTATTCAAGCTAACTTACTTTTTCATCTACCATTGACATTAAAAAGTTGAGTCCATGTAGGGGAAATTTGAAATTTCAGATACTATGTTTTTCATTCTAGAATTTCATTGAATTTTTAATCATTATTTTTCTCTGCCAAGGTTTCTTATTTTTTTATTCTTTGCAAGTATACATTTACTGTTTATTTTTTTATTTTATTTTTTTTTTTTATTGAGGAGAGTTATCCAAGCCAGTTTAAAATCTTTGTCTCTTAGTTGCATCTGATTCGCCTTGAGGTTAGTCAGATAATTTTCTCAGGTAATTCTCTCTAGAATGTGTTTCATTTTCCTGGTTATTGGTATGTTGGGTAATTTTGTATCATAGCCTAAACACTGAGAACATTAAGTTGTGGAGAAAACAGATTTGTTCTTTACCTCAAATGAGTATTATTTCTTTTGTTTTACCAGGCAGTTATCATGTGTGGACGTGAACTGCAAACTGTGTTTTGGGCAGGAGCTCTAAGTCTAAGTCTGACTGTTTTGGTCTTTAGCTGAGCTGCTTTGAATATGTTTCTTACATGAGTGGTTCTGGGATCAGTAAAAGATGTGGGTATGCAGAACCTGGGGATCCCTTCTCCGTTCCTGTCTTCAGTTTGATTCCTCTATCCTCTGTGACCATGATTTCTCCACCTGCAGCTGTTTCATTCGCACACTTGCCTGCTTTACCTGCTGCGATTGACCTCAGGTTAAAAGCCATGAACATGGGAATTCACTTATATAATGCTCCTTTCCAACACAGTTTCTTCAGGTTGCTGATTTTTTTATTATATATCCACATTTTATAGTCATTTTGTGAGGGGGAATTATTCTGGTAGGATTTTACTCCATTTTTACCAGAAGTGAGATCAATAGTTCTGTTTTGTTTATTCGTTTCGTTGGGTTTTTTTTTTTTTTTAGAAGTAATGATTAAAATGTTTCTGTTATGTTGAAGGAACAGATGAAGTTTATTTATTATATCTAATTTACCTTCTGGATAACATAACATAGCCCCTTGAAATCACAGAAAAATGAGCTGATTTCTAATTCTTTCTCTTTCATAAAAATCAAATGTCAGATATCTCTTCAAGTTTAACAAGACCTTTTAGTACTCTGCCATTATATAAATAATGTGCATCTGTCTGATACGAACATTTTTCATAATCTTTTCTCATAATATTACACAGCAATATATTCTACTTTATTTGAAGGATCTTATTTTTTATAATGTTACCCACATCAGTGATATACTTTAGTGTCTTACGTATTCCTGGCTTCAGACAACTTGCTGTAATACTTGGCTATGAATGATAAGTGAATGAATTTTACACTGAATGCTATATCTATAGCCCTATTTTAGATTCTCTTAAGTAGGTAAACAACTTCTCTTTCATGTTTTTCCATGTTTTTGTTTCTCCCAGTAAAATACTGTTCTCATTAAATAAGTTATATATAACGAACAATAGATTTTTCACAATGCTAATGAATATGTTATTCAGTACTTTACAAAACAAAATACTTTCTATATTTTGGTATTGAAATAGAATCTAGCAAACATCATAAACCAAGCCAGTTAACAATATCGGTTTCATGTAACTATAGAACAAAACTCCCAAATAGTGTAACTTTTTTCCAAATACTTTTTTCTTCTTAATCAGTATTTATTTGAGTCTTCTATGAATATTTCCTGAAAGAGAAGGCATTCAGATGCTGATTTTTCCCACTTTATGATTTCACCCAATTTTAATGTAGCATCAAGAACAGGTGTTTTCTCAGTGATATGTGACTTTTGTTTTAATAAGAAATTTCAGAAGAAATATCAAATTTAATAAATTTCTGAACCATCACATTATTTTAAACACGGATGGGAAAAATAATGATTTTTCTTTATAGCCTAGATGCTTATGTTTAAAATATACTGATAATCATAACGGCTTCATGTTATCATTAATTAGAGCAGAGTAGTTACACTATAATTCTCAGCAAAATATGAACTTTACTTGATGACCATGACAATGCTCTTATTAACCATCTTATTTGGAAATAAGACACATCTAAAAAGTAATAGTCAGTTGTTAAATGAGCCTCCACATCTGGTTCAAAAATAACAGATCCTCAGGGTCAATAGGTTTCTTCATTTCCTAATTTGATTAAGGTTCTATACAATTTTTTTCTTTATTGTGAAAAAGCAATAAAATATACTTCAGTGGAAGAATCCTTAGGCCTGTTATAATCTTCTAAAAGGTAAGAGAAATCTACATCATTGCCTAGATATAACATTTCCAATTTAGTACTCTGTTGGAACTATCTGGAAGAGAGGTGTTTATCTGATTTGGCAACATGTTTTTCCAAATGTCTTGAATTATGCATTTTTTGATGTAATTAGGCCTTTTGGGGGACCTAGAATATTGAAAATAATTGCATTCAATCCATTTTTAAAGATGCTTTTTGCTGAGATCAAAAATGGCAATAATCAGTGTGAAGGCAAAGAACACATCAGTTGTCAAATATAATTACAATTTTTTGCAGTGTTAAATGAAGATATTGAAGGTAAATGTTATTTATGCCTTCTTATCCCAAATGAATGAAATTAAATTTAGGTGAAATTATATCTAACTATGAGAAAAAAAATCATAAATTGAAAGAAAAGGAACTTAATTTGGGACTTAACTGCAAAGGCAATATAGATTCATCTTATTAAAGAAGAGTATAGTTTTAAAATGCAGAGAGCTTAACGCTGGGGGAAAACATAAAGGGTGATTATCCATTAACCTGATGTTGGATATATCAGTCAGGGTCTTTTTATGAAGCAGATAGTACAATAAACAAAGGGCACTTGAAAATAATGTAATGAAGTAACTATTTGCAGAGGAGGAAGCTGTTACTAAAACTTGGTAAAAGCTGATTGTAGGAGAGGGGCTACTCTTGTAGGAGCAGTGACCAAAGATACTGTGCAGCCTGGTCAGACCAAAACAGTGGCCTGACAGAGAGGGAGGAGACGGAAAACTATAATCTCTGTCTTCTGCTTTTGCCTTCCATCGGCTGAGACCAATCAGAAGCTGGGGGATGCAGTCCACTGAGGGCACCTCCTGAGACACATGGGTGGAGAAGGGCGGACAGTGGACTAGAGGGGCAAAAGGGCATTGGTACACTTGGGTCACTTTCTTTTGCTAAGATGGATGTGCATTGAACTTTTTCATATTGCAGCTACCCAATGTTTGCATGTTAGCAAAGTTAAAGTTACCACGGCCAAAGTATAAAGGGCGAAGGGGTCACACAACCCACTGACGGAAAAAATTCTGCCTTGGCTATAACACAATAACTGGATCATCTCTGCTCCACTTTTGTTCTGTGAAGCAAAATCCATAGGTTTTGGTGAATTAGAAGTTTTGAGTTCATGTCCTGGCCTTGTCACTTACTAAGTATATCATCTTGGACACTTACTAAACTTCTTATAACTGTAATTTCTAAGGGTAAAATGGTGACAAGGGGTATTAGGAGGATCAAATGTAGCACTATATCCATACAAATTAAGGTTTATAAGAAATTCTCAATAAATGTTAGATATTATTAAAGATGTAAGACTACCAATAATGCCATGATTTTCCTAACTTCAATCTTGAGGTTTTTTTTAAAAAAATAAATTCGTTGCTATATCAAAACTAAGTCAACTGGTTCCCTAATGAAAATTGTCTATTTGGGAGTGGAGTTCATATCTGATGCCATTTTGGGGGCCACTGTGGAGAAGCTTTGTGGTATTTCTAAACTGTTGGCATGTTGTTTTGTGGTTGATAATTGTATTTTTTGGATATACTTGTGTTTTCTAAATCTCACACCACTTTAAGATTTTTTTTTTCAAACTTAGAATGATTGATTCATAGGAAAAATGAAGATTTTTTTGTCTAGTGGACATTGAAGTAGATAAGTTTCCAACTTTGTTCTAAGCGTGGCAAAGTTGTTTAATTTTTTTTCTAATTTAGTATAATTTTAGATTTATACAAAAGCTGCAGAATTATAGAGAGATTTCCTATATATTATTCACTCAGCTCCCCGTAATGTTAAGCATCTTACATAATGATGCTGGATTTGTCAAAACTAAAAATTAAGAGTGGTATGCTACTGTTTACTAAACTACAGATTTTTTTTTTGAAATTTTTCAGTTTTTCTAGTAATGCCCTTTTTGTTCCAGGATCCGATGTGACATGCTATGTTGCATTTAGGGCAGAGGTTTGTTTGTTTGTTTTTGTTTTCCTTTTACTTCTTATTTGTATTTTTGGGGAAATACATACAACTTCAAATATGGAGAACAAGAAATATGCCTTATTAAGCTATTTCAGTTTCAGTTGGGTGGCTGTGTAACAAATTGCCACAAACGTAATGGCTTAAGACAAGAGAAATTTTTATCTGGTTATTCGTAACATAGGAGTAGGAAGCATGGCATTGGGTCTTACAGGTGTTAATCCAAAATTCCCTTTCTCTCAGAAAGGCACTAAAGCCTCAGTTCATGTTTTAAATACTTAAACAATATGAATAATATTTTTTAGACATCAATTCAAACTGGAAACTGAAACTGAAGGAGAAATGAATAGTTGTATCCATTTTAAAGGGCCTATGTAATGCTTGTAATAGTGAAATGACTTCTGTTGCTACACTTTCTGTCTAGCCTCTTATAATCCAGATATGATTAATTCTGAATATTTTAATATGGTCAAATACTTCCTATTTAGCGATGTGCTCTAAAAACATCATTGTAGCTGATGGGGGTGCCTGGCTGGCTCAGTCCATTAAAAGTCTGACTCTGGGTTTCAGTTCAGGTCAAGATCTCACGGTTCGTAGGTTTGAGCCCTGCTATCAGCCCAGAGCCTGCTTGAGATTCTCTCTTTTCTCTCTCTCTCGCTCTCTGCCCCTCCCCCATCCTCTCTCTTTCTCTCAAAAAAATTTTTTAAGAAAAATAAAAATATCATTATAACTGGAACAAAAGAAAGAAAAGTGAAACAAACTCCTACAAAACAACGGCAACTGAAAACAAACAGACTCTAGTGGCATGTTTTAACTTTTTACTGCCGTGATCTAAATCTGGAAGCAGAGACTACAGTGTTAGAATGGTGCTTAGAGAATTCTAGTTCACTCTTAGTTCACCGACAGGGAACTGACATCTAAGAAGACTAGGTGCTGTCCCCTCAGGTCCATTCCCATTATGCCACCATCTGTTAAACAGGATTGATCCTGAGAAAGCCCGACAGCACAGGGAGGATAGTGACTGAAAGCACAAGTTCTGGACAGAACAGGGTTATGTTCCGACTCCTCCACCTGTGTGATTTCTGACCTCCTTTTATCGTTAATATTTTAATTTGTGAGGTCCGGGTAACAATTGTTTCTTTTTTTAGGTTTGCTAAAGCGTTTAAGTAGTAGGTACGATTGATGAAATTTATCATTTGTGTAAAGCCCTAATAAAAATTCTAAATTAATGCAATATACACAGTAAGTGGTTGGACTCTGGAGTCTAAGAAAACTGGTTTTGAATCATTGTTCTTTTATTTAGCTGTGAAAAAGAGAGAGAGAGAGAGAGATAATGATAGTGCCTATCTCATAGTACTCTTACAAGTACTCCATGAGATAACTCCTGGAAAGCAAGAACTCAATGAACCTACACATTTCACCATGTTCCTATTAATAAACATGAAGATGAAGGGGTGTTGACAAAGGTAAATGACCCAATGGGCACAGTCAAAGGCTTGCACACAAATAAAGGCTTAAACTAGGGCAATTCTACATTTGATAGTGTATGTAATGTCAACAATTGTCTTTGAAAAAGGAAGTGTTCTTAAGACTTTCTTATTTTTATTTTAGGGGAGGAAAATCAATATAACATATAACAAGAAATACAGTGATGAACAGATACAGCAACTCATAAGTCTTAGGTTTTATGCAATTCAAGTACTGAAGGTAATTTTTAAACATCTCAGATACCACCCAAGTGTTCTGCTTAAAGAATATCTTTTCTTATTACGTTTTGCAGAAAGCAAAATGAGACTACTGGGAATAGTGTACAAGAAAAGAATCCTGCCTGATACAGACTGTCAGAATGTCTTTACTAACCTTATACAAGGACATTGCTTTTTTTAGCAAGAATATATTGCTCCAGAAATTTCATAGCTGGAGAATGTTTGAGGGCAGATTATACTAAGTATAGAATAATACTGTCAACATTAACCTAAATAGCTCATTTTAGAACTTATAAAATAGTACAGCATATGGTGGTGACATCACAAGACTTCGTCTGTGACAATACTATTTGCAGTAATTAAGGTCACCCTGTTTTTTTCTGTAGTCTTATAAATTACCATATTAATCGCCATGGAGGAAAAATGCTTTACATTTGGGGGTAATGATGAGTGACAAATGTGAAAATGATTTGACAAAAAGAACTATCAGGGATAAAACAAACAAATGCTGTTACAGTACTGGAAAATGTTGATATTTGAGAAGTAAGCTCTTGCTCAGTGAAATTTTTTATTCTAGATACTACATAACTAACATCCTGTACCATGTAGCATGCTTACCTATCACTTTAAAAATAGCACACTCTGAGACCATTGACCTTAAACTAATTTTGTATTGCTTATTTAATGAAGTCTCACTAACATATAGGAGTACCTTAAATTTTTAGGCAAAAGTAACCTTTAGAAAGCAAAACAGTTTCTAACTGGCTAGATGTAAAAAGGAATTCGAGAGATTTATAGGAAAATGGCTGGACAGAAAGTAGTCATCTTATATCAGTAGAGGTATAACGTAGTTATTCATTCATTAATTTATTCAATAAATATTTGTTAAACTCTTGACAACATGTCATGCATTATTACAGGAAATGTTTTCAGTGTTGAGTGAGAAAGTTTGCCGTTTTGAGAGTTCACAGATTTTGGCCTTTTATGGTTCTTGGAAGAAATTCTTTCTAAGAGACACCAAACATAGGTTCATTTACACCAGAGTAGTGATATTAATAATAGTGGACTTGTTGGGAGTGTCATGACCGTTTTTTTTAAAGATAGGTAGAAAGATTACTTGGATATAATGACAGGATTTTATTTTTTACTTTGACAATCTGTAAGTTTACGTGCTAAAAAACAAACAAACAGACAAACAATCAGGATGGTATTTTTTGCTTGGTAGTAAGGCAGGATAGATACCTAGACTAATCTTTCCAATAAAAGATTAAGCAATATGTTGGGTGAATACATTTTTAAATGAATCAAGAGCAGTCAGGCATGTGCAAATAATCAGTGGCTGAATAAATGAATGAAAGGGGAACAAAGAGAGGTAATCTGAGCACTAAAGCCCTACTTTCCTATGAGGAACATTTGTGAAATTAAGTAAAGTTATGATTCAGTTTGTGTGCACAAAGGTATGTAGGAGATAGGAGTGGTGAGTCTAATAGGAAATCCTGTTTCACAAAGCTGGGGAGAACCTTGAGAAAACAAAATAAAATAGTAGAAAAGTGAAAATGTATCAGAAAGTAAAATAAATGTAAACAGACTAATTGTAGCAAAGACAAAATGGATGAAAATACTCATTTCAGATATTCATTTTCATAAGAATTCATATGAATTCATTTTCATATTCAAAATACTTTAGGATACTAGGTATGCATAGGATAAAGAAAGTTTGGATAAAAACATAGAAAATGTATGCCAGGTGAAACATATACAAAAAAAATTTTGTAGATGTTTAATTTGAAGTAAGATAGACTGTAAGTCAAAAGTCATTCTGGAGATAATATGTTACTACTCAATTTCAATTGACCAAGAAAATATAGCTACTTAAATTTGAATCCAAGAAATATGATAACCTGAAAGTATATATATTTTAACATGCTAGTGCAATTCAGAGAAAAACAAACATATCTACCGTATCGTGGGTTCTTAAAAACACCTTTATTAACTTATAGATAAAGCTGCCCCCCAAAATAGGATATAGAACATTTAAAGCCCAATTAATAAACTTCATCTAATGCAAGGGCTATAAAATATTGTACTCAGCAAGTTAAGAATACAGTTTATTTTCAAACACACAAAGGATATTTAAAAAACGGCCATGTATTAAGCCATGAAAAATTATGTTATTCACAATAAAAATCTCTGATCACAGTGTAAGAACTCAGTCAAGAAGATGACTAGAATAAAACTGATATGTTTGGAAATTAGGAGACATTTCTAAATAATGTATACATGGACAAGAATCTAAAAATACAGTAACTAAAATTAAAGTTTGTAATTAAAATTTGGTAACTAAACAGTAACAAAAAGACCAAATACTTTAAAATTATATGTGTGATGCAGCTAAAGTGATACTTAGAAAGAAATTAGAGGCTGTATTAGTTTTGTATTGTGGCCATTACAAATTGCTGCAAAGTTAGTGACTTCAACCAAGCAAATTGATTATCTTACAGTTCTGTAGGTCAGAAGTGTGCTGTGGACTCACTGAGCTAAAATTAAGATGTCAGTGAGTTTTCTCATGTTGCATCTTTCTGACCACGCCCCCCCTCCACCCAACCCCTCACCTCTGCCCTCCTGCCCATTCCTGTCTTTCACTTTTAAGAGCTCACATGATTAGACCTGACCCAGGATAGATACCTTTATCTATCAATCAAACTGTCTGTCTCAGCAACATTGATTACAAAAAAAAGACAGAAGTCCCAAAAAATAGAAGTAAAAAAGTAGACATAACTGGAGAGCATGTAAAAATTAGAAAAAGGATATGAATAGTATTAAGGACTTTATGCCAGCATGTTTGAAAAACTTAGATGAAATGGCAAATCCCTAGAAAAATGTAGCCCATCAAAACCGAGTTAAGGTAAAAGAAAAAATCCAAACAATACCCAAATCAAAGGTAGAATTAGATCAGTAGTTAAAAACTATCCTACAAAGTTAATTTTATATACAAATGGTTTTATATCCAGTTCTTCAGTCATTTAAGTAGCAAATAACTTTAGTTGTTCACAGAGTGTTCCAAACAATAGAAAAAAAATCACGCTAACCAACATATTTTGTAATGCTTCCAAAACTTAGACACAAAAATGTACCAAGGACTGAAGAAGAAAGAAAATTATAAATCACACATATTGAATATATAGATGAGAAAAATTTGGATTAAAATATTGGCAAATCAAACCCAGCCACATGTAGGAAAGTTAATATATCACTACTAAGATCAATTTATCTTCAGCAATGAAAGATTTGCTTGACAGAAAACCATCTATTACCATTTACCAAATTTTGAAAAATTAAAGGAGAGTAAATCATGCAATAATTTCAATATATTCAATATGATAAAATAGAGTATGTATTTCTTAACAGATTAATAAGAAAAGATACCTTTCTTAATCTGTTACAAGATATTTACTATAGGGGCACCTGGGTGGCTCAGATAGTTGAGTATCCGACTCCTGATTTCAGCTCAGATTATGATCTCACGGCTTGCAGGTTTGAGCTTTGCGTCAGGCTCTGTGCTGACAGTGTGGAGCCTGCTCGGGACTCTCTGTCTCCCTTGCTCTCTCAAAAATAAATAAATTAATTTAAAAAAAGATATTTACTCTAAACCTACAGAAAACATCATACTCCCCAGTGTTTTTATAAGAAGTAGAGTGCCTGCTATTCCCACTTTTTTTTCAACACAATCTTTTCCTAAATAATAAGAAAAGGAAAAAAAGAATTAAGAATTGGAAAAGATTTCTAACTTCATTATTTCAGATAATGATTATTAAATAGAAAACATCAAAGTGCACTCAGAAAATGCATTAGATTTAATATGAGGGTATGGCAAGTTTGAATACAAAATCAAAGCATAAAAACCGCATTTATATATTCTAGGAAAAATGATCAGTAAGTGAAATTTACCAACCATACCAATAACATTACAAATAAAATGCCACTAATAAATATAATATGTACAAGTTCTTTATGAGAAAATGATAAAACTTAACTTTAAGCTTTCTTTAAAAATCTATATCAATGGCATTATGCTAATGGCAGAAAAACGTAATATGGTACTGTTCAATTATTCCCAAGTTGGTCTATAGAATTAATATAATTCTAAGAGAGGTTCTGACACAGTTAGAAGTTCTAACACAAAAGTTACAACTCAGAAACTTGATTTTCAATTTTATGTGGAAGATGAAATATAAAAATAGACTAAACGCTCCTAGGAAATAATTTGGGATTACTTGCCTTCTCAGATATCTGAAATTATTGTATGGTAATAGTAACTAAGTCAGCATGTTATTTATATCTTTATCTATAAATCTATATCAATATATAAATATATCAGTGTGTTAGTTCACTAACAGAACCATGTATGCTTGAAATAATGATTTATGACAGAGTGGGCATTCTAGATGAATAGAGAAAGGGTGAATTCTTCAACCAATGATGATTATATATTTAAAAAATAGATTCTAGGTGGAATAAAGACAAATGTGTGGTGATAAATGTTTAAAAACCAGATGTCCTCTCTGAGAAAAAAAAAACAATCAAAAATAACACCAAAAAAACCAATAAAGAATCTCCTATTTTTAGTGTTTGCAAGTTTCTGTGTTGTAAGTATTACCATTGTGGTCAATTTCATGCTCTCAGTGTGGTGTCAATGAGCTCCCCAAATTTCTAAAAATGTAATAATTGGCTCTTGCAAGCCAGTAAAGCTGTCTCAAGAATACCATTGATTATTAAAGGCTTAAATTTGAAGGAAAAGACTTATAGAAGCCAACGCAAAACCTAATGTCTTTAAAATTGGGATAGATAGCTTAAGACTAAAAATAGAAATGATATAAGATTAATAATTCTGATTATGTTAAAAGAGCAACTTTTAGTTATCAAAGGCACCACAAAAATGAAG